>NC_064639.1:552968983-553288046 GCF_023864345.2 Schistocerca serialis cubense
CGATCGTAACCTCTAAGGCAAGGAAACCACTTTTCTTGAACAAGTCTTTGTGCCTCGAAGCTACGGCAGTCAAAGTCGATGATCGCAGCGTCATCATTTTATCAGTTTCTGAGCCTTATGGAAAAAAACACATATGAAGATATTGGTAGGATAAGATGGTGGATGTCAAGCACTACTTAGGCATTATGTACGATCACCATCAGATTTTTTTTTCCTTAAAAGTGTTATGTGTAGCAAAAGTTAATTCTTGGTTGATAGAATTCGCATTAGAATCAGTAAAAATTTTACATTTGACTATAAAATCCCAGTTAATGAAAATGGGAGGGATCGGAAAAATGAACTCGAACATGGAAAATGCCTATGGACCGGTAGGGAATCAGGCACTGAAGATCTGCTGATTGCTGATCACGAAATAGAAAGTACAAGTTTCGCCGTGACAGTGAATAAAAACGTATGGAAAAAGAGGAAATGGTTGAGTTACCTTCTTTTGTATCAAGTCCATTCGCTGACTGATACGAAGGTTTAGACAAGCTGCTAAAGTAAATTTCTTTACAACTGACGAGTGAGTAAACGGTATATATATGAATAAAAATTAAGCGTTTAGCTAATGAGCAAACAGCGCACAGGAATCAAAGTCTTGGATGAATTGCTAATGAGCAAACTGTTCACTTGAACGAAAATTTTGAGCGGTTAGGCAATACGCAGATAATGCACATAAAAGAGAATTCTGAACGTTTGGCGTGTGTGCAATCCGCTCAGCTCACTAAACTAAGTTCAAATCTTGAAACAGTCACAATGGAATCAGCTAGTTTGAAACTCGCATGTAAAGATTTACCCGAATCGGTGACCCGATTACAATCCAATGTAAAGGAATTAAAAGACATTCAAAGTGAGATACAAATTGGAATACGACATTTAATGTCGCAGAGTACTCAACATAAATGACGTGTTTGTTAGTTTGCTACAAAAGGAAGAGGAACAGGTTGCTGAATCCTTATCTGACAAAAGTATTAATATAAACAAAGAATTCGTTACGTGGGTACACCAAAAGTATACGCAAAGTGGACAAATCTTTGAGAAATAAGTTAAAAGATGTAATCTAAAATTTGAATGAAGAGGTTATAGTATACCATTTGGACGTGAATGATGAAATGAAAACAGAATTAGGCCAGATTAAATCTATTATTAGGAAACAAACTGCGAAATGGGAAGTACCTGTCGAGGAGTATGTAAGTAAAGCTGTCAGCAGAGCGTAATAATGTAAGCGAGATCCGGTTGTAGCAGGCGGTAGCAACAATCAGTTTTGTGCTGAGCTCTAACCTGACAAATATTATCACGATGAAAGGTATCACATTAGATCAAATACAAAATTTTCGCCATTTCTGTTTGTAAAAAGTTTTAGTGGTGTTTTGCCCAAATCAGCGACAGACACACAAAAGATACAGTTTGTTGTGTCACACATGTAGGGCGATGGAGCCTTATGGGCATCGGAAATAACTGATTGTTGTGCTTCTTATGAACGATAGAGAGAGCTTTCCTGGCTCGGTATAGGTCTCCGTGCCATCAGGGGCTCTTGCTAAAAGAGGCGTATCGCCTAGACTACTACAATAGCAAACAAGGAACGCTAGGCAGATATCTTGAGGAACACTTAAACAAAACCCGTTACTGGGATAACCCTTTTTCAACTAGACATGTTTAAGAATTCTGAAGGCAAAACTGCCAAAGCACTTGCGGGAAAAGTTGTTACATGCCTCAGAAACTTGACATGGAACAGTTAATGTCAGTTGTACAATCGATAGATCTATTCCATGAAGATACAGATACTTGCAATATTGGCAATGGCAATAGTTACAATAAGAGACAGGAACAGTATAATAATCATAATGACAATTACAAGCGTAGCCACAATGGCGATGGTAACTGTCAGTCATCACCTCAACAGAATAATTTTAGGCAAAACATTGCGAACGATAGTAATAATAGACCATCGTTCAATAATAAGAGAATGTATGCCAATAGATATAATCTAGGAAATAATAATGATAATAATAATAACATTAAAAACAGAGTAGATCATTGGCATGGCCAGCAACAGCTTAACTGGCAACAAAATCCCATGCCACAAAATATGATTCAGCAAAATCCTAACCATGGAAAAGTACTGGTAACAGTAATCCTCAAAACTCGAGACCGCCGGCCCAACCGGTTCGATTAACTGAAGTATCTGAAAGTAACACGCTAACTACAATACATTCAAAAGATTTCTATGATACTGAGCCACAGTCATGCAGTATTTTTTGGAAGAATAACCCGCCATTTGCTGTCCTATATATTTCTATATTTTTCTTCTGCACTCTCAAGATATCGGCTTTTATGCCATTATCAAGTACAATACTAAAAGCTGAAACTGCAAAATATTAGATCCACGCTCGTATAAAAGTACAAGATATTAACTTACAACTTAGGCTATTAACACGTGCGTCTGGTAAAATCAGCTCACATTAGGTAAACTACACTAGGACATACCTTTAAGATGTAACTATAAAAGTGACGTCGAAGACTGTAGAGTCTAGAAGACATTGTAAATGTAGAAGTATCACAGATATAAGCCTACAAGTGTTATGTGTCATCTGATCGTATGTGATTACCTTTGGAGGCGGAATTTTCAGGTATACATCACACCTTTAATAATGTGACGTGAACATACGTTATGCAGCCTGAAGAAACCGAAGTCTGCGAGGAACAAACGAAGTACAGTAGAGAAGCCATTGAATCGTACTTAACGATGTAGTTAGCGCCAGTAATAACATAAAAATCTACTATATATAAAAATATGATAGAAAACGGATGAATAAAATACAGAGGCCAATATATCGCACATAACGAAGTACTAAATGTAACAATATGAGTGAAAAATTGGGGAAGGGGTGGGAGAGGGAATGCAGGGAAAAGGGGGAAAAGAAATGGGAGTAAATATTATCATGTGACAGTCGTATATTAGAGAAGGTGGAGGGGATTGAAGGGGGAGGGTGGCCCCTCTATAGAGGTCAGTTTAGTGGAATGGGTAAGAGGAAATGTACTGTTACAAGTAGGTATATGTGGGAGTGGGGAGGGAGTGTAGTGAGGAGTTTAGGAGGGGGAGGGGGTTTGGAGAAGCGAAACAGCATAAGAAACATGAATGAATGTTTGATTGTGTGTTAAATTTGGGTGGAGCAGAATGGGGATGAAGCGGAATGGGAGCAAACTTGGGAAGGGAGCGATATGAAATCTAATGATCACATAGGTTCAGTCTTGGGTAAAGCAGTTGGTAGATTTCGGTTTATTCGTAGAATACTGGGGAAGTGCACTCGACCTACAAAAGAGATTGCTTACAGATCACTTGTGCGACCGGTTCTAGAATATTGCTCAATCGTGTGGTATCCTTATCACATAGGACTAACACGAGATATTGAACGAATACAGAGAAGGGCATCACGAATGGTCACAGGTTTGTTTAATCCTTGGGAGAGTGTCACAGGGATACTGAAGGAACTGATCTGTAAGACTGCTGAAGACAGACGTAAGCTACCCGAGAAAGTCTGTTAACAAAACTTCAAGAACCGGCTTTAAAAGATTACTCTGGGAATATACTACAATCTCCTAAGTATCGCTCACATAGGGACCGTTAGGATTAAGATCACATTAATAACTGCTCGACCCTCAAACAATCGTTCTTCCCGCGCTCCATACGCGAATGGAACAGGAAGAAACCCTATTAATTGGTACAATGGGACGTACCCTCTGCCATGCACCTCACAGTGATTTGCAGAGTATCGATGTAGATGCACGTGCTTGTTCTGATACAAGTACTTTAGTCCGTCAGCAGCCAGAGATAGCGGCAGCTCGCGCGCCTGTACGTACGTGTGACTGCGTGCAAGCCTCTGGCCCGCACAACACTCACCTCAATGAAGAACTACTGAAGGTGGCTCAACATGACTTGCTGCACGTCAGGAATCTATCGTGCCAGTTGTGACAGTAGGAGGCAATGCAAAGTGTATTTCATTTGCAGACACAATAACGCTTGGCATTGAGGAGTGGGCTTTTGAAATAACAACATAGTACATGGCCTACGCTGTAGAAACAAGACACGTTAATAGTAGTAATAGAAACGCACCACTGACAGTTAAGTATGGATTCATGTTACTGGAATATACAAAAGACTTAATCCTACCTGCTGCTTGGATGAAAAGTAACTCATTGCTAGTATTCATTACTTTGACCTGGATACCCAAATTAAATTATTATTCTTGGGGAAACTAGACATAGAATGACCTGAGTTTGCTGATATGTATGACTCATCATAATAAACATGTAATATCCTCGTTAACGAAAACTTTCCAGCTGCATGAAAAGTAACTGACAATAAAGTAGACACATCAAACAGATCACTTGATAAATCACAGTGGGTAGCATTTGAAATTAATCCACTACCATTATGGTATGGAGGGTAATTCAGAGGTATCAAAATTTTTACACTAAAACTTTAAACCTTCCGAAAATGGTTTAAGTTATGTCTGATATAGGCAGTCAACTCTCAGACATTTACTGAAAAACATTTCTTTCTCACAGCTTTCTTTCATCTAAGATTACAGTCGATTTTGGACAAATCAACTTGTGAGTACGTTTACACATATGCAGATGCTGCTCATTCAGAGATGCAAAATACCTTCGATCCTTAATGATGAGTAAATAATCACTTAGTTGACGCATAACATGAATGCAGGCCTGAAATGAAATGAAATGTCGTGTGACGAGGGCCTTTCGATTTGACGCCACTTCGGCGAGTTGCGTGTCGATGGGGATGAAATGATGATGATTAGGAAAACACAACACCTAGTCCCTGAGAGGAGAAAATCTCCGACCCAGCCGGGAATCGAACCCGGGCCCTTTGGATTGACAGTCTGTCGCGGTGACCACTCAGCTACCGGGGGCGGACCTGTTTACATATAACTGCGTAAGTATAAATTTTATACGATTGAAAATTATGCTTTGATCTAGCAATGGATGTGGAAACTATACCTGTTAATTCATTTTCAACCATTACAGAGCGTTTGGTAGCTAACTTCTGCTAAGCATGTAAATTACAAGAATTCAAAGGGTAAGTAGATGTGGCATATAGCTTACTTTCAGTTAACTGTAGGATTTCGAAGAACTGGTCTGTATGTAACAGCACACTGTTCAAACAATCATCTGAACCACTTTCTACAGTTATTTTTAAATTAAGAGCATCGATTCTAGCATCTGATTGGATTGTCAATTATTCTTAACAATATATTGTTTAAATCAAAAAGAGTACTCACAACTTTCAGTCCTTGGAACAACTCTTGGATGGCTGCACTCATCACACCACGAATTATGTTAAAATGTGTAATGAACTGCTTTACAATGTGCTCAATAAGGGCTCTGTGTTAGTAAGAGATTTTTGCAACTCCTCAATACAATTATTTAGCTGGGGACGTTAATTGAATCTATACTGGACTACTGTTCAAGAGCTTATATTTTGTCTTTAATGTCCAATAGATTTCAGCTGGGTAAAGTACAAAATACTGCACGAGGTGTACTCCCTCCAAAATCAAAGAAGCCACGTTTACGCCTGATCACGGTTCTGTGTGGCAAAGGGTTTATAAAGCAGTTAATGTCTTCTTCACAATCAGCAAATGTAGACTTTCTCTGCATTTTAGTTGTGACCAAGTTGTTATATCAAGAAGTTCCCATTCTAAAACTGTTTCGTTATCCTTAGCGATACAAATTAGATTGAACTGTTGTTGAATTTCACTTAAATTGTGCGTAAGAACAAGTTTGACATTAACTGTTGAAACTACGTTGTCTGATCGCGGTTCTGACGACTGTTATGTTCAGTGCCGTAATAGTGGGTGCTAAGGAATTTGCTAAACGGAGAATTTAGTGTAACACTGTCACTTCTGGCCCACTCAGTGCACCGCGCGACTGGCCATGTTAAGCATTATTTTACATCTTCGAACATAGTAGTCATTTTACTTACAACGTTCCTAAAGCCTGTGTCCAATATAAATTTTTATTTTAGGGCAAGAATGCGTTTAACTAACGAGGAACTCGATTGACTCTTGAATGGAGGTCCAGATTTTACGAAAGATGTAAACACTACACGGGCATATTGATGAGGAAGTGGAGGTAAGTAATCCTAGTGACCATGACACTGAGAGTGAACAAGAATATGAGTCAGACGAAAATAAAGACAATAATTGTCAACCAGGTTCTCTTGGTCATTGGTTTGTGGGAGGGGACAAAACTTCTAAATGGAGGAGAAGTACTATCTCTGCCACAAGCAAAGCGAGAAGGAAAAATATTGTAAAAATTTTTCATGGACCGAAGAGATGTAACAACTAAGATTTCTGTATTCCTCAAGATAATTAACATGGAAATGATCGATACTATTGTGAAATATACAAACAAATATATTCATCTCAAACCAGAATTTTTTGATTATTAGAGAGAAAGAGACAAAAAAGAAACGACGAGAAGTGAAATACTGGAACTCCTTGGGTTACTTTATCCCTTCGGAATGAAGAAAGCTAACCACACGAATGTAATGGATCTGTGGAATACATATGGATCAGGAATCGAAATTAGAAGAGCTGTGATGAGCTACGAGCGTTTTCTATTCATGCTGCGTTGTATTCGTTTCGACGATAAAAACACAAGAGAAGAGAGGACAAGATTTAATAAGTTGGCCATAGTAAGTTCAATTCAGGATGAGTTTGTAACCAATTGCAAAAGTACGTACAGCATTGGTGAGTTTGTAACCATTGATGAGAAACTTGAAGCTCTTCGTTGTTGTTGTGGATTTGTGCAATATATCGCCAACAAACCTACCAAATATGGTATTACGATATTTTCACTTTTTTGATGCGAAAACCTTTTTTACCAACAACTTGAGGTATATTGTGGAAAGCAGCTCGGAGGACACTATGCAGTCTCAAATTAATCATCAGAAATAGTTAACAGACTTGTAAGTCGTATAGAGGGATCCAACAGGAATATAACTATGGGCAACTGGTACACAAGTTGTCCCTTGGCTGTGACGCTATTAGTTAAGAGGCTTTCATGTATTGGGACACTCAGAAAGAACAAACGAGAAATTCCCTTGGAATTCCTGCCTGAGAAAAGTCGAGTACCTAGTTCATCCCTCTTCGGATATAAAAACGATATGATGTAGGTTTCGTAAGTACTGAAAATGAACAAGGTGGTTTTGTTGTTGTCAGCTATGCATGATTCAGGTACTATCGATGAAGGTTCTCCAAAGCCAGAGATTGTGTTAGATTACAAAACCACTAAGGGTCGACCAGATGTGCGGCACATATTCTGTGGCCAGTATAACGAGAATATGTCCTTTGGTAATCTCTTTGGCTCTAATGGACATTGGTGGTATCAACGCCCAGATCCTTCTTCACTCAAACCGACAAAATCGAAGAGTATTTCGAAAGAACCTGGCTTACGACCTTATTAAACCACACCTAATGGAAACAGCCAAAATTAAGAGCTTTCCCATGGACATAACGCTGTTCGTTCAAAAGTACCCGACAACATCTGAGCAAGGTGATAAGCATTCGGCTAAGAAACGGGGACGCTGTGTTGTTTGTGGAAGGGCCAAAAATATTAACACAACAGTAAAGTGTGATTCTTGTAATAGTTTTGTTTGCAGGAAGCATGCGAGTGTTAGCTACAACTGTGAAAAGTGTCAACCTGCAGACTCAGATGACTGGTGTTTTGAATCTTGACATCTCTTAAATTACTAAGTAGTGAATATGGCCTGTCTGAAGCTGTTATAACATGGTTTCCGTAGGCATTCACTACGAATAATTTAATTTTCATCGCTGACAGCGAAATTTATATTTTTCAGAAGTATGTCATTTATGTGTTTCGATGTATATCAGCTTTTCTAAATAAAGTGTAATTAACAGCCATGTTAAATAACGAAACATTCTTTTCCACTATAAGTGAGCAACAGTGTATAGACTATTTTTGGTTAGATATGTAACATCATTTCTTAGTATTTTCCTCTGTGCCTATAATAAATCATTTGTACTAATTGCACAACAAAATCTATTATTTCGATATTATTAATATCATTTTGAGTGATACTGTATCTACCCTTAAAAACAATACATTAATTAACATCAATGCTAGGATGAGAGCATATGAAAATAACTATAGAACTGAGCAGAGAGAGTGGCGCACAAAATGCGCAGCGCGAGTACTCGTGCAATAAAAAAAACGCGCGCCTGCCGGAGGGTTAATTATCGATATTTTATAAAATATTATTAATAAAAGTTATTTAAATTAGGAAAAGATAATAAATTAAATTTTTGTGATAAAAACGAAAATTGAAATATTCATTATTTTGACTATGTCCATTGTTTTTTACCACAGATGTGGCCTTACACGAGCCACAGTGATAAGCGTCATGGAAACATACCAAACAATAATTTTCGCTGCATCGAACACACCATTTAAATCCTGATCTTTACAGTTGCCGCCGTACCACTACAATACGAACTATCTGGAGCCAAGTTAAGGGATTTGTCGCGAAAAGTAACAAGACATTTAAGCTGCCAGACGTACTGGAACCAACGCACGAAGCTTTGTCACATGTCACTGGCGAAAGTTGATGGGATACAGATTGGCACCTGGCGCTTGAATGCCTACGCGGATTCCGTTGTCGTTCGTTATCAACGCAGCAGATTACCCTTACGGTACTGAAATGTATTTCTCGGATTCGGATATGGATGGAGTTCAGAGATTACCAGACGAATGACTGCAAGTAGTATCTTTAGTGGCCTCTACATTTAACTATACTATGAAATCCTTGCAATACGCGTTTAAGTCACATATAGCTCAGGCAGAATATCTACCCTGTGTTTAAGTCAGGAATTTTCATCACTCTTGTTTTTAATTACGATAATATGTTAGCGAAGAGCGAGAGAACGTTATACTTTTCGTCTCGTATTTCTGGAGTTTTGCTGAAATCTGTTAAAAATTAAATGACACAGGAAGCTATATTGTTTCTCTGTTCGTCTCCTTTTATGCCTCAACTGCAACTGCTCACATCACTGCAGGTTAGTTGGACCAGCTGGCTGGCACGTGTAGTGCAAGTTAAAACCGCCGGTAAAGCTATTGTCCCGTATTATCGCTCAGTCGATGAGCGAGTAATGCTCAGCAAAGAACGTATCTATATTATCGTACTTTACTGCGCTTGAGACACCTTAGCTTCAGCTCTGCGTGAAAAGAAATCCAGTGAGTTTCCAGCAAACGCGGAAGAATGCATGGTGTAATGTTTAGGCCGGCCTGTGTGGCCGAGCGGTTCTAGGCGCTTCAGTCTGGAACTGAGCGACCGCTACGGTCGCAGGTTCTAATCCTGCCTCGGGCATGGATGTGTGTGATGTCCTTAGGTTAGTTAGGTTTAAGTAGTTCTAAGTTCTAGCAGACTGATGACCTCAGATGTTAAGGCTCATAGAGCTCAGAGCCATTTGAACCATTTGTAATGTTTACATCAGGTGTATTCTTATGATGACTACAGTCCAGTAACTATGTTTCCTAGAGCACAGCTCTGTTTCGAGTGGCGTCCCAGACATTATCCGCCAGCCGCATGTTGTCAGTGGGAGACGGAAACGAAGGCGCTCACGCGAGCTTTGCGGGAAACAGCATCCGCTACCTCTCGAATGGCCAGAGAGAGACGCGGACTTCGTTAAAAGCCTTCAAAGAGCGGTTTTGGGCGTCCACAGTGAACCTGCCTGCTATGTTTGCTCTCATGGCGCTGTCTTGCTAAGGCGAAAGTGTTGCCACACGTGGATTTCGAAAACCTCCCCAGCATTGATTCAGAGGGAATGATGCTAGTAGCCTTACTAAAATCTGCAGAATTTCCCACTATGGAGAATCGGTCGTGAGAATGTTCGCCTTGTCCGTGGCGGCTAGGGAAACAACGGTTTTCATTGACTGAGGTACTTTAAAGTATATGGTAGGAGACAGGGAACAAACTTCCAGGTCCGGGATTGGTGGTTTAATTAGGCCCTTTTGCTGATTGGTGCGCAGTAGTTTTTGTGCGTGCTGTTCCGAGATGAGGAGGAAAGTTTTCCTGCAAAAGTGGCAAGAGTGAATGGTAGTGCCAGGATCACAGTCAAGCTGGCGGCTAGTTAAGTGAACGAGACGGTTGAACTTGCACCTTCTGTCAGTTCATTCCGAAGTTATACATCAGCTTTATCACGAATTTGAGATTATTCAACAGCGGCGATATCGAGAAGATGATGTTTTCCGCTTCACGCAGTCAACCCGCTACAGCCTGCGGCGTTCCGCATTGACAGCTCTCATGCTTCCTGTAGGTGCCAACACCAACGTGGCAACGGTAAAATGCGATGCGTGCCTTCAGTTTCAATTTATTCGGTAGACTGGAGCAAGGGAGGCTTTATGTCGCGCTAACGATCAGTCAGTGTTTCTGAGGCACTGTCTGCGTTACTGTAAGTCATGCATCTTTTTTTCTCAAAGGGAAGTTTCTTTTCTTGGGGATTTTCTGTCGTTACCCTCTCATGAACTACTTAATTGATGTTTTTATCAGCAGCAGATCTCGTAAATACGCTAATTATTTTGCAACTTTTTGATTTCAAATTTCTTTCCAGTTCTGTAATATGATCCTTTTTCTATCACTGCTGAAATTAGGCTACTATTTGTCTGTCCATAAATTGTTTTGTGCCATTATTTCAATTGACTTGTCCAGTGTAATGTTGGTGGCGATCCTGTGTAAACAATTACTCAAAATATGTCTTGCTAAGGAAAGTTATGTTGTACTAGTTCTTTTGTTTCTCATCTATTCATGAAGTTTTTTGATTTATCTACTTTCTTCTTGAATAAACGATAAAAATGTTACCTGATGCCTCCCTCTCATTTAGTAGTTATTAGATTACCCTAGATGGTCAACGGCCTTGCCGCAGTGGTAACACCGGCTCCCGTCAGATCACCGAAGTTAAGCGCTGTCGGCTGGGCTAGCACTTGGATGGGTGACCATCCGGCCTACCGAGCAAGCGGGGTGCACTCAGCCCTTGTGAGGCAAACTGAGGAGCTACTTGATTGAGAAGTAGAGGCTCCGGTCTCGGAAACTGACATATGGCCGGGAGAGCGGTGTGCTGACCACATGCCCCTCCATATCCGCATCCAGTGACGCCTGTGAGCAGAGGATGACACGGCGGCCGGTCAGTACCGTTGGGTCTTCATGGCCTGTTCGGCAGGAGTTTAGTTTTAGTTTTTTTTAGATTACCCTAGATATTGATCGCACGAATTTTCTTACCATAAAGCTAATGAGCGAGGTCGCCTGATAGTTTCAGGTAATCAATTTCAGCGTTTCTTACGCGCAACAGTCGGTATATCCGTCTAATCCACGTCCTTCATGGGACTATTTTATCATATCTCACGATCAGGTATGGTAAATTAACAAGATTTGGTCACCCATCGTGAATTCATTGAGGCTTTGTCTGTGGTAACAGATAACGGACTTCTGCAAGTGCCGCGCAAGGTAGCCGAGCGGTCTCGGGCGCCTTGTCACGGTCCGCGCGGCTCTCACCGTTGGAGGTTCGAGTCCTTTCACGGGCATGGGTGCATGTGTGTGTTGTTCTTAGCGTAAGTTAGTTTAAGTTAGATTAAGTAGTGTATAAGCTTAGGGACCGATGACCTAAGCAGTTTGGTCCCGTAAGACCTCACCACAAATTTCCAGTTTTTCTTCTGCAAGTTCTGAGAACTAGGGTTAAATAGTGAACATAATAAAATGAGTCTCTTGTAGTAACCACTGAAAATAAATTTTAGTTGCACTTGCACAGCCGGCCGGGGTGGCCGAGCGGTTCTAGGCGCTACAGTATGGAACCGCGCGACCGCAACTGTCGCAGGTTCGAATCCTGCCTCGGGCATGGCTGTTTGTGATGTACTTAGGTTAGTTAGGTTTAAGTAGTTCTAAGTTCTAGTGGACTGATGACCTCAGAAGTTACGTTCTATAGTGCTCAGAGCCATTTGAACCATTTTTTTTGCACTTCCACAATCTCCGTAGTGGCTGCTGCTCGTTGTTTGCAAAACGCGTTCACATAGGCACGTAGCAGAAACTTCTAGCACTCTCACTACACAGTCTGCGAAGATTGTAGGACTGTCTGGTGCTAGTTCTCTGGGTGTGCGGCGATGTTTCAACCTTGAAGTCTAGACTGCGTGCCGCGCTGCACGCTTCCTGGATTTAGGAACAGCTGGTCTGCCCCTCGGTCTTGTGGTGATACTTGAAGTCCTCCCAGAAATGGCTTTACACGACTGGCATGAACGACAATCGGTAAGGCAGTTGAGGCTTAAAAGAGGCTGGTGACAACAACTGCAAGTTTGGTATGACCCCTTCGATAACTTCTGAAATTTCTTGCTTGACCCTTCTTTATCACTATGTTGCTGAGATAGACAAGATATTCAGTCCGATACTGTGGCGCAGCTGCTTGACGATCGTGTTCCTTTGCTTGCTGAAGAACGGATTAATGATTCCGTTGTTTCACTTCCCTCCATGCCTCCTATACGCCCTAATTCCTTTACGACCCCACTGCTGATTCCAGTGGTCGATCGGCGAAGTCCAAGGGTGAATGCATTCTCCTTTAATGTTTTAAACATGGCTGCGTATACATCGACCGTTTAACAATTTAAGTACAAACACTTAGAGCCCTCGGTCACAGAATTTAAGTCTTTTGAACAGGTTTCGACACTTCTATCAGTGCCTTCATTAAATGTTCAAATTGGCCTATAACATAAGTACAAAATCATGGGAAAATTTTTTGTATACAAATGTAAGTACTGACTAAAAGTACAAGAAAGAAACAGTACTTACATGTCACGTATAAGGTAAATATAAAGCGATAAGGCTTTAGTCAAAAATTTTAAAAAGAATACAGGGAAGGCGAGCCATTATGGGCTGCTCATACATACGGAGTGTTCAAAAGTCTCAACGCAGTGCCGTATGATTGTTAGCCGCGCGTGCCGTATGCCGCAGTGAATATACCAAAATGAAACTCAGTGAAATACAAGTTATTAATTTATTGAATATTCATTTTTACTTAAAAATTTTCACATTAAATGTTGAAAATGTCCCCCCTGTTGTTGAATACACAATCGAATTCGTCTAATCATGTTTCCAAACACAAGCTGTACCATTTCTTCTGTAACAGAAGCAGTGAAAGTGGGTATTGCAGTTTTCAGTTCATCGATGGATTTTGGACGGTTTTTATAGACAGTTGCTTTCTCTGCACCCCAGAAGAAAAAGTCAGGTGGTGTTAGGTCAGGCGATCGTGGAGTCCAAAGTCCCTGTGAAATTATGCGATCACCAAAAACATCAGCAAGCAGTGACATTGAAATGCGAGCTGTGTGCGCGGTTGCACCATCTTGTTGAAAATAACCGTTCAGTATATCACGTAACACAAGTTCTCCTATGAATGGGTACAGAATATCACTGCAGTATCGTTGTGCGTTTATTGTTTCGTTGAAAAAATTAACATTGAAATAAAGAAAGACGAATGTTATGATGAACATTATTTAGTATATGACGCGAAAGGCAATATTTTGTTTGACAGCGGCAGATAAGGTAACATTTCGTGTAAATCAGAGCTTAGAAGTATTGTTTAAAGGATGAAAACACCATTATAGAAAATACAAAAAGGGCTGAATGACACGGCCTGTAGAAAAACGATATAACATGAAACGCAGCCAATATAAACCATTTAATAAACGAAAAATTATGAGTTGGCTTAGATGCAAAAAAACATCTCGGTAACTGCATGAGGAAACCAGAAATCAAATATGAAGTAATGGCTTGATACCGTTGAAGAAGTTTTATTATGTAATTGTAACTGCTGGTTGAGAATGAGGCTATCATTTCGTGAAAGATGTTTAAAAGTTTCTAATTCTTCGAGAATATCTAACCTACGCCCTTTCTTCTAGGTGTGCAAAATGCTGATATCGTGAACAGCTTTAGGCTTGTGATCTGTAATCCCAGGTCTACATCAACAGCACGGCTGACTCTTGCTCAGCGGCAGTGGGTAGCTCCCCCCTTCCACATCGCCACCGAGGGGCGGGCGGTTCATCTCGGTGGTCATCCCCCACCGTGACCCAGCCGAGGGGGCACCCAGGACGGTAGCAGAGACGACACTGCCGAGTGTACATGTCGTTCGCTCAGAAGCGGGCCGGCTTGCGTAACGGCGGAGACTCCACATCAGCATCACGGGGCACGCAAGAAGCCTGCCAAGCAGAACTCAGTGGCCAGCCGGTCATTTACCTGGTGAGCTCAGCACCGCAGTTGCTTCATATACAGCTTGTTACCTTTGCAACCACCTTTCTCTGGAGCCTCATGGGCTCCCCCCTCGCCACCACCAGCCGCTCGGACCATTCTGACTCACAGCCACCCCTCCCTGCATGCTAGTTAATAGATTTATCACATGCAGATGACAAGCGAATTCTGAGGCTAGCGTCTGCTTGTGCTGATTCAAGTACTTCGTCAGCATTCTGAGATTGTAACAACTTGCACATGTGTACGCATGAATGGCTTTGTGTAAGCCTTCGGCCCTTATATTATGTCGTGTAAGAACTGTCTATTAACGTTTATGACCTTGTAAATATCCGTTTCTCACTTTTATTTTCGCAACGACTTTAATTTTTGTGTGATCTAATCTGATAGAGAAGGCAATGTTAAGAAAGAGTCTGTGACATACTGTCTCTGTACTTGAACACTGATTCTTGTTCTCTGTATGTTTAAAAACATATCTGTTTTGCAACAGATAACATAACCATTAAGTTCACAGAGATTCGCAGAGGACAGGATATTGACGTAAGGGCCCAGGATGGCTAAAAAAGAAAAGATGAAATCGTTTCTCAGCTTCTGTCGAGATCAATGTGTAGTTTATTTAATAATTCGTTACGTCCTTAACTTCTACAGGTTCTTGATGTAAATTGTCTGGTTCTCGGCTGACGCTACACATCTTAAACAGTATTATACACATTCATATCACCATCAAACATAGATTTCATAGCCATTTGACGACCCCTGATAAAAAAGATAGAGTGTCATATTGACATAATACACACGTACGACGAGTACCGACATACCTAGATTTATCAATAAACAGATGATAACGAGTCCTGGATGAGTGTGTAGTTCCCTATGTTGTGACATTTTGGGGGAACATGATTACGTAATAAAGAAACCAACAATTGTTCATTGTGAATTGTAGATTATTATTTTTTCACTTCGCTTGTCGATACCAACTACTAAAACATAAAACTAGTACCAATAATTACACCACCTTGGTTTATCATATCGCACATTTGCCAATACAATTGTTTCATTAGTTTATTTTCAACACTCACGTCTTTCTTGCATCCTCGATATTCCATCCTAAGTGTTAACTTCATCAATACTTTTGTGCACACTTCATCATTCCATCACTGCTACCATCCGCTCCACACTGTGTTGGCTTCACTTACATCAGGGGCGTACTCCTGTGTCGTGCGCCATAACATCCCACAGCAAAACAAAATGTGCGCCTTTCACGTGATCGTTAGAAGAGTGTAGTAGTCTGAAACGCGTATATATTCAGTACCAGCGATGGCGAGGCATGACAGAATCTCTGACCAGAGAGTTGTTTATCGTTGCTAGTTTGCGCTTGACTGCGCGAGAGTTCAGTTGCGAGTTGTACTCAGTCGGAAGTGGTGTGTGTGGAGTCGGCGCGCGTCGACATGGGTCTCTGGTCAAGGTTCGGGACGAGGTATATTGTTAAATAAGGTAATGAAGCAGCATTGCGCACATCTGATAATGTAACATACACTCCTGGAAATGGAAAAAAGAACACATTGACACCGGTGTGTCAGACCCACCATACTTGCTCCGGACACTGCGAGAGGGCTGTACAAGCAATGATCACACGCACGGCACAGCGGACACACCAGGAACCGCGGTGTTGGCCGTCGAATGGCGCTAGCTGCGCAGCATTTGTGCACCGCCGCCGTCAGTGTCAGCCAGTTTGCCGTGGCATACGGAGCTCCATCGCAGTCTTTAACACTGGTAGCATGCCGCGACAGCGTGGACGTGAACCGTATGTGCAGCTGACGGACTTTGAGTGAGGGCGTATAGTGAGCATGCGGGAGGCCGGGTGGACGTACCGCCGAATTGCTCAACTCGTGGGGCGTGAGGTCTCCACAGTACATCGATGTTGTCGCCAGTGGTCGGCGGAAGGTGCACGTGCCCGTCGACCTGGGACCGGACCGCAGCGACGCACGGATGCACGCCAAGACCGTAGGATCCTACGCAGTGCCGTAGGGGACCGCACCGCCACTTCCCAGCAAATTAGGGACACTGTTGCTCCTGGGGTATCGGCGAGGACCATTCGCAACCGTCTCCATGAAGCTGGGTTACGGTCCCGCACACCGTTAGGCCGTCTTCCGCTCACGCCCCAACATCGTGCAGCCCGCCTCCAGTGGTGTCGCGACAGGCGTGAATGGAGCGACGAATGGAGACGTGTCGTCTTCAGCGATGAGAGTCGCTTGTGCCTTGGTGCCAATGATGGTCGTATGCGTGTTTGGCGCCGTGCGGGTGAGCGCCACAATCAGGACTGCATACGACCGAGGCACACAGGGCCAACACTCGGCATCATGGTGTGGGGAGCGATCTCCTACACTGGCCGTACACCACTGGTGATCGTCGAGGGGACACTGAATAGTGCACGGTACATCCAAACCGTCATCGAACCCATCGTTCTACCATTCCTAGACCGGCAAGGGAACTTGCTGTTCCAACAGGACAATGCACGTCCGCATGTATCCCGTGCCACCCAACGTGCTCTAGAAGGTGTACGTCAACTACCCTGGCCAGCAAGATCTCCGGATCTGTCCCCCATTGAGCATGTTTGGGACTGGATGAAGCGTCGTCTCACGCGGTCTGCACGTCCAGCACGAACGCTGGTCCAACTGAGGCGCCAGGTGGAAATGGCATGGCAAGCCGTTCCACAGGACTACATCCAGCATCTCTACGATCGTCTCCATGGGAGAATAGCAGCCTGCATTGCTGCGAAAGGTGGATATGCACTGTACTAGTGCCGACATTGTGCATGCTCTGTTGCCTGTGTCTATGTGCCTGTGGTTCTGTCAGTGTGATCATGTGATGTATCTGACCCCAGGAATGTGTCAATAAAGTTTCCCCTTCCTGGGACAATGAATTCACGGTGTTCTTATTTCAATTTCCAGGAGTGTATGTTAATTGTAATTAATTTGTTCAAGAATTTACCCAATAATAATTTTGTTTTCAAAGCAATCGTTTTAAGAAAAGAACCATTACAATTGAAACAATATTTCCTATGGTTTTCCTCCCAGAATCAATTTATCAGATTAATTATTGCACAGGGCCTAAGGTCAGCGCTGCTGCCCTATTATTGTGGGTTTAATGATCAATCTTCATTTCTCGTTTTCATTATCATAGTCTTTTCTTTTATTTTTGCTGGGAAATCACACTTGGCTCTATTCACATTAACATTTATATTGTCTTTTAAAAATTCTTGCTGGGAGGTTACGATATCACTAATAAGTCATTTAATATTTTCACGGGGAGGTTACACTTGGCGACATCCGGTCCAGGATCGTATTTCTTTGAGAATCTTCTGATAAGTAGCCAGATATCTGCTCTTATTTAATAAAATATAATTAGCATTTGGCGCAACGCTTTTACTAATTTTGTGACTTTCTTTCCACAGATCATCGGCAATTCGTTGCTCTTTGCTGTATTTGTATTTGTTGGATTTTGCATTGTCTTTGTCTCATTTGTGAATAATTGTGACTAGTGTAAAAATGCCGCGAAAGACTATTAATAGTGTATCGCGAGGTATAATGAGTGAAATAACCGAATTAAACAACTTGACCAATAGTAATTGTGACGCGCAGCGTAATGATGACAATCCTCCGTTTACTGACAATCAATACGTACCGACCACTAATAATGATTTTGATCTTAGTGATGAACAGACGAATTCAATTGTGTCCTCTGTTAATTTGACGACAATTCATGACGCGGGGCGTTCTGTTGAAATGAGCGCTGCCCAGGTTAACACAACCGGTTTGCAAAATTCACGTGACGAACAGACAAAATTTTTTAATGAAAACGAGCAGTGTAATCAGAATGCGTCGGATTTATTTAATTCCGAGGTAGTGTCTAACAGTACACATCCGATAAGCAAACCTTTTTGTGAATCACAGAATGACCAAATGGTCACACAAAACGTGACAATTGCAGGTACACCACTAAACAGCACAGAGAATAGAAATGCTAATTTTGACTTGGAACAAATTATAGCAAGATTGCTACAACAACAAAGTGAGAATCTCAAACAACAATTTAGTGAAAATTCCAAACAACAGAGTGAAGATCTCAAACAACAGCTTAATGAAAATAACGAAAATCTCAAACAACAGCTCAATGAAAAATTAGACAACAATTCCAGACAGCTTAGTGAACAGATCAAACAGCTTAATGAAAAACATGACAGCCTTAATGAAAAATTAGACAACAATTCCAGACAGTTTAGCGAGCAGAATACAGCCGTTGCCGCGCAGTGTCATGATACTAAGGAACAATTACGCGAGGAAATTGAGGCTTGTGCTAGGAAAAGTAACGAAGAAATTAGGTCTGTTGCTCAAGAATTAAGGGACATGCAAACAGCTGCAACAGAATCACTCAGAGACGAAATCAGTACAGTCGGTAAACAATGCTCTGAAAAGGCTACACAATTACGCGACGAGTTTAAACTAATGACAGCAGAACTTTCGCGCACAATGGATGCAAAGATAGACGCGAAATTCGACCAACAGAACACTCAGATTGACGAAAGTTTTAATCACCACATACAAAACAGTGATACGCGTTTCCGCAAATTTATACAGGATCAAAATAAAGTAAAACGACAAGTAATGGAAACAATCACAGCACAGAGACAAGAAGACAAACGTAAACTGTTCGCGAAGGCAAAAACATACGTGGACAGCAATATTGCTTCAGTGTCCGATGAAATTAATACCATCAAACAGTCGAACACAGAATTACGTGACGAAATTTCCGATCTTAAATCGAAAACAGACACATACACAACAGATTTTCAAACAGTGACCGACAGATTCGAACAATTAGAACTAACACAGGATTCCGATGTCGTCAAAGCTGACGTTAAAAAACTGAACGAAACCACACGTAAAATGCAAAAACAGATTAATGCCTCTGACACTAAAACCGATGATCAGGTAAAAATACTGACTGAAAAATGTGATGAATTGGCCAGTCGTATTGATATTATTGAAAGTAATAATGACAGCATATCAGACGATACTGCACCGTTTTTGTTTAACCAAACACCTGAATTCCAAAATTTACAGCAGACAATCAATGAGATCGATTCGTCTAATAACACATTGCGTAGAAAATTGTCAAGTTTACAGCAAGAGGTAACAGAGATAAAAAATATTTCAGTTAATAACACATCACAGCAGATGCCACTTTGCGAACATTTGTCAGACTCACGCAGCGCGTATAATTTAGGTAATCTACAGAGAGTACGTGAGTTAGATTCAGAACAGTCACAGTCAAACAGATTCTCTTACAATCCTAAATCTGTTCCGTCATACAGAGACGATAATTTTGATTACAAACATTTTCTGTCAGTGAGAAAATTTAAAAATGACAGAACACAGATTCACCCACTGGATTGGATACAACAATTTAGCTTTGCTTTTCCACCGACTTGGCCCGTAACGCATAAACTTGAATTTATTTGCAGTTTTTTGGAAGGTGAACCGGCAACTCGTATGGGACCGATCGCGAGACAATGCTATTCGGTAGAAGAGTTTCAGAATGCTTTTCTGTCAGCGTATTGGTCGAAGACGACACAGCGCGGAATTAAAGATCAACTAATTAGTTTACCAAATTATGAGAACACAAATTTTCCCAGTGTCACGCAATTTTTTGAGCATATGGTCCAACAAAACCAGTACTTAAGTGAACCATATAGTGAATCTGCACTCATTCAATTATGTATTTCTAAATTGCCACGATCATTAAGAGTGTCACTTTTAACGGGTCAGCAAAAAGAAAATATTTCGGCATTCAGGGATCTGCTGCAGCTTTTAGAAGTGCAGCAATCAGATTATTCCTTCGTAAACAAAAATTTTTCATATAACAACCAAGGCCAACAAACTTACAGTAATTACGGTCAACCACGTAATTTCAATAGCAAAGGTAACAAACGCTTTAGGAACGACAACCACCAGAACTTTAGTAGCAGACAAAATTTTGATTATCAGTATCGAGAAAATTATCAGCAAGAAGAACCACATTTTAGTAACAATAGACGTTTTTCACAACAACAGCAACAAAACCAGCCGGTTAGCATACCTAACCAACAATGTAATGCATAAGGTCAACCTAACTTTAATGTTTCGCCGCGTGCACGTATAGTCTCAGCTCCAACAAATAGTAACGCACGGCAGCAAGGAAATAACTACGTGCGGAAAACACAGTACTTCAATTCCTATCGCAATGCACCGTATAGGAATGACTATCACGACAGACGTAAAAACAATGAGCACAAATATCAGCGTACGTATAATAACAGTCGGTCTTACCAGAAGCAAAATGATCAGCAACAACATTTTCTCATGAAAGAACCCGACAGTAGGTATCATCCAGAGCGTAATACGCCTGGAAGAAATAACAGAACAGTTCAAATAATCGAAATGCCACAACATCCTCCAGAAAATAATAACACGTCAGATAGAATCTGACTAGATACTGTACAGGTCGCATCTTCCAGTAACACAAGCACAACTTTAGACACGCAGAATGTTATTCACGAAAATGTTATTACTTTTGACGACATACGAGACACTCTTTTGCAGGAAAGACCAGTTGTTCAGAAATCCATTTCACACCCTGTCATCGAAATTAAAATTGGATCAACGAAATTTTCGGCAGTAATCGATTCCGGATCACCTATGTCAGTAATAAATGAAGAAACTTTTAACGAGCGTAACAAAGAGAATACCTATCCTACATTACCATTAGGCAAAACGAAAGTGAAAGGAGCAGTATCGAGTAAAGGAGTAGATGTTAAAATTACAGACACATTTATCATTTTGTATTGCAGGTCATACTTTTCACTCAAGTTTTTGGATTCTTCCTTTATTGACAACAGACGTTATTTTAGGTACTAATTTTCTGGTACAACACGACGCAGTTATTGATTTTCAAAATTCCTATTTAATGCTAAAGGATGAAAATGTATAATTGGCTTTAGAATTTAAGCACTCTTTATCTGCGGAAGAACAAACAATTAATTGTACAGAGGTCATTTCCGTATCACGTGGCATAGACTGTAATTCCACATTGTTCACGAATACGTACGTACATAACTATGATACACCAGACGAAGCTGACTACGACGTAATGCAGATGATTTCTGATAAAGTTAAACAAAGCAGTGCAAATACAGACGACGAACGCACGGAACTACACAAAATTCTTTTACAGCAAGCTCCAGTTTTCCACAACATTCCTGGTACCATGTCCGGTTTTATGTACGACTTTCAAGTCAAACAGCACGACACATTTAAAGCAAAGCATTATCCCATTCCATATATCCACAGAGAACAAGTTAAAAAAGAGTTGCAAGATATGCTCGACCAAGGAGTTATAGAACCGGCAGTTAGTCCGTACATAAACCCGTTACATATTGTTAAGAAAAAAGATGGCTCACTTCGCCTCGTACTTGATTCACGTCACATCAATGACATAATTATTAATGAAACAGATCGACCACAGACATTAGAGGAACTTCTACAGAAATGTCCCGATACTGCTATTTATTCTACATTAGATCTAAAATCGGGATTTTGGCAAATTCAGCTCCATCCGAACTGCAGAAAGTACACAGCATTTCTCTGTTTTGGCGACTGTTATCAATTTTGCAAATTACCATTCGGTTTAACTATTTCTTCTGCAGCTTTTATTCGCGATTTGAATACAATACTTCCGACAGAACTTAAAGACAGAATCACGACGTACCTAGATGACATTCTTATTGCAGAAGCTAACTGGACTGAGCACAATCTGATTCTTGAACAACTGTTGGAAACTTTTCGTGCACAAGGACTCACAGTTAATCTCAGTAAATCGCATTTTGGTAAAACTTCTATAAAATTTCTTGGACATGTAATTTCAGCAGAAGGCATTGCGCCTGATCCGGAAAAACTGCAAGCTCTACGTGACATTACTGTTCCTACAACGAAAAAACAATTACGCAGCTTTTTGGGTCTAATTATCTTTTTTCGTAAATTTCTTCATCATTCTGCTTTAGACACATCTAGATTATGCCAATTGACAGGTAAAAACACTATTTGGTCCTGGGATAAGCAAGCACATTCCGAATTTATGAACCTGAAACATGCTTTGTTGAATGCTCCACTTTTATCGCATCCAGATCTTACCAGAAATTTTACCATTGCCACCGACAGTTCCAACACCGCTTTAGGCGTACATATTTTTCAGGAAATTGAAGAAGATGGGTCTACAATAATTAAAAACATGGCATTTGCAAGTCGCATTTTGTCACCTGCTGAACGAAATTATTCTGTTACAGAACTGGAAACGTATGTGTTGTTTGGGCTTTTATGAGATTTAGGCACTTTCTTTATGGAAGACATACCACCATCTACACAGACCACAGAGATTACAATTCTCACTTTCAGCTAAATTCACTCGCGACAGATTAAGCAGATGGAAACTTTACTTGCAGGAATTTAATTTTACAATAGTTCACATTCCCGGCACACAAAATATTGTAGCAGACGCACTATCTCGTTCTCTCAGCAACAATCAGCAAGACATCGCAACCAGCTTCTGCAAAGCAAATTTCAGCGTCATGTACGTTCCACAAATTGCATTTGAAAATTTTATTTCGTCGTCATTACAAGACATAGCACAAGAGCAGAGTAAAGACACCTTTGGCAAGATAGGAATAATGTTACGATTAGAAACCATTACACTGTATGCAATGACATTCTGTTTCGCCGCTCTCACCCTGACAGCAACAATTGGTTATTATGCATTCCTGATGAGCTTGTTAACAAATTAATCAGGTATACTCATTTAAGTTACGCACATTACGGAGCTAGAAAATGTTTTCTTATACTGAGACAGAACTGTTATTTTTGCCAACATGGAGAAACGTCATGTAAAATCTGCCAGAAAGCTAAGTCAGACACGACTTCACATATTCCTCCATTATATCCCATTGTACCTGTTAAATTAAGACACATGGCCGCTGTAGACATTTTTCGTCCGATTCCCAGAACTAATAGAGGTTTTTGCTACATCTTTGTCGCTGTTGAACTCACTTCAATATTTGTTACCTTCACTCCGTTACGCAAAGCTACTGCTAAAACCGTTTCGAAAGCATTTATAAAGCATTTTCTATTCCATGTAGGGCATGTGTTGAAAATAATTTCCGACAATGGATCACAGTTTCGTTCTGCTATATGGACACGTATGTTACGAGCTAGAAACATTTCTCCGATCTATATATCCAAGTACCATGCTTCTTCGAACCCTTGTGAACGATTAATGAAAGAAATTGGCAAACTGTGTAGAATATACTGCCACAAAAGACATATTGATTGGGACACACACATATTCTCATTCCAAGATGTAATTAATTCCATACCAAATGAATCCACTATGCTATCTCCGTCTGTTATACTGAAAAATGTTGAACCACCAAACAAAATTACAGAATTAGTAAATTTTCCTACATCTCGTCGATTACGACACCACGAAATAATCGACATTGCGCTGAACAACATCAAACGTTCCGCAGAGCGCCGGAGAAGACAGCAAAAACAGGTTTGTACACGCCGTGACTTTCACATTGGACAGAAAATATTAGTACGTACACACTATTTATCCAATAAAGGAAAAGGTAGGTGCAGTAAATTTGAACTTCTATACGCAGGTCCATATCGGATTCGCAGCATTCCTCACCCCAATGTGGTACACGTTGAAACTTTGAGAACCAGAAAATCCAAAGGCACTCACCACTGGTCAAACATCAAACCTTTTATTGACACTTTATGATTTAACATGCTAAAATGCCATTTGCTAATTTTTATGATCACCTATGCAATTATATTCACATGACTACTTTACTGATGATTATCGTATTTTTTCTTGGCAAGTGCCCGGCAAGGTAAGGTTAGCAGGTCGCTCTTCTTGTCGTTACATATCAGACTGTGCACATTTTTTCCGGAGAAAATTACGTATGTTACGAATAATTATGCAATTCTATCTAGTGATATACTAATTTTATCAAATTTTTTCTCTATTAAAGTCTTCAATTCTCGCCTCTATTAACTACACAACATACAAGCTGAACATAACGAACGTCACATTTTTTTGTCTTTCTTAGGTATATACGATTGTTTCATGTTTTGTTTGTATGCACTATGAAATAGTTAAGATATAGCAAACACCAGTTGACTTTGACATTTTGCCTTATGATATCTCAACATCGTGACTACTTTACTGTTACATTGTGATACACTGAGCACATTTTTGCCTCTGAACACTATATAAGTTTTTCACATATTACGTTTTCTGTCATGTTATGCTGTATGCTTAATTATGTTACCATAAACCAATCATTATTTAGTGAGTATATGATTTAAATGCAAGACATTAATCTCTGTTCATCAATTTCAGAAAGAATTGATGCGTGAAAGAAATAAATTAAACAGAAATTGGAATTTCACCTTCGGAATGATCGAAAGAAGATGCAAACCTCGTGATGAAGAGTAAATGGATCAGGATTAACAAGCATTAACAAGAATATACTATACACATCGTAGAATAGCAGTCTTAACTAATTTTTTCTTTCAGAATACAAGGCGATTGATGCAGGCTGTCATACAGAACTACACATCTTAGTTTTATTGATGGAATATACTAGAGATAAGGAATAGTTATGTAATGAGTAATGAAGTGATTTTTTTTTTTTGCAGATGATAATGAAGAAGAATATGCTACTATGGATAATGAAGTTTTTCTTTTCAGGTGATGATAATAATGGAGTTATGATAATATAGATAATGAAGTGATGGATAATGAAGTTTTTCTTTACAGATGAAGATAATGTGGAAGTTATGTATTCATGCTATGTAGTTATTTAAGTATTTGTTGCAGTTCGCTTTGACAGCAGGTGTTATAATGCATAGTATAATGACTGAAGGTTTTGGAAAGGACAGCTATGGAACACATCTTTATACACATTTCACTCCCTGTTAATTCGAAGTTCACTACTTTTCAGCATAAAATGCGTTTCTTCTTTCAGCTTAATAATCCATTTTTTTATATATTTTTGCAGGAGAAATTATTTATGAAAATAATGTGCTATAAGCAGTTGTTCATTAAATCTATGTCATTTATGAATGTGATTACATATACTCTATTTGTTTCATAATCTTGCTACAGCTGACTCATGACGAATGACGTTACACATTTTCATTTACAGGAACAACCCAGAAGCAAATTTTTTTTTCATCTTGCTTTCCCCTATAATTACCTAAAGCAATGCATTGCTAACAAAAAAAAAATGTATTACCAGTCCCAAATAATGATACCAGTTTAAGAGAGTTCTGAGTAATACTGATTAGCTCTGAATAGTATGTCACTTGAAAAATGAATGCTACTGATTACTGTATTGAGATGACCAATGATTAATTAATAACGCTTTGTAACTTGGAAATGAATGCTACTGATTACTGTATTGAGATGACCAATGATTAATTAATAATGCTTTGTAACTGACAAATGAATGCTAATGCTACTAATTACTGTATTGGGATGACCAATGATTAATTAATAATGCTTTGTAACTGACAAATGAATGCTAATGCTACTAATTACTGTATTGAGATGACCAATGATTAATTAATAATGCTTTGTAACTGGGAAATGAATGCTACTGATTAACTGTATTGGGAAGACCAATGATTAATTAATAATGCTTTGTAACTGGGAAATGAATGCTAATGCTACTGATTACTGCATTGAGATGACCAATGATTAATTAATAATGCTTTGTAACTGAGAAAAGAATGCTAATGCTACTGATTACTGTATTGAGATGACCAATGATTAATTAATAATGCTTTGTAGCTGGGAAATGAATGCTACTGATTACTGTATTGGGATGACCAATGATTAATTATCAACATTATTCTGTACTACTACGTTATTGACTACCTCCTGTTTTAAGTAATGACTTCTGATGATTTGTAATTAGAGAATGAGTGCCAATGTTCTCTGTGAAACAATTAATGAACATTTTTGTGTAATACTACATACATGGTACAGAAATGTCCAATAACTGGGCTATGACCGCCGCAAACTACTAATGTAATTCCCAATGAAGACTAGTATGTGACTTAATGTCCTTCAACTTCTGACCTAACTACCCTGAATTACTGCAATATCCATTTGTCCTGTATATCCTCTTGATCATGGAGCACTATATTTGGTTTTTGCACTAATTCTACGTTGGTGTGCCGTGTAAGAGCGTGGTGTTGACACGACATGCTGTCCACCACCGTGAGCGATGGAGATGTTATTATGGTCCCACTGTTTGGTGTACCTGATGTACTGCCAAAATGATAACATGGAATATGACAATGATATTTCAGTGTCTTTGCTACACTGATAAACACTTCTGGGAAAAGAACTTTAGATTGTCTCACTTGGTGTTGTACTTCTGTGGAAAGATATGGACTTTCAGTGCAGCTACGTGCAACCTAAAGCACTACAACCATGGTGCAATCCTTCCCTTTCCTATCCAAATTCTTGTAACATAGTGAAAATAATTTTTTTTGCTAACATCATTTGTATTCATGGTCTATACATTTTTTTTCGATTTGCTGATATATTCTGAATTTCAGTGCGTGTCCTCTTCTGTCATTTTTCTAACGTGATTTCTACTTATTGTATATACATTTTGTGATTTGCTGATATATTCTGAATTTCAGTGCGTGTGCACTTTTGTCATTTTTCTAACATGATTTCTACTCATTGTATGTGCATTTTGATTTGCTGATATGTTCTGAACTACAGTACATGTGCACTTATGTCATTTGTTAATGAGATTTGTACTCATTATGTTTACTTGTTGTGAAAACGTTGAAGAATTTTTCAGTGCATGTGCACTTATGTCATTTGTTAATATGTTTTGTACTCACATTTTGTTACTGTCTAATATGTTTTGTACTCGATGCATGTGCACCACATTTACTTCATGTTCTACATCTGTATATTCTGTGATTGTAAAGTTAATTAGTTAAGAAAAAATTTGTTGCTCATGGCAAGTCCAAATGACTCACCATCGCTGCCAAATTTTTGCCCTCCCAGTGGAGGGTTATGAAACGCGTATGTATTCAGTACCAGCGATGGCGAGGCATGACAGAATCTCTGACCAGAGAGTTGTTTATCGTTGCTAGTTTGCGCTTGACTGTGCGAGAGTTCAGTTGCGAGTTGTACTCAGTCGGAAGTGGTGTGTGTGGAGTCGGCAGGCGTCGACATGGGTCTCTGGTCAAGGTTCGGGACGAGGTATATTCTTAAATAAGGTAATGAAGCAGCATTGCGCACATCTGATAATGTAACATATGTTAATTGTAATTAATTTGTTGAAGAATTGACCCAATAATAATTTTGTTTTCAAAGCAATCGTTTTAAGAAAAGAATAATTACAATTGAAACAATATTTCCTATGGTTTTCCTCCCAGAATCAATTTATCAGATTAATTATTGCACAGGGCCTAAAGTCAGCGCTGCTGCCCTTTTATTGTGGGTTTAGTGATCAATCTTCATTTCTTAATTTTTGTGTCGAGTTTACCTTTGGGTCATTATTATTCTATAATTTTTGTGGGGAGCAAACATTTGGCTCGTTTTCATTATCATAGTCTTTTCTTTTATTTTTGCTGGGAAATCACACTTGGCTCTATTCACATTAACATTTATATTGTCTTTTAAAAATTCTTGCTGGGAGCTTACGATTTCACTAATAAGTCATTTAATATTTTCACGGGGAGGTTACAAGTCTTCTGGACAATTTTCTTTTCTTCCCTTTATAATGAAACAGTTGTTTCAAAGGGGCGCTGAGTTTAAGGGCAAATTTGGATATTCGTTTCATATTCTGTTCATTAATAAAAATATGAGACGACATATGAGATTCTAGGATATGGTTATCTTAAATATCCTGGCCAATAAACGAAAGAATTTTGTTCTAAACTGAGTATCCTTTACCAAAATGTTTAAAGAAAAAGGTACCTTACACTCTCATTGTCACACAACCTGATAAAAGAACATGAAAAACGAAGCAAAACTGAAAGAATATAAGTAAAACATAAATATTAGACTTATGTCTGTGACTCAACCTAACCGGAAAGAATTCTGTGGAATCAAACTGACGCACCTAAGCACTGGTGGCCTAAACAAACAATGCCTTTACACATGTAAAGACAAAATACAATATTTGAAGCTGGCTCACTTAACATGCAATACAAATGATGCTTTCGATTTATCCAACCTCCTGTTAATGCTATGGCTTCGATATTTCTTTTGGTAACTCCTCATTGTTTGTATAAGATTCAGTTTAAGTGTCCATGGGAATGGAATCTGTTCGTACAGTCAACGCATAAAAAGAAATATAATGAAAGAAGTGAAATGAGTAAAAACCTGACTGTGCAATGTAGACCATAAACAATGAAGCTCCAAATAAACTGGTATAGGCATGCGTATTCAAATACAGAGATATGTAAACAGGTAGATACGGTGCTGCGGTCGGCAGCGCCTATATAAGACAACAAGCGTCTGACGAAACTGTTAGATCAGTTACTGCTGTTACAATAGTAGGTTATCAAGATTTAAGTGATTTCAAACTTGGTGTTATAGTCGGCGCACGAGCGATGGGACACAGCATCTCCGAGGTAGCGTCAATATCAGGAACCGGGCCGGCCGAAGTGGCCGTGCGGTTAAAGGCGCTGCAGTCTGGAACCGCAAGACCGCTACGGTCGCAGGTTCGAATCCTGCCTCGGGCATGGATGTTTGTGACGTCCTTAGGTTAGTTAGGTTTAACTATTTCTAAGTTCTAGGGGACTAATGACATCAGCAGTTGAGTCCCATAGTGCTCAGAGCCATTTGAACCATCAGGAACCGGTAAACGATCAAGTCTCCGACATCACTGCGGCTGGAAAAAGATCCTTCAAGAACCGGACTAACGACGACTGAAGAAAATCGTTCAACGTGACAAGAAGTGCAACCCTTCCGTAAATTGCTACAGATTTCAATGCTGGTCCATTAACAAAACCAGCGTGCGAACCATTCAACGAAACATAATCGATACGGGCTTTCGGAACCGAAACACAGTTGTTGATTGCACGACACAATGCCTTACGCCTCGCCTTGGCCGTCAATACAGACATTGGCCTGTTGATGACTGGAAACATATTGCCTGGCCGGACGAGTCTCGTTTCAAATTATATCGAGCGGATGGACGTGAACGGGTATGGAAACAACCTCATGAATCCATGGACCCTGCATGTCGGAAGGGGACTGTTCAAGCTGTGGAGGCTCTGTAAAGGTGTGGGGCGCGTGCAGATGGAGTGATATTGGACCCCTGATACGTCTAGATACGACTTGACAGCTGACACGTACGTAACCATCCTGTCTGATCACCTGCATCCATTCATATCCATTGTGCATTCCGACGGACTTGGGAAATTCCGGTAAGACAGTGCGACACGCCACACGTCCAGAATTACTACAGAGCGGCTCCAGGAACACTCTTCTGAGTTTAAACACTTCCGCTGGCCACCAAACTCCCCAGATATAAACATTATTGAGCATATGTGGGATGATTTGCAACGTGCTGGTCAGAAACTCTTACGGAGTTATGGACAGCCCTGCAGGATTCATGGTGTCAATTCCCTCCAGCACTACTTCAGACATTAGTCAAGTCCACACCAAGTCATGTTGCGGCACTTCTGCGTGCTCGCACATGCCCTACACGATATTAGACACGTTTTCCAGTTTCTATGGCTCTTCATTGTATATTATAATTCTCAATAACTACAATTATTCATATTTGACATATGTATAAATCACATACATAATCTGTTCCCAAAAAAAGAATTAATAAATCTGAGAACAGTGATAAAGGCAATAAGATTCCTGCTGCAAGGATAACACTAAATTTTAGTGTTCGTAGAAGATAAATATGGAGATTGCAGCTCTCAGTTGTGGGATAACTCCAGCTCTAACTCGTGGTCATCATCTTCTTTAACTACTACAACTGGTCAGGACAAGACCAGTCCCTTCAAATTATTCCCAAACAGAAAGAGATCAAAAATATTGTATTTTCCAAATTACTTTCACAATATTTTTATCGGGAATACTTCTCACTCATAATCGGCCTCGGACTATTTTAAGAACTTTGTACATTTAATTTTCACTTCATTAGATGTAGTGAGTTACCACTAAAAACTTTTGTACTGCAAAGAATTTCTTCAGCCTGATGTTCATACTTTCTCTCTTGTTTTTGGACGCTGCTGCGTTCTCCACATTTTTTTTGGCATATCTATTACATTACGCTTCCTTCGTGTCCATAACGGGGGAAATTGCATCGCCATCCTTGTCCGCACTATTGATAAATGCCTACTCTTAATCAGTAGCAGGAAAGTTCTACTCTTAGAAGACATTAGACTGAATCACTTCTCAACTATTTTTTTTCTTCCTTGTAAATGAGTACTTTCTCTAGTAGAGCAAATTTCTAACAAATTTTTTATCCACATAACTACTTTTTTGAGATTTCCATTATTTTTCCCCTCTACCTGTCTAAGTAAGGTCACACCCTGCAGTAGACTTTTCTATGCTTCCTATTCCCATTTTAACTATGTTACCACGAATCAGGTAAAAACCCTCCAATGCCAAGACCGCACAAAAAATTTCTTTATTTGCAAACAACTTGTTTCGACAGACGTTGCTGTCACCTTCAGGTCTTCAAAAATGTTCGTTATAAAATGTGGTAGAAAGGCATTGTGCATCACGTAGAGGTTTATTATTGAAATTTCGTTGAGAGTACTTTCTGGAAAAAGTAGCACAACATATTACTTCCTCCCACATACATCTCGCGAAGTGACCACGATGAAAAAGTTTGAGAAATTCGAGCTAAATACCGACGATTACCGACGGTCGTTACTCCCACGTGCCATTTGCGAATGGAACACTGAAGGGGGGGGGGGGGGGGGGGATAAGTTAGTGGTAACAGAAGTAGACTTCTCGGAGCACTGATACAGATGTAGATACAGTAGTCACACCAGCACAGCCATGACATTCTGCAAATCGTCTCTTAACAAATGTCAAGTTAAAATATTTATGTTTGTACCTCAACATATTATTTTTGTACTTTATCTCTGCTAACAGATGTCACGAATCATACATACTGCACCCACATGAGCATGGCAATAACGATTCTTCTAAGGAAGACCCCTTTTATGCTATGAGTTCTTAACTGTACATTGTGTAAGTCATTTTTGGACTAAATAACCGCCGGCCGCCGTGGCCGAGCGGTTCTAGGCGCTTCAGTCCGGAACCGCGATGCTGTTACGGTCGCAGGTTCGAATCCTGCCTCGGGTATGGATGTGTGTGATTTCCTTAGGTTGGTTAGGTTTAAGTAGTTCTAAGTTCTAGGGGACAAATGACCTCAGATGTTAAGTCCCATAGTGCTTAGAGCCATTTGAACCATTTGACTAAATAACCATTCTTACTAGTAGTAGTTTTTACTAATGCTTGACAAACTGTGTTCCATTGTGTTTACATTGCGAAGGATAATCGTTGTCACCACGTAGTATAGCCACAAACAAAATAAAATGGGCCTGTCGGGAAAACTGTTTCACGCAAATTGCAATTATTGCTGTTCTCGGTTGAATTTATAGATGAAAGCTGGCTTCCATGTGGAACGAGTCAGTTTTACATTTTATAGAACACTTCCTCAGTGAAAAATATGACAAGATGCTGACTATTGAGGAGATGGCTTTAAGCTATGTTTTTTTTTTTTTTCATACAGTGATTGCACAGCCACACACACAAACACACCCGCCCTCCCGCCCACCCACACACACACACACACATCAAACGCACACACCAATAATATTACGCCTTGTGTATTAGTGCTTCTCAACCTTTCTTACACCATTTTCCTCTTGTGAAAATAATATTAGGATCCCCTATAATATCAGCCACAAACATTACAGACTTTATAGTAATTTAAGCTAGACTTCGCAAAGACATTTTTTCCATGAACACAACCGTGGAGTTAGAAATAAGGGGAGATGGCGCTACAGACATGCTGTTCGTTGTTTTCAAGCCGGCGCCGCCATGTTGGATGCCCCAAGACATTAGCAGACTATTGTTTACGTGGAGATTGTTTACGACTGCTTTCAGTCCGTAATTTCTATCGTGTGCACGCGACAGTTGTTTCGAATAGTAAATATTACAGTATTTACTCTAGTGACGTTAGTGTCAGGTAAACATTTTAAAACTTTTTCTGGTCTCAATCGCGTATTTGATCCAGTAATACCTCATTTTTGGTCTCGTAAACATTTCTTTCTTTTTATCTATACATCCCAAATAACCTAAAAGGAGAAGTATGTGATGTGCAAAAGATTGTCTCGTAGTCCATTTAAATTCTCTTTTATCCGTTGATAGCTGTTGAAGCCAGAACTTCGAAAACGATGCTTGTTTGCTAACTGATACTGCTTCTTTCTCGTTACAAATTTCAAATCACATGGAAGTAGGCCTCCATACAGAACTGAGTTCTTACGTTACTAGACTGTTAGTGCACCAGTGACATTGGAGTTAACACGTTTTCTGACTTTGAAATCTTAGTTTTGGAGTGTCTTTCAGTGTGTGGCCAATAATAGCAAAAACTGGTAAATTTATTTTTGAAAGGATGTTCCAGCAATTTGCAAGTAAAAAGATGTCACCAGTAGGCAATGCTGATCGTATTAATGAGCGTTTAAACTAATACGTCTTAGATAAGGATAGAAGCTGAAGCAATGATTTAAAATTGTTGCCACAAATGGGACTTGAACCCGGGTCTCCTGCCTACTGGGCAGATGTGCTAACCACTATATCAGTTAGTGCAAAAGACTGGCCTGGCAAAACAAGGCTCGCGAGACACTCCCCTCCAGCGAGTTCTCCCTCATCCAATTCGACTCGTGCGGTGCCGTCACAGTCCCGCCGCAGACATGCCGACCAGTATTAGGAAAGACAGTCAGCCGGTGCACTTAGAAAGATCTATCTAGTCCCTGAACTTCATAAAACATAGAGTACCGAAACTCTGATATTTATTTCGTTATTTTTCTCAAATTCTTGTACTTACATTAACGAAAGCTTTAAATGTTTAGGTTAGATTTTAAATGCGAACCAATGTATTATCCCAACCTTTAGGCAGCTATTATATGTAACACGTAATCTTAAGACCCCTTGCCATGTAAATGTTTGCTCTCATATAATCATTCTTTCCATCCTCTCTCTCTCTCTCTCTCTCTCCATCTCTCTCTCTCTCTCTCTCTCTCTCTCTCTCTCTCTCTCTCTCTTCCTCTCCTTCTGTCTCTAGCCTCTCACATCTGTCTATTAACCCCAATCAAATAGTGTCATCTGTGTATGATTTTACTGCTGTAGCCTATATGTTTATTGTACTTCAAGTCTATAACATTTTCCTTGATAGTTATTAACAAGTATGAAGTTAAAAGCATTTTAACAATTTACCTGATTGTATAAAAGAGTACGAATGTTAAGCTTTAACTTGTCAAAATTGGATTTATATGCCACCTGAAGTACACACACATATATTTAACACCTCAAAGCAAACACCTCCAAATGCTTTAAACAATTATTCTGTAATAATGTTGTTACGATGTATACTCTTTGCACTTTGCAATTATGTCTTCTCTTCTGCTAAACGAATCTTGCACCCAGCAGATTCCAGACGCCATATTTGTTTACAAATGTGACAGTATACATGTGATGTGTTACGACAGCGAAAGGAACCTGTGACGACTGGAGGTACTCTAGTTTACTTATTTTATGTTTGCCATTAGATATCAGTTTAATTTTTAGTCAGAAGAAATCCAAAACCATGTTCTGAAATAGTGTCTTGTTTCTCCACCAGGCAGTGTCACAAGTTCCTCTAAAAATCGTAACACAACACACACAAATGCCACACTAACTAATGTAAATCCACCCGATGATGGAGGTATAAACCTTTGAAACGCGTCGTGGAAATAAATAAAACGGTGACTGGTAACAGTAAACTTGTTTTTCATTTAATAGGTTAGATTTATTTAACTTGGTCTTGAAAAGTTCTGCAACATTGATTTCAAATTGCGTTGTAGCAAAACGAAGTTGATGTTCCGATGAATCATTCGTCAGTGCATTACGATGAACAGATTTGCTGTACTTCATTCACAAATGTCTGTTGATCCGAAGAAATATTTTATTTTAAGAGCGAAGTCTGCGAGTTCTGGGTACCTATCTTGTGGCCTGACTTCAAAACTTGCTGCATCTCTTTGTGTTCAGAATAGCATGAACGGATCATTTTGCAAAGTGCAGACTCCTTCTTCAAGATCACTTCTAACACTTTCAAGACTAATTCTGACTGTGATGTTAAAGAGTGTGATATACGGCTCTAGAGATTTAAAATCTTGAAAACGAGCCGCGCGGGATTAGCCGAGCCGTCTAAGGCGCTGCTAGTCATGGACTGTGCGGCTGGTTCGAGTCCTCCCTTAGGCATGGGTGTATGTGTTTGTCCTTAGGTTAATTTAGTTTAAGTAGTGTGTAAGCTTAGGGACCGATGAGCTTAGCAGTTAAGTCCCATGAGATTTCACACACATTTGAACATTTTTTTCTTGAAAACGACCCTGTAACTCATTGAAGACTTCATCAATAATGGATTAAATCTTGAAAATTCACTTCCTTGTATTCTTCTTTCATTTCACAGCAACTCGGAAATAATACAAATTTTCATTGTTTAGTCACAATACAAACAATGTAGGATTACACCTGAATCCATTAATATTCGTAAACGTATCAGAAATAGCGCACTCCTTTCCTTGCAAATGCAAAGTGAAATTATTTAATAAAATTTGTTGGAAATGCTAGTTCTGATTTAAAAAATGAATCTCTCAGCTCATTTTCAAATTCTGTACAATATGATTTTACTTCTTCATTCAAAAACTTAAAAAAGTTCTTTTCCGAATGCAATGAAATAAACTAATCGTTTTATTACGCTCACCCAACAAATTTCGGAATGAATACTCGTACTATATTCGTAATTTTCGTCACATCTTTAATTGCGAACAGCATTCTGACACTTTTCTCACATAGTACTTCATGATATTTGTGCCTAATGCAATGAAAAGGTAACAATTAACTGAAGACGTAACAATTAATGACCATCGACGCCTTTTTCGTTACCAAACATAGCTGTAGCGTTATCGGTTCTCATTAGGGAGCAATTTTAAACCAACAAATTTGTCAACACATTTTTAACTGCGTTAAAAATAGCCAAACCTATTGTTCTGTGTAACGAAATTAAAGCGAGTAAAGGTTTCTTGAAATTACTGAAACCAGTCGGTCTTCGTTTTGTTCTTCAATTTTTTTTAGTACCCCAGGGCCATTTTCGAAACGCCTTGCAATTCATCATCAGATGGTACATGTTTATTGATTCATCTGATGATGAATCGCTAGGCGGTTTGGCTCAAATGGTTCAAATGGCTCTGAGCACTATGGGACTCAACTGCTGAGGTCATAAGTCCCCTAGAACTTAGAACTACCTAAACCTAACTAACCTAAGGACAACACACACATCCATGCCCGAGGCAGGATTCGAACCTGCGACCGTAGCAGTCGCGCGGTTCCAGACTGTAGCGCCAGAACCGCTCGGCCACCAGCGGCCACAAGGCGGTTTGAAACCAGTAATGGGATACTAACAAAATTGAAGAAGAAATCAAAAGGCGACAGGTTTTAGTAATTTCAAGAAACCTTTATTCATCACAGTTACAGTGATCCTCGTCCATAATGGATAAAAGTTTTAAAGCGAATAACTCTTCACGTACGGAAAAGTCGTCCACTGTTAGGCGAATAAAGATTAGTAGTTGACTGAGATTCGTTTGATCAGTAAATTCGACCACACACAAAGAATAATACCGACAGTTTGCAGCTAAATTGTTTGGTTTCTTTTTTGCGCTATGTCCCACGTTATGAACTCGACGTTTTAATATGTTACGTGACAAAGCAACTATTAAAATGTACTCAGCAACATAATCGTAACCAAATGCTTTTGCCATTTCTGTTTCACATTATTTCACGAGTGCGCCATCGCTGAAACATTTTTGAGCTTTTGCTAATTTTGAACATACCCCATACGACGCAGTTAAACTTTTCTGTAAGACCTTATTGTTCAGGCAACTCTTGCATCTTAACATGCCCGGTAAAACGCGTCGCTCTTCTTGAGAATAACCGTCCGTATGTTGTTGCTGCATGGAGAGAAATGTCGAATCAGATTATTATCTATGTTTTGGCTTAAACATTTTCTACATTTTAAGCATCAGAGTTTTTCATCGGAATTGTGTTCAAAGAAGTGATTAATATCCCACTTTTCACTGAAAACAGAGTTTGGAGTACTTCTCATTTCGACATTCTTGAGAACTGTAAAAGAAAAATAGTCACAGTAATAATCGAAATGAAAACAAGAGTAATAGCCGCAAAATAACCAAAATGAGAGGCTGTGCAACAGCGTGATATTAATGAGAATAAATGTGAATAAAACAAAGAGAGCAAGTGGACTAAAAAAAAACAGCGATACGTCTTCAAAGTCAGACGGCCTGTAGACGTACGAAAACCTATGTTATGAAGAATCAGTAGAAGAGGACGTGCCTCACTCGATTTCTGACAAACAAGCAAACTGTAGGTTGCAGCGAAGCCGTAACGCCACCGCGCGAATTCGAAGGGGAAGTAATAGATTGAGGGGAATAGCTTGCCAGCCACGCTTTTGCAGACCTGGTATAGACACAGTAAAATCGATATTTTGCTTCAACAAGTATGTTGCTCGTTTTTAGTAGTGATAGCCTAACCTCTGTAACACGTAAATCCTTCTTAAATGGGTGCTTCACATATATCTCAATAATGATTTAACTAACATCATGTACACTACTGGCCATTAAAATTGCTACACCACGAAAATGACATACTACAAACGCGAAATTTAACCGACAGGAAGAAGATGCTGTGATATGCAAATGATTAGCTTTTCAGAGCATTCACACAAGGTTGGCGCCGGTGGTGATACCTACAACGTGCTGACATGAGGAAAGTTTCCAACCGATTTCTCATACACAAACAGCAGTTGACCGGCGTTGCCTGTTGAAACGTTGTTTTGATGCCTCGTGTAAGGAGGGGAAATGTGTACCATCACTTTCCCGACTTTGATAAAGGTCAGATTGTAGCCTTTGGCGATTGCGGTTTATCTTATCGCGACATTGCTGCTCGCGTTGGTCGAGATCCAATGACTGTTATCAGAATATGGAATCGGTGGGTTCAGGAGGGTAATAAGGAACACCGTGCTGGATCCCAACGGCCTCGTATCACTAGAGTCGAGATGACAGGCATCTTATCCGCATGACTGTAACGGATCGTGCAGCCACGTCTCTACCCCTGAGTCAACAGATGAGGCCGTTTGCAAGACAACAACCACCTGTACGAACAGTTCGACGACTTTTGCAGCAGCTTGGACTATCAGCTCGGTGACCATGACTGCGTTTACCCTTGACGCTGCATCACAGACAGGAGCGCCTGCGATGGTGTACTCAACTACGAACCTGGGTGCACGAATGGTAAAACGTAATTTTTTCGGATGAATCCATGTTCTGTTTACAGCATCATGATGGTCACATCCGTGTTTGGCAACATCGCGGTGAACGCACATTGGAAGCGTGTATTCGTCATCTCCGTACTGGCGTATCACTCGGCGTGATGATATGGGGTGCAATTGGTTACACGTCTCGGTCACCTCTTGTTCGCATTGACGGCACTTTGAAAAGTGGACGTTACATTTCAGATGTGTTACGACCCGTTGCTCTACCCTTCATTCGATCCCTGCGAAACTCTACATGTCAGCAGTATAATGCACGACCGCATGTTGCAGGTCCTGTACGGGTCTTTCTGGATACAGAAAATATTCGACTGCTGCCCTGGCCAGCACATTCTCCAGATCTCTCACCAATTGAAAACGTCTGGTCAATGGGGACCGAGCAACTGGCTCATCACAATACGCCTGTCACTACTCTTGATGAACTGTGGTATCGTGTTGAAGCTGCAAGGCATTGTACATGCCACCCAAGCTCTGTTTGACTCAATGCCCAGGCGTATCAAGGCCGTTATTACGGCCAGAGGTGGTTGTTCTGGGTACTGATTTCTCAGGATATATGCACCCAAATTTGTCCAATTAATACCCGTTTATCATCTGCATTTCTTCTTGGTGTAGCACTTTTAATAGCCAGTACCGCAGAATTTTCAGCGTGTCTAGCAGCATATGTTTCTTGACGATTATCTAGTGTCTAAAAATTTCACACGGAAGAGACATGGTATCGTGAAAGCACATTGTAAAGCTGCTGACTCACACACGTGTTTTTTGTTTGCGTTAATGAATATGAATTTAATTATACGTTTTGAGCACATCAAATACGCCAAGACCTGCAGAGGTGACAAGTGACACGATGTCTGTCGAGCTTTTACGCCATCTTTGGAAAGAAACTAGGATGGCGACGGTCACTAAGTCCTTTACAGACTATATTCACGAGTTCACCTCTGAGAGGTTGGCACGGAGAGGGAAAGTCTGTGTGGGGACAGGGGTCATGTGCAGTACTGACAACTTATTTTTCATGCCGATAATCTTCTGTGGTAAAAATATCACACCGAATTCGTGAAAGGGAATTTAAAAGATGTTCACTTTGAAATGACTGTAGCAACACACACACAGCGCACTTACAAGACCTTGTACCACGATTACTAGAATGCATTTCAGTATCCGTGGTTCGAACCAAACATTAGATCGCTAGGATTGGCAGCAGTGAGAGAAGGCACAAAGTATAGCAATTTTTATTTAGCAGATGTAGGACGCTTGAGCTCGCCACATATTGTGATCGATACACTGTGTGTTGACGTTGTTTATTTTCGTAGCGGTGTGGCTTGATCGGGATTCCCACAGATTCGTCATAGCTTCTCTCATTTCGCACTTATCTCGTGTTGTTAATTGTGATTGCTGTGAAATGAATCATTGTTGTTTTGATGCAGCTTTATAAAAGAGCTGAAAATATCTTCTAAAAAGCTTGTTCAATAATTTTTAATAAAACGTACCAAATATTCTCTCAAATAATTAAAAGGAATTGTCTCATTTTGAAACTGGATGAAAATAGATGAGAGAACCAGTCCACTTTATGTCTCAACACTACAGGTTCCATAATACAGTTATATAGACAAAAAGGGTAATTTGTTTTTGTTAAAATCATGTAATTCCTTGTTTAACACTAATTCTGAATTGAACAGAAGGTACATTGTTTAATAATAAATACACCGTGTTGACGATAAATTGAAGCAAAATATGAAAACTGTTTTCAGGTACCGATCGATAACTAAGTGAATAATATCGAATAAGCAACGTCTAGAAATTCAAAAAGAGATCTGCTTCTCTACAAACTGATTGTACAGTAGGATGTCGCTTGACGGGCATTATTCATTTCTGTGTAATAGCTGCAATGTGAAACACTCATTATGCGAAACATATTTTTCTGTAGGAATTCGGATAAAAAAGGATAACGCGTTCCATTCCGAAAAATTACTAAAACTATCTGTAGAATAGTGATATAATGTATAACACTGTAATCTTTTTTTACAAGGAATTTGTCTAAGGACTTTTGTTTTTGCTTATTCTTCAAAATGAGTGCTAAGCACGTAAGACGGCTGACTGAACGAAACACCTACGTACTGGTTAACGGGCACCTTTATTGAATTCATGTTGGTTAACGACGACAAATCTAAAATGGAATTCATAAATACGTATTTCTAGGCAATGAACTAACATGAGTCAAACTTGCAACATCATTAGTGATAATTTCCAACATCGTCGAAAAGGCCGGAGTGGAAGTACCAAAGAGAACAATTGCATTGCGAAGAGTGTCACTAACAGTACAGTTGAATACATCACTGTCAGCGGCGGCGCCATTTTTCGGGGCTGCTACTGTACAAGGTCGAATGTCATAGAACAACGAGTGACTTATTGTTCAACTACAGCAGCTTCAGACGTCCATCTACGTCAGAAGAAGCTTTCTGAAAATTTTACCTAAGACAAAAAAAAAAAAAAAAAAAAAAAGGACTGAACGATAACATTATGCGAAACATTGCTGGTTTACGGATTAAACCTTTTATAAAGTTAAAAAAAGCGTTATGCGAAACATTGCTCCTTAACGGATTAAACCTTTTATAAAATTAGATTGTGATTTTCTCGTTAAGCGAACCACTATAAAAGACGCTCGTTAAGCGAAGTTTGTCTGTACCTTACTCATCGTAATAATAATACTGACGTAAACATTACGATATCTATTCTTCCGTGTTTCGTGTTATCTTATTGTTATTTCTTTCCAGTGGAGCATAAGCCATGACCATGAAGAGTGAAGTCATAACAATAACGGCACGATTCAGCGGTTGTACACAGGTGCACAGCTTGTAATGTCCCCACAGAAAATACCCTCCACCACGCACCAATTAATCATTGTCAATCAAACCATCCACATTCATTCACTTTGGAAAAGTATCTGATATGATTTTCTCGTAACATATGCGGTGACAGCTAGACGACGCCAAAGTATTTTCTAGCGCGTTTATTCTTTGATGGCTGGCTCTGAGCACTATGGGACTTAACTACTGTGGTCATCAGTCCCCTAGAACTTAGAACTACTTAAATCTAACTAACCTAAGGACATCACACACATCCATGCCCGAGGCAGGATTCGAACCTGCGACCGTAGCAGTCGCGCGGTTCCGGACTGTGCGCCTAGAACCGCTAGACCACCGCGGCCGGCGCATTATTCTTTGAAATAACAGAGATGCATATATGCACTCTCCATGGTTGTTTGAGTGGTAACTAGGACAGCTTCTGGAGTAGGGATTGAGGGATTGACGTATTTCTGAGAATTACATATTCTGATTTTCTTCTCGCTAAATCGAGTGAATTAACTTTTGTGCCACTAGCGGTTTGTTTGAATAGAAAGAGAGTGTAAACGGAAAATAACTAAGACGTGGAATCACCGGAGATCTGGACATGTAATGGAGATGGATTTAATACACAAGTTCCTTCATAAATAAGGTTTGTGACTTTTTGTTCCGGAGTGAATGAACGAATGAGTTTTTTTCTGGACCATTTGATGATCACGTAGGCCCTGTAATTAGTGGGGAAATTTCAACTGTGTCGAAGAGAGCCTGCAATCACTGAGTCTGTGTTAAATCGTCCAACAAGGCTTCGTACACATCTGGAATTCGCAATCTTTCGTAAAAGGAACAAATTGGCCACACGATTGATTCTCCCGACTGAATACAGTCTTTAACAGTAATAATAAATGTAAAGATCTCTTACAGCAAGGCAGCCGCTGATTACCAAGACGAAGGACTCCACCAAAGATCCTATTTGGCTGATTTCACGTAATGAAATATTATAATAAAAACTGTACATAGATAAAGGAGAGAAAGAGAGAGAGCGAATGAAAATAGAGATAATATTAATAATTCTCCATTAGTATAACTTTTCGCCTGTCTTATCACGGATCAGCCAAGACACGGGAGGCCCTTACATTAGTGTATAGATTTATGTGTGAAGGTGAAAGGGTCTTAAAGACAACAGATACACGTCTATACAGACAAGACATTACACAAAGTTAGCGGCTAGCTGCATTCATCATCTATTCATAGAGGAAGAGACAACTTCTTATCATCTTGTTAAAAGCTCTTCATCGGGATAACTACAATTTGATGATTAATCTCTCATTTGTATTATTTAAAATCATACTTGACACTTATAAAGATTTTGCTGTTTTTAACATATTTTATTCACAGAATGATAACAACAATATCTGCCGCAGGAGCCACGTAACCAGATAAAAGTAAACAAGGACTGTGATCCCACGCTATAATAAAAACACGACAGTTTCAATGAGGAGTGTCCAGAGAGCTCTAAACGAAATTACACACTACCTAACTGCCGTATAGTGAAATTGAAAGATACTTTGATTTTCAATCACACGACGAAAAAGGGATACGTACTATCGACAGCCAGTAATGCCAGTGGTATATTTAGTCTACTTGTACAGCCATAGCACAATCGGGTATCTCCCATCCCTATTTGAACCAAGACCAATTGTTGGCCTTGCTTGAGCTCAGTTGTTGTTTTGTTAATTAGTTCAGTTCTTACTTGCAGTTGAATTTAATATTAGTGCTACCGTTTATTGCGTTTGTGCTGTGTGCTATTGTGATACTTTCTATTTATGGATAAGTTTGTAACAAGAAATAAGAGGAAAACATATTTTGATTCGTCCGTTAGAGCTGTGGTATGTTAAAATTATATACACACCACTATAATAGTCTAGTAACCTATCTATGTCCGCCCGGTTAGCCGATCGGTCTAACGAACGGCTTGCCGGAGTGGGAAGGTGCGCCTGGTCCCCGGCACGAATCCACCCGGCAGACTTGTGTCGAGGTCCGGTGAGCCGACCAATCTGTGGATGGTTTTCAGGCGGTTTCCATCTGCCTCGGTGAATGCGGGCTGGTTCCCCTTGTTCTGCCTCAGCTACACTATGTCGGCGCGGCGATTGCTGCGCAAACAAGTTCTCCACGGACGCGACCGAGCGAGGTGGCGCAGTGGTTAGACACTGGACTCGCATTCGGGAGGACGACGGTTCAATCCCGCGTCCGGCCATCCTGATTTAGGTTTTCCGTGATTTCCCTAAATCACTCCAGGCAAATGCCGGGATGGTTCCTTTCAAAGGGCACGGCCGACTTCCTTCCCCGTCCTTCCCTAATCCGATGAGACCGATGACCTCGCTGTCTGGTCTCCTTCCCCGAAAACAACCAACCAACCAACCACGGACGCGTACACCACCATTACTCTACCACGCATACATAGGGGGTTATACTGGTCTTGTGTGAGACGTTCCCTGGGGGGAGGGGGGGGGGCACCGGGGGCCGAACCGCACAGTAACCCTGGGTTCCATGTAGGGCGGCGGAGGGGTGAAGTTGACTGTGGTTGTCGTCGTGGGGTATGGACCACTGCGGCTACGGCTGGGACGGAGCCTCTCCGGCGTTTCTAGGTCCGCAGTTAACATACAACATACAACCGATCTGTAGCAGTTTAATGTTAGCAGTGGAGTAGTTATTTGAAAGCTGATCGACCTTTGGCGTTGCAATATTTGGTATTTCATGAGGCAGCAGAGCGGTAAATATAATTACAAATAACATCAAATTAAAATCAGTGCATAAAAATAACCTCGGAGTTGTCTGTGTGGCTCAAAAATGGCGTTGATCAACAAAAATATCGCCCAAACGGCGATAGTTTTATTTCCTTAAAATATTCGCTCAGTATTACATCGTTAATAGCCCAGCAAATGGCACAATATGGCCAAATGTGGTTACCTGGGATGTATCCAATTACGACAACGAGTTCTAATACGGAAAGATGGGGACGGGTTTACGGAGAGTGGAAGGCGTATGTGATAACAGCACATTCTATAGTTTTTTCGTTTCAAAAAAATTTTTTCAGCGACCTGCTTGAATTCGTCCGAACCAACTGCTTCCTGCTTAACACAATCCCCCTTCCGTACAAAATCTACTTACGCTCTTGAAATAGTAGAATAACTGAAGCCAGCAATTCCACGCACAATTAAATCTTAAAACGTTCTTACTGTCAAATTACTAAACATGCACAATTAAAGGAAAAACATGAAATGTCAGAATTCAATCTTTTGTTGTGATGCAGTTTACTGTACTTTAAAACGATGTACAACAACCAGTTTTTCCAAATTCTCCTCCAATTTGGGGTAGCTCTGCGTGTTGAGCCACTGAGCTAGCATTCGCTGGATTCGAAAGGCGAGGTGGTTTCAATCCATCAGCCGAAAATCTTGAAAATGTTTTTTCTGTGGTTTCCCATTTTCAAATGTCGGGGTTGGTCCCTTACTGTAGGGCACAGCCAATTCCCCTAAAGATGCTCCCCTCGGCTTAAACGAAAAGAGCAGCGTGGAAGGCGAGATGAGCATCTCTTCAGAGACTCATGGCACCAAATGTCATACGGTAAATAAATAATAATCTAAATTTTCCTCTTTTAGACTCAGGCATTTATTTGCCTGCCCGGACATTCTTTAACGCAGAAAATGACCTCTCTTACGCTGGGAGAAGCGACAGACGCATACTTAAATGAGGATCTCTGGGAGAGTGTAACGTTGAATAACTCCAGATTCTTTGCAGTTTCGCCACCAAAAATTGTTCAAGCTTCTATGTCGAACAGAAATCTGTTTGTCAGAAAAGCGTTCGTTCATTCCTGGCCACCTCCTCAGATCAGTCCCAGACTGAAAGAAGAAGTGTGTAAGAAAATGAGCCTGGATAGTGAAGAGAGAGTGGAGAATGTCTGCTTCTTAGTGGTTTGCCAGAATGCAGCACCACTAAGTAACGAAATTATATACCCACTTGGTGGTAACTCCGAGATCACAGTCGACTAAAACAGTTTATCGTTAGTTATGAAATTTTCAGAATAAATGGAAAACATGAATCTTTTTAAGGTCCTCTTTATTTAAGAAATTGCTGCCTTCCACCCCGCTTTGACAAAATCCTGACTATATCCTTGAATAAAGGAGGCATTTACAAATGACTGTAAACAGTTGAGTTTGAAACGCTTTATCTTTAACAGAGTTCGCAACTTTGACCACCTCTTTAAGCACATCATTTCAATCATAAGGAAAAAACTTGGCTGTCAGGGTTTGTCGATGAAGAAAGCAATATGTCCATTAAACATTCAGCGTTATTGATTGTAATTTCCCAACGAGTCGACTTTTATTGCCAATTATAGCTTTAGCACCATCACTACAAATGCGATCTCCAATCATCCTCGTAGCTGCAAGTGATTTGTAAATGCATGTCGTACAAACAGTGGTCAATAGCATTCGCAAGAACTGCTTTGAAAAATAAAATGTCTTCCATGATACTTTCATCTGCTTCAAAGCGCACAAATGCCATAAATTTCGTACAATGTAAAACATCACTAGATTCATCTAACTACAAAGAAAAATGTGGCTTTTTCTTTAATTTTTCGAGTAATTGTTCTCATATGTCCCCCCCCCCCCCCCCCCATATCGTTTACTCTGCGATCAGTGGTGTTATCAAAAAATGATATGCTTCTTATATTTTTGCCTCCTGCTTACACGTTATTTCAACTATATCCAGGTCTTCTGGCAAAATAAGATTCTCGGTATCTGCATGCGGCTTCCCCCCTTTAGCGACTCGATAGCTAGCTAATAACTAATAATGCTCTCTCGTTGGCACCAGGTACCTAAAATCAGAGGAAAAGTACTATTAGATCAGAAAAACAGATAAATAATCAAATAGCATAACATGATTTTTAATCAATAAATAAAAATACTATTTTATTACCTGAAAGACTGTAGTTTGCCGCTAGTTAGGGATTTCCAGTTTCCTTTCGAAGAAATCCAAAGGTTTATTGGTTTCTTTGGAATGTTTAGTTGAGAGATGGCGCATAAGATTTGATGGAGTCAGATTCTCACGTGACAGCACTTCGCCGCAAATTACACTTTGAGTTTGACTATTTATAACAGTAGAATCCTACATCAAATAATTGTCGTCATAAAGTGTATTTTTTCGATTCTGATTCGCTTCCGCCACTGCCATTTGTGCCAAACGTGATTTTTTGAGAAATTTCTAGATTTTATAGCCATTCTCAGCGAAGCGCAAAGACACGGTTATCAGATCCGCTCTCGTTAACGTACTCGGACAACTGATCGAAGCGAGCGAATACAGGCACCTATGCGACCGCTGACCCTTTATCGTCCCCACGTCTCCACTGCGACAAAGAATGCTAGCAGAGCGCTGCGACTATCTGGCACAGAGAACTTATAAGATCAAAAGAAAGAATATTACATACGTTGCCTCTGAAGTCACTGACACAGTTTTATTACAGTTCCGGGAGGTCGCTAGAATTTTTTTTTACTTGGCAAGAGGTCGCTTATTCAAAAAGGCTGATATACACTGGCCTAGATTATTTCACCTGCAAATATTTCACTTATGATAGTCACTGTTGTTTTGGGACTGTGACTGATTGTTGACAACGAGCTTAATAAAACAGCAAACGTGCTGTAAGGCTGCTGAAATTTACACAACTACTTAAAAAGCTGTCTACAAAACGCTCTAGAATGGATACCACAATTTATATTTTTTAGACGCTTCTGTATAATGAATACGTTTTTTCTCAATGACGAAATACCCCAGAATATGTTACCAAAGAAATTAATGAGAGAAAATAGGAAAAGTAAGGTAACTTTTAGACGTTTTCATCTTAAGAATACGATATTATACGAAACTCTCAAATTGCCGAGTTGAGACGTTTAAGAAAACCTCTAACATGTAATTCCAGTTCAGGCTCTCATCAATATAAAAGCAAAAAGATAAAAAATATTCGGTTTGATGTATTGCTTTATTCTCATGTATTGCTTCTAATGTTGTGATCGATACGGAATTGCATGTGTCATGTTGAGTCAGAGACAGTCGAGTTGCAAAGAACCAGTCATTAATTTACGAGAAAATTTTATTTTAGAATTTCTCCATTAGTCTTGATTGTAATACTTGCATCTGAAGTACGAAGGACTGGATTGTAGGGTATCTGTTAAGATATCAGGTTATAACTTTCATGGTATTTGAACTGCAGAGGGTAAAAATTGTAGATGAAGACAGAGAGTGAATTACATCCAACGTGATAGATTATTTACATACAAGAAAAATAAGAGCGGACTCATATTGGCCCCATTGGTATACCTGTAGTGTCTACTCTGAGTTTAGAAGAGCGCACTATGTTCTGTATATTCTCTGGGTTTCATACTGTGACACTCTACGCCTTGTAATTAGTTGACACTTTCTCAGAGTTACATGTCTTTCGTGAGAACTAAAATGACATCGGTTTCTGTTACAACGCCCTTGTGGTGGCAATGTTTGCTGGAAACATGCTAGTATCTAGAAGCTTACCACAGGAGTCGCCTAGCAGGAGATTCTGAGACGGTCCCTCCTCCAGAATGTTGTGTTTGTGCTGCTTGGCCTCGGTGGTCTCCAGAGAATACAACCGTCGCAGCCCGTTATCCGCTTCCCCTCTCACTGGCACCGCTTTGCTGGAATGGTCTCCACGGAGACGGGCTGGTTCTCGGAATGTTTCCGGGTTCCAGTCGTATCTGCCAAAGATCACATCTGTTGAATTATCAGCACGAAATAGCCTGTGCTCACTCATACACGCAGGTGTACCTCCTATTGTGTGAAGGGTGCAAATGCTTTTGCATGTGCCGGATTTTTGAAACTACAACTGCTACTCGAAGCCGGCCGCAGTGGTCGAGCGGTTCTAGGCGCTCAGTCCGGAACCGCGCGACTGCTACGGTCGTAGGTTCGAATCCTGCGTCGGGCACGGATGTGTGTGATGCCCTTAGATTAGTTAGGTTTAAGTAGTTCTAAGTTCTAGGGGACTGATGACCTCAGATGTTGAGTCCCATAGTGCTCAGAGCTATTTGAACCATTTTTTTGCTTCTCGAATGGCGCAAATATGGTAATCTTTGTGACATAGAACACTAATCTTACGCCTTTAGCGAGGCAGCATGTCAGGAGACGTCCCTCTTACCCTCCCCCCTTCCCCCTCCCCTCCTCCCCCCTGCCCCGACATTCTCCGTACCACCCAGCTGCGGCCGAGGTTCTACGAGCGCCTTAACACCGAGTAGCACTTGCCGTTAACGTGATAACCAAGGATAGAACCGCTACTCTGTCCTTGCTTATGCATTATATATCGTTAATGAAATAACAGCAGGGGAAGGAAACCCGTAGCCGCTGAACAATGTGCCCGAGATTTCCAAAACTGGCGTTTTATTGGTGAGGTGTGTGGCTCTCTCAAAATCGGCAATATTTCGGTATAAGATGTTTCTAGTTATAGACAGATTCGGTGCCTGAGTGTACGGAAGATGCAAACTAAACAATGCAACATCTTCAGTTAAGTGAACTTGAATTCAACTGTCACGCGCGACCTTGTACCTTTCCGACACGAACAGAACATGCACATTAACGTCAACAACAAATTTTCACTCACCTCCTTAGCCCATATTATCATAACGAGGAACACCCTCTAATGACGCAGTCAATGGGCTATCAGCATGAACGGAAGTTGAACAACATCGGAAACACACAAATTTGGAGAGAGAAATAAATTACCGACAACATAGTTGCAGCATCATGGTTTAGAGATGCCGTACTGTTGGTGTTCTCAATATTTTCATTGGTAAAATTATACCGTTTCGTCTTACTACACTGCCTAATCGTCACGTTACTGACGTGCATATAAGGGGATTAATTTCCCTCAATATTCGGAATAAGTTCAGAACACTCGGCGTAGTATTTGAGAGTCCTCTTGGATTCCCAGCAATGAATTTCTCCCGCCGTAAACTTATATTACGGGTATCGGGGATAGTACCATCAGGAGTTTGCTCATTGTGTCCGCTCACTGTGATAGCTCGCCATAGAGCTTCGCAGCCAGCGTTCCAAGTCGCTACTCTCCTTACCTTCGAGGCTAGGTGTGCCAATACCGACATTAATCCGAGGTTAACGACTGCAGTCCAGGCGACCTACTAACGCCCTTTTCCACACTTCCTGAATCACAGTGGGATTGCAGAAACGTCAATTACCTTGAAGACTTAACTAAATGAACTCACTAGTTTGAGATACCTCACATTTTACACCTCTGAAAAGAGGGCTTCCCAATGAACGGGCCACGTCTAGCAGCTCCCACTCTGTGGAAAATCTACAAACGCCGCCATGCTTCCTGAAAGTTCTGGAAACACACAGATTCCCGCACACCTGATACCACACCTAAGTTTCCTAGCACTTGAGTGTACGACAGGTTTGCTACTAAGCGCTATCAATCGCCGTCTCTACGTAGAGGTTTACGCATGCCCGTATCATCTTACCTGTAACATCCTCCTCCCCTCCACCGCCCCCTCCTATCCACTACGCAGTTCTCTTTAGTGCAAATGAAATCAGACTAAGTTGGAAAGCTACAATATACATTACTGAACCATGATTCCTAATAGATTAAATTTGCTTGAAAATGTTAGGTACATATTATTATCACTGTGGTCAAGTTAAACTAAACTAAAAAGATTTAAGCAAGTGGAGGACTGGAGATACGTTAGTATAAATAATAGCAACAGTTACTTATGTCAAAAGATGTGATACCTTACGCTTGGCTTATGAAGTCACACTTAGTTCCTTTCGACGTTTGGCAGAAAGGTAAAAACAACAAGCGTTGATCGTGCTGTTTCGGCGAAGTTCCCTGTCAGTAACAGCTGCAGGGCCCCCTAATCCGAACAGTGTATCCTGCAAGATACTCTTATCAGATATCAGGAAACGCGCCAAGTAGAAGAGAATATCAAGAGATTAGTGAAAAATCATAGAATGTCCTCAAGGAAGTTACAGAGCTCGAAGCTCTGTTAAAAAACTATGGGGGCTACGCAATACACGGTACCGAGAGTTGCACGAAGACAGATACTGACAGCATCGAGATTCTTGAGACAAATCTCTTTACCGAGAAGACAGGTTCCTGTTTAATTATAAAAGTATGGTTACAATTAAACTTACTAGTGCCATGACTTATCATTATGGATGACGGTACTTCACGACGGCGTTGGGTTGAAACACAAGCATCAGTTCTCATTACAGTTGCCGACAGTCAACATGGGTCTCAAGAAGGTGAGTAGGGCTTTACTCGTAAAGCTGTTTTATCAGACCAGCAGCAACAGTGCTGACGCTCTTCGCCATTGTCGACGTATTAAGGGAATAGGGTACTCTTTCAGCAAAGCTGAAGAACATGATTGAGATATTCGAATTAACTGGCGGTTTGGGAATTTCTCGTGAGAGAAGTCGACGGCTAATGGCACCACAAATTGTCGAAGTTGCTCTTGCCATGGCTGAGAATGCTGCACGCAATGTGCTATCTTCGAGCAGTGCACGGATTGTGTTGCGACAGATGCACATTCCATGGTCCACCTTTCGAAAAGTGCTGCGAACAGTTGTGAAATGATACCTCTGGTGCGGTTCCAAGGAGTCGTGGATACGGGTGGTTGCCACACTGAAAGCGTTTGTAAAATGGAACGTAAACATGATACGCAGTTAACAAGTTTTATCTTCTCACTTGGAAATTAAATGTCTTTCTTTCAATAGTTTATTCGTTATTTCTCTTCCGCACGTCGTTACAGACGTTTCTGAACAGTTTTATTGTCTAACGATGACTCGTTTTTCATGGCGTCTTCGCAAGTAGCGTGCTCTGTTTGGGAACGATTGGCAATAACGAATGGAATACACGTTATGCTTAGATCCTTCTTTTAGCCAGCAACTCTCGTCTATAAAAATTGCCGGCCGGAGCGGCGCTACAGTCTGGAACCGCGAGACCGCTGCGGTCGCAGGTTCGAATCCTGCCTCGGGCATGGATGTGTGTGATGTCCTTACGTTAGTTAGGTTTAAGTAGTTCTCAGTTCTAGGAGACTGATGACCTCAGAAGTTGAGTCCCATAGTGCTCAGAGCCGTTTCTATAAAAATTAAAGCACAATTAAATCACAGATGTACTGCCCACTGTCCTTTGTTACTCACATATACTGGGTGTACAAAAAGAATAATGGTAGTAGTACGTTATAAGACATTGCAAACTGGTCATTTTACAAGAGACAACCACTCGCCAAAAATGCACAGTTTGTTGCCTAAGTTTGAGAAAAGTGGCGCCAAAGCTTCTTTGGACTTTGTTTGGAAAACTACATAACAATGCAAGGACAAAGCATAGATTCTGACCACTTTTTAACAGAAATCAAGGCCAACCTAAAAATCCAAACCCCACAATTAAAAACGTCCGTAGATTTGACAGAAGATTTTTGTCAGACCACAAAAATGAATTCGTTAAAAAGCTTCACGCAAAGAATATGGGAAATTGGGATGAAATCAGTGAAGCCATCATACAAACGGCGAAAGAACCAGAACAATCACGAAGAAGAAGGAACCATAGGTGGTGGAATAAGATACGTGACGAAATGATAGAGCATAGGCTAACTGCTTGGAAAAAATTGAGCTCCTGCAAAAAGGAGATGAGGAAAAGACATTAAAAATTATTCGAACAGTGAAACGGAAATGCGATATAAAACGATTACAGGGAATAGATACTAATTTTAGACGCAACAACACTAGGGACTTCCACAAAGTTTCCAGAGAAGAAATAGGAGGTTACAAACTGGTGAGCCTACACTTCAAAGATTCAAGTGGCAAACTGATTACCAAGACAAAGACAACTGTGAGTCACTGGCAAAATACTTCAAAAATCGTCTAAATTGCAAGGAACCAACACAATGACTAATTCGTAGACAGCCTCAAAAGAAAAACACACCCTCACAACGACCATCACTGCATCAAATTGAACAATATATTCGCCAGCTGAACAACAGAGCGCCAGGTGAAGACGGGATATTAGCTAAGATGTGGAAACTGGGAGGGCAGCCGCAGATGAAACCAATTTTGAGGTTATTAAAGAATGCAGGAAGAAACGAAAAGTACCGAACGACTGGAAACAAGCCATAATCCGCCACTTAAGATGGGTGACAAGACAGATACCAACAATTACCTGGGCATATCTTTGCTTCCATTCACCTACAAAATTATATCCAAAGCTCTACGGAATAAGACAGAAGATCAAGCACAACACACAATTGGCGAGTGCCAAGCAGGGTTCAGAAAAAATAGGACGTGCCCAGAACTACTCTTAGATAAGACTAATGCGGAACCTTAACACAGTCGTTACATTAATTGATTTCAAAAAAGCATATTATTCTGTAGACATGCAGACAGTTTTCCTAACAAAGAAGCAGGTATTGACAAAACCATTAGACAATTAGTCGAGCGGACACTCACAGACACAAGTTCAAGAGTTAAATTTCTAAGAGAGATTTCTGAACCCTTCAGAATTAACAGAGGTGTTCGGCAGGGCGATGGACTGTCACTGAATCTATTTAATCAGGCCTTAGACAAGGCCACGAGAGAATGGGATAAAGAACTATAAGAGAAAATAATAGGAGGATCCATCGATGACAAGGAAGAGGAAGATCTGAGGTGAAATGTCTCGCTTTTGCTGATGGTATTGCAGTAATTTCTAAGGACAAATCAGATACAAAGATAATGATAGAAACACTTCACGATATTGAAGCTAAAACCACGAGAAAAGGAAACTAAACTAAACTCCGCCCGAACAGGCCATGAAGGCCCAACAGTACCGACCGGCCGCGGCCTGTCATCCTCAGCCCACAGGCGTCACTGGATGCTGATAGGGAGGGGCATGTGGTCAGCACACCGCTCTCCCGGCCGCGTGTCAGTTTACGAGACCGGGGCCGCTACTTGTCAATCAAGTAGCACCTCAGTTTGCCTACGAAGGGCTAAGTGCACCCCGCTGGGCAACAGCGCTCGGCAGACCGGATGATCACCCTTCCAAGTGCTAGCCCAGACCGACAGCGCTTAACTTCGGTGACCTGACGGGAACCAGTGTTACCTCTGTGGGAGGCCTCAGGCTAACAAGAAAGGAAAGATCGAAGAAAATGGAATTAACATACAAACTCACTCAAAACCGATATAATGGATGACCAGTGTCATTCCAGGCACAAATTAAAAATGGTTCAAATGGATGTAAGCACTATGGGACTTAACATCTGGGGTCATCAGTCACCCCAGACTTAGAACTAGTTAAACCTAACTAACCGAAGAGCGTCATCCATGCCCGAGGCAGGTTTCGAACCTAGCAGCAGTATTAAAGCCTGACGCACTTTATGGATCTGAATCCGAAAGGAAAATAGTCAGAAAAATTTTAGGACTACAAAATAATAAATATAACAAGTGGTCAAAAAGGAGAAATCGAAATCTATACAGAAACACAGAAATAATCACAGAAAGAGGAGATTAAACTTTTACGTTCGTACGAGGGTGAGCCAAATGAAAACCTCAAATATTTTTTAAATATTATTTATTGTGCAGAAATGGTACAAAGCTGTATCACTTTTTAACATAATCTCCCCCACGCTCAATGCAAGTCCTCCAGCGCTTACAAAGTGCATAAATTCTTTTAGAAAAAAATTCTTTTGATAGTCCGCGCAACCACTCGTGCACCGCGTGGCGTACTTCCGCATCAGAACGGAACTTCTTTCCTCCCATTGCGTCTTTGAGTGGTCCAAACATATGGAAATCACTTGGGGCGAGGTCTGGTGAGTATGGTGGATGAGGAAGACACTCAAAATGTAGGTCTGTGATTGTTGCAACTGTTCTATGGGCAGTGTGGGGCCTTGCATTGTCATGTTGCAAAAGCCATCACCTTCTCGTTCAAAGCGCCGAAGAAGTTCTTCACAAGCATCAACACGTCGTTCTATCATTTCAAGAGTCACCTGCCGTGGCACCCATCTTGCAGACACATTGTGAAACTGGAGCACATCATGCACAATGTAGTGTGCTGACCCATGACTAATCTGTAAACATGCTGCAATGTCATTCAGTGTCACTCGGCGGTTTTCCTTCACTATGGCTTCAACTGCTGGAACGTTCTGTGGAGTCACAACTCTTTGTGCCTGACCTGGACGAGGAGCATCTTCCACTGAAGTCACACCATTTGCGAGCTTACTACTCTATTCGTGGACTTGCTGCTGTGACAAACATGCATCACCGTACTGAACCTTCATTCGTCGATGAGTTTCAGTAGTTTCACACCTCCACTACGCAAAAACCGAATAACAAACCGCTGTCCTTGCCTGGTGCACGTCGTAAGTGGGGCGGCCATCTTTATACTGATACTGCGTTGGTTTATGTGCATCTGCACTATGCTGCCACCTACAGGCCATTCTGCACGCTGTTTGTAGCACGCTTACCAACTTACAGTGCAACGGCGCGCAATTTCGATTTGTTGTTACAAATTTAAGGTTTTCATTTGACTCACCCTCATATTTACAGAATGAATGACAATAGGCTAACGAAGAAAGTTTTTAATTTCATTTCCAAATTAAAAAATGCTGGGGGACGGCTGGAAGAGACAAGAAAGGACTTGAGAAAACTTAACGTCGCATAAGACGCCATACAGAAAAGGGAAAGTCTGAGGCTACTGATCAATACTGCAAAATTTCCTGTCCTACAACGTAATTCACAACCTAGGAGGGTTATGTCAAACGAACAAAGGCAGCCCTTAGCCAATGCACGAAAAAGTTCTGGGAAGATAAAAAGAAACCGACAGTACCTTTGTCTTAGGTTCGAAACCGTCTATAAGTGACCAAATTCTATAATTTAAAATAATGCAACCCATTGGCCAGAAGGATAAAACGGACGCACTGTCTACGCTTACAGAATGGTTAGGATGTTGCGTAGAATGATAAATCGATAATTTTTGAAGACATAACCTATGTCTGGAAATGTAAAGGTTAGCAGTTTACTAGGAAAAGTCCTTTCGTCCAATCGTACACTGATGGCTAATATGTTACATAACTAATTAAGATACCAGACACTATCCGAAGATATTTTGATGCCTCGTTACCAAACTTGGATGCCTCACGGCTGTATGACCATGCATTTTTATACAGGGGCTTCCATTTCGCTGCTATGCTCAATGTATTAAGCGTTGTCGAATTGTGACTACCGATGCGACTAAGGAAATCAAGAAAAACCTAACTCAGGACCGCCAGACAGCTATTTCAACCACATTTTTCCGACATACTAAAATTGAAAAAAGAATGCAAATTGCAAGTATTCGCTTTTCTAGGGTCTGTAGAAGATTATCATAAAGCAGTCTATCTAGCCATTTACAAATATATAACTAAAACAAATAAAACAAATAAACAGTAGAAACATGAACAACACACCCTCACACGGGATATAAATGTAAATGTGGACGTGGAGCGAGAAGATTTTTGTGACGTCATGATGCTGAATTCATTATCGTAAACCGCAGAACCACTTACATCATACTTTATGAATGTGTACTGGACTAACTTTACGTGCCACAACCGATGGACGACAGATGCCATATTTAAGTCATATTTGGTCATTGTTGTATTAGAAATAGCTTGTTCTAGAAACGCAACGTGTGAAGCACCGGTACGTTATAGATCTATCAAAAACGCCCCTTTTTGTATGATTTCTTAGAAAGAAATATTCTGATAATGATTGTTAAAAGTTAGATCACACATGTAAGAGTAAATGTACGGATGGGAAATAAATCTTCACAGAAACCAATCCGTGTGCATCTCTATAATTATGTCAGAGAGAAACCTTAATGTGAGCTAAGACAGCTCTTCTTCCTGGAGGCAATTGTTGGTTCGTTTGGTAGCAAGACAGTGAAGCCCAAAGTTACACTACCTTCAAATTAAATGCCGTTTAGGTCGAAGACTCTACTTCTGATTTGTTTTTCCTGGTTTCTTCCACAAGCCCTGAACGAATCGCGGAATAAAGAAAAGTAAATAAATAAACAAAATATTGCCAGAAAAGTACTATATTCCGACATCAAAGCAGGCTATGAAAAATGTAAAGTGAAAAAACCCCTACAACAATCCTCGAAAGTGGCTAATGTAGTAAAAAGTAAAATATATTCTACACGATGTGACTAACTGAAATACTGTAAAAATGTAACTAACTAAAATACTAAGGCGGGCTGAAATATAAGGGCTCGGAACATTTTATGTGAAAACTCTAAAGACTTTTCAAATAAAACAAACTTTGTTGACATGCTATATCTTCATTCTTCGTATCTACACATTTGCACATTTCTGCCTCTAGAGGGCTCCGAATTGTAGCGTGAACACGGCGGTGTGTAAAGTAACTACCCACACATGGAGCGTCCCCCCCCCCCCCCCCTCTCCAATTTCTTTCAGCATGGCAGTGCCAGCCCACAGACGAGCACTGCGACAACAACCCAACGTCCTGGGTTCACTGTCATCGTTCATCCACCATACATTCCCGGCTTGGTCCCATCCAATACGTATCTGTTTCCAAAGCAAAGAACATCTTCGCGGACTTAACTTTGATAGTGATGAAGTCGTGCAAGAAGAGGTGACATTATGGCTCTGTGGACAAACTCAAAGATTCTACATTGGCGTTATCGGCAAAGTGATCTCTCGTTAGGAGAAATGTGTTCGCTGCCGGGGTAACTATATTGAGAAATAAATGTGTAAGCAGAAATCATAAAGATGTAGAATGTCAACAGGGTTTGTTTTCTTTAGAAAGCTTTAAGAGTTTGCAGATAAAAATTTCTGACGCATTAGTTTTCAACACGTCCTCGCACTTTAACAGTGAAGTTATACACTAAAGAAACAAAAATGATTGGTAACTCCTAACATCGTGTCGGACCTTTTCTTTGCCCAGCGTAGCGCAGCAGCTCTACGTGACATGGACTCCACAAGTCATAATTCCCATGTAGAAATATTGAGACATGCTTCTATAGCATTCCATAATTGCGAAAGCGTTGCCGGTGCAGGATTTTGTGCACGAACTGACCTCTCGATAATGTCCCAAATATGTTCGATGGAATTCATGTCGGGTGATCGGGGTGGCCAAATCGTTCGCTCGAATTATATAGAATGTTCTTCAAACCAAACGCGAACAACTGGCCCGGTGACATGGCGTCGTTATTTGGGACCATGGAGTCCATGAATGGCTGCAACTGGTGTCCAAGTTGCCGAACCATTTCCAATCAATGATCAGTCCAACTGGACCAGAGAACCAAGTCCATTCCATGTAAAGACAACCCACATCGTTATGGAGTCATCATCAGCTTGTGCGGTACCTTGTTGACAAGTTATGCCCATGGCTTCGTAGGATCTGCACCACAATTGAGCCCTACCATCAGCTCTTACCAACTGAAATCCGGAATCATCTGACCAGGCCACAGTTTTCCAGTCGTCTAGGGTGTAACCAAGATGGTCAAGATCCTAGGAGAGGCGCTGCAGGCGATGACGCGCTATTAGCTATGGCACTCGCGTCGGTAGTCTGCTGCCGTAGCCCATTTCGCCGCACTGTCCTAACGGATAGTTCGTCGTACGTCCCACATTGATTTCTGCGATTATTTCACGCTGTGTTGCTTGTCTGTTAGTACTGACAACTCTACGCAAACGCAGCTGCTCTCGGTCGTTAAGTGAAGGCTAGTGCATTGCCGTGGTGAGAGGTAATGTCTAAAATTTGGTATTCTCGGCACACTCTTGACACTGTGGATATCGGTATATTGAATTCCGTAACGATTTCCGAAATGGAATCTCCCATGCATCTGGTTCCAAATACTGTTCCTCATTCAAAGTCTGTCAATTTCCGTCGTGCGGCGGTAATCACGTCGGAAACCTCTTCACGTGAGTCACCTGAGTGCAAATGACAGCACAGCCAACGCACTGCACTTCTATACCTCGTGCGCGCGATGCTGCGACCATTTGTATATGTCCATGTCGCTATCCCATGAACTTTGACACCTCAGAGTCTATCTTCATTGCAAAAATCTAATTTTCTGTTGTAGATTATTCATTTTTCAGGCACGTAACTTGTATTCGCGATGTGTTTATACTGTTTACAGTTTGTCAAATGAACTAAAAAGTGTTTCTTTTCCGTCTTCTGAACTAAGGATCAAAATGAAGAATCAACCATCAGTTGAAAAAAAATAATCTAAAGAGAAATAAAATAAAAGTAGTAAGGCCAGGAAGAAACTAGAATGAGGAAGCCATGTTTAATTATCAAAAAAGCCTTCTCCCATTGTGGGCATTTTACAACCACATAATAATAAAATCGGAAACTTCCTTAGAAGGAACGCTGGTATCTACACTTTCGAAAGAGTTATATACGCGAGTTTTAAAATCACTGTTAGCCACCAGCGTTCTTATACGCTTCCCGTGAATTATAAAAGGAACTATCTGCTATTTTTCACACTACTGTTGTCTTATACTCGGAAAGGTATTGACACTGATCGATTCATGTAGGCATATAGCCACCATATTGTAGTGTTTTTATGATAATTTAATAAGTAATCTGGTTAATTCTACTTACATTTGCCTTCAGTGTTTTTACTGAGATAAATCATTTACGAAATGAATTCGCAGCTAACGAATACTTATTGCGGTGAGCTGCACATTTTATTAATGGCACATGAAAATTCGTGCTGCGGAGTGGACCACAACAGAATCTCCTGCTTGCCGCTAGCGGTTGTCTCAACCACTTCGGCAAACCATGCACACCTCTCAGTCCAAACTTCGACACACGCATGTCTGAAGCACATTGTAACGCAATGTACAGATACTACATAAACATAGACATTGTGTAAATCATTAAGATCAGCCATGTCGCCAGCCGGAGTGGCCGAGCGGTTCTAGGCGCTACAGTCTGGAACCGCGACACCGCTAAGGATGTGTGTGATGTCCTTAGGTTAGTTAGGTTTAAGTAGTTCTCAGTTCTAGGCGACTGATGACCTCAAAAATTAAGTCCCATAGTGCTCAGAGCCATTTGAACCACTTTTTTCAGCCATGTCACAAACATATGCATTGAATTTTTTATAGAAGCTACGACTTCCGTTAGCAGAATGAGAATCAATTCATCTCAGTTATCGAGTAGAAAAACTCCAGAGTAACATAATATTATTCATATTATTTTGTCAACCAGACTCTCAGTCGTATGGCTAAAAGAACCTGCAGAATATAAACTTAGATCTGGTTCGGGGAAAAGTTTACAATTAAGTGGTATTTCAATCAGTGGTAGATGTCTTCAATATTTTTTACATTTAGCAACCTGTAGGATTGCTAGAAAATCTTGAATCTTTGTAATAATCACATTGAGACAACCTATAGCTGAGGTACATTTTCCTACCAGTTAAACCGATCATGTTTCTTGCGAGTCATTCTATCACGTCGAAATGTTTACACCACACAAGGTATAATTGGTACAAGTGCAGATATTTTTATTGCTGGATGAGGACAGTATGCTGAACGACATTACGTCAGCACCGAGCGAGGCGGCGCAGTGGTAGCACACTGGACTCGCATTTGGGAGGGCGACGGTTCAATCCCGCGTCCGTTCTGATTTAGGTTTTCCGTGATTTTCCTAAATCACTCCAGGCAAATGCTGGGAAGGTTCCTTTGAAAGGGCATGGTCGACTTCCTTCCCCATCCTTCCCTAATCCGATGAGACCGATGACCTCACTGTTTGGTCTCTTCCCCCAAACAACACACACACATTACGTCAGCATTTACTTCATTTGCAGAGTAATAATTACAGCTATTAGAAGCAGTATATTTTTAGGTTGGTTAGTATAGCCGAATACACATAGCAAGAACAAGCCATTAAGATCAATTTTACTATGGGTAGCACAGGAGGTATTGAAGTGTGTACAGGTGTACGCAAAATGGTTAGTCCGTATTCCAGGCGTGGTCCATTTAGACGTGCCGTTCCTCCAGTGCAGAAAACATCAGGTAGAAAATTATGTGATGTGTTGTGCGAAGACTGTGTCACGCAGACAAAAACCAACTAAGACACTGATGTGTGTACCTATTAAGTTCGTACATATAAAAAATATCTGCTCTTATACCCGTTATGCCCTGTATAATGATATACTTATCTTTTCTGGGGTAACTGTTATTAGCGTCTTTTCAGTTCTCAATCCACTCCTGCCACACTGCCTGAGCTATGCTTACAGTCTAGGAAGTGGCTGGCGTGTAGACAAGTGTCCCCTCGAAATCTCTAATCAGTCCGACCAGTGACGCAACGCTGACTCCTTCGTCGTTTCTGCTCCGCCAATAGTACGCAGCGCTGATGTGTATGGAGCTTTCACTGTGTGAGCACCAAGTTACCCAGTGCGTGGGCTCTGTTCAATTTTTTCGTGTTACACAATTTTACTTCTCCCTTTCCCTTAGAGGCAGGACACCAACCACAGGTGTGGAGGAGGACATGCTCCCACTTGAGCTAGAGCTGTAGAAATATTAATTCTGAGGTGTAACTCGTGCAGTACGTCGGCACACCGTACAGGGCCGACAGATACAGGTGCCGCACGTGGCGAGGCGCTGCTCGCCTACCTGGATCGCGACTCGCCCGGCGTGCAGCCGTGGGCCTTATCTGCAGCGAGGGACAATGCGGCGCGTGTTAGCATAAGAAATTGCACGCCCCCTCCGCGGACGCCGCACATTTGCATGAGAATCCCACACCGACGGGAACAAGCGCCCCGTGATGCTCGCAATTAAACTCAACAGCTAAATCACCTTAATCCTGCTGCGGCTGTGTGCGGTGAGGGTTAGCGCCGGCCGAGGGTGAGAGGCACTTCATTTACAGTATCTCATACCGCCCAATGCTGCCCTCGAACCGGCGTAAACACCCGCCAGGCTGCTCCCACGTACTTCATATCTCGCAGAGAAAGTGGAAAAGAATAGCAGCTTTTTAAATCCACAGCGTTACCCACCTTTTTACTATGCATCCTTCACTCCACCGAAAGACCCATTCACTGCAAGTTTCTCTGCATTCCAGGGAAAATATGTTGTTTATTAGTAATCTTGGTGCCGAAGTCATCTTAAGCCTGCGATAGGCAACAACAAGTTTCTCTCAAGGTCCTGCTCTGGCCGAACACAGCCTTATTAATAAGGCTTGTTTGAGCACACACGAATTCTGTAAGGGACAGTCAAATGAAAACAAGATAGATACAAATATCAAATTGCCAGGTACTAGTACAATTCGCTCTCTGAGGATTCGGTACAAACTTAATTATATACCGGGTGATCAAAAAGTCAGTATAAATATGAAAACTTAATAAACCACGGAATAATGTAGATAGAGAGGTAAAAATTGACACACATGCTTGGAATGACATGGGGCTTTATTAGAACAAAAAAAAAAACATCCTATGTTGCTAGACGCGTGAAAGATTTCTTGCGAGCGTCGTTTGGTGATGATCGTGTGCTTAGCCGCCACTTTCGTCATGCTTGGCCTCCCAGGTCCCAAGACCTCAGTCCGTGCGGTTACTGGCTTTGGGGTTACCTGAAGTCGCAAGTATATCGTGATCGACCGACATCTCTAGGGATGCTGAAAGACAACATCCGACGCCAATGCCTCACCATAACTCCGGACATGCTTTACAGTGCTGTTCACAACATTATTTCTCGACTACAGCTATTGTTGAGGAATGATGGTGGACATATTGAGCATTTCCTCTAAAGAACATCATCTTTGCTTTGTCTTACTTTGTTATGCTAATTATTGCTATTCTGGTCAGATGAAGCGCCATCTGTCGGACATTTTTTGAACGTTTGTATTTTTTCGGTTCTAATAAAACCCCATGTCATTCCAAGCATGTGAGTCAATTTGTACGTCTCTATCTACATTATTCCGTGATTTATTCAGTTTTGAAATTTATACTGAATTTTTGGTCACCCTGTATATAGGCAGTTCATTCCTCCCAGGGATCAAGAATCTCGACGATGTTTGCGTTTTATCGACACTGATCCTAGCAATATATCGGATATGTTTTAATTTCCAGTTTGAAGAGGGGTAACAAATGTAAAAAAAATATACTTCTTCGCGTAATATAATTACAAATTTACAATTTTCGTTTTTTTCCTTTATTTGTGCTATGGAACCTTACTTCTAGCCCAATTTCATGATTCTATGTCAACGCGAAATACCCTACAGGTTTTGATGAAGAGTTTGAGAGTACTAAAATATGTGACATACATTTTTCTTATCTTTTGATTGCACTGACTTAATAGCTTCTATATCTGACACCGCCAATGTACAGTAGGCATTAGAATGTGACATAAATTTCAACCTCATGCGTCTACCTGTTCCTGAGTGAAGGTTTAAAATGGTTCAAATGGCTCTGAGCACTATGGGACTTAACATCAGTGGTCATCAGTCCCCTAGAACGTAGAAATACTTAAACCTAACTAACCTAAGGACATCACATACATCCATGCCCGAGGTAGGATTCGAACCTGCGACCGTAGCGGTTACGCGGTTCCAGACTGAAGCGCCTAGAACCGCACGGTCACACCGGCCGGCCCTGAGTGAAGGGGTTTTTAGCAGTTGGATAGGTAGACTGACAAAGAAGCTATCCTACGATTCCGTTTTTACGGTTTGGTGTCGAAACCCTACAAAAGGAAGTAAACTGTTTATTGTTTCAAAAGTGATCAGCATAACTGTTAATACATGTACCCCACTGTGTGACAAGATGGTCTAAGCCTTCATGGGATAATGTTTGCGGTTGCCTACGGAACCGTGATGTGGACGGATCCATTTGTTGCCTAGGTCGCTTCGACTACGCTGCAGAAGTTTTGCTGGGAAGCAGTTACACATCCTCCATAGCGTGCAGATCTATCTCCGTGCGATTTACATATTTTTGAAGCCCTGAAGAAGGACATTCATCACCGACTATTTGCTTCGGACACCAGTGTACAATTGCGGTTCTGAAGGCGACAGAGAACAATTTTATATGAAGGCATTGATCGTCTTGTCTCTCAACCAGTAATTTATTAATAGTTATAGAGATTACTTTTGAAATAATTAACAGTTTACTTACTTCTTTTCCATCTGTCTGGTTTTCATTTAACTACCCTTTGTACGTACCACGTATAGACCTACATGAACGGTCAACAGATACGTTGTAGAAGCTACTACATGTCAAAATTGTGTTAGTGGTACTTCGTAAATCATTCTTGCACTGAACAAAATCAGACGTGAGAATCGTTTTAATGATGGTTTAATTCATTCTTACACGGTGTAATAGCAAGTACATTGGTGCGGACCTACGTCCGATATTATACATTGTGATGAAAACAAAGACGCTGCGAGTGAACAGTGTACACCTAGGTACTCTCTGGTCGCATTCGGCACTGCTACATCTGTGCGAATCCGTTACTTCCTACACAGTACGGAACTTTCCTGAGAAACAGTATGCAAGTCAGTAGTGCTTGTTTTCGTATGTTCGGACAAGTGCACGAAAGATATTTGGTGCAACAAATCTGACGAGAAAACTTCGTGGTTCCATTAATTTTTTAACTTGTTGTCGTAATCATGATTTGAGATACCATGTTTCCTCTAATACGCATATAATCTAAGTTACAATTTTATTCAAGCCAGTTTCAGTATGACTGTTGTCAGAGATTGATGAGTGGTAAATGTCTGTTTCATATAGTCCACGAAACCAAATTCCTAGAGACCATACTTGTCAATCAACCACAGTTGGTAGTTCCAGGGATCATGTCTTCTAATTCTATCATGTGATCACACATGTGCGATGCAACGTATATTACATCTCATGTGGCGACGAAGTTCATCTCGACGGAGCCCTTAGATAAAAAGTTCTCTGTTTACTTGCCGCATCAAATTCGGATAAAATCCCAAGCTTTCGATGATTGCCTCGATTAACCAGCTTAGACTGACTGTCGTGAACTGATGAGGTTCGCACTTTTGTACAGGCAGGATGCCATCCGACTGACTGGATTACATCACGATGACAACACTGAAATGGTGTGCATAGAGCTGGCGCCCTATCGTCCATACATTTTGTTTGCGCTCTCCATCCAGAGTTGCATGCAGTGCCATCCTCCGCATCAGTCGGTAAACTACGAGAAGTCTTCCTCCGTGCTTTATCATTAAGAGGTGCAAGCTTCGATGCATTGCTAAGAGCACAGCATGTGTCTCTATTGAAGTTGTTTTCACAAGGTTTAATTTCAGTGGCTTCTCTGATCATGCGTTGTTCCGTAAATGTTATCGACTGCAATTGACTGCGCATTATTGTGACCGTAAGAAAACCAAAATTCACGTCTATCTGGAATCGAAACCGCAGTCCTCACCGTGTTAGGTGGCAACCTTACGCTTTACACTATCGCACTGTTCTGAAGGTAAGTGGTTATTTAGATGAATCGTGCATAAGTTTATCTCTACGAAATCTCACGAACGAAGGATGACTAGGTTGGACGACTCTAGGGTGATATTGCAGTGCCTCTGTTATTCAGAAATACGATGCAAGGTTCCTTGGGACATGCATGCATGTCCGAAGGAACAGGCAATACGGTGACTACGGTCGTTATAAAATACATTAAATATATTAGCAGCTGCGAACATAGATAACCATCCGCTATAAATTGGAATGACGACAGTGAAAAATCGTTCCAGATTGGGACTCAAAACCCTTTTTCCCGCTTATCGCGAGCGGCCGCCCCATTGTTAGGCTATCTGAGCCAGGCTCTCCAGACCCATACTTTTATACGTCGTCAACCATGTATGTACAAGCTCCACTCGTACGTCCATATGTATATTCTCGTACATGGGAGACATTTTAATGGAAAGTCGCTCGCCCCGTGTCGGCGGATAAATACAATATTGCAGTGCCTGTATTATTCAGAAATACAACGTAATGTTCCTTCGGATAGGCAAGCGACATTCAATTAAAATGTCTCCATTGTACGGAAATCTACATACGAATGTTCGACGCATGTTGGACGGGACAAACGGGAGTTCGAGTCACGCCTAACGATAAGGCAACCGCTCACGATAAGCGAGAAATACGGGTTCGAGTCCCGATCCGGCACAGATTTTCACTGTCGTCACTCCATTATATAGCTCATGTTTGTGCATATTCGAAACTGTGAATACATTAAATGTAAAATCGTGAGGTACCTGCCAACTTAGAATGCACTTCTGTACAAAACTGAGAAGTTCTTGCAAAGTGTTGTTCATAATACCGCAGAAATTGCTACCTAACATTTATGCACATGGCTAACGGCATATATATTGGGTGCACATTTCGACTTCTTCTTTTGAGTAAATACTTCAGTTTCACTCATCTCAACATCGTATTCCTCCTACTGAAATTTGCACACCAATCATTAGCTCAGTTTTACTAGCCGCTGTGGCCGAGCGGTTCTAGGCGCTTTAGTCTGGCACCGCGCGGTTGATAGGTCGCAGGTTCGAATCCTGCCTCGGGCATGGATGTGTGTGATGTCCTTAGGTTGGTTAGATTTAAGTAGTTCTAAGTCTAGGGGACTGATAACCTCAGATGTCAAGTCCCCTAGTGCTCATAGCCATTATCTCAGTTTTAACATTTTGTTTGCGTGTTCCGTCATCTTTTCCGTCTGTTTTGTCGCTGGTTTCTCCTTCACAATCCCAGTCAATTTAGTGTCTGCAATAGCAAGCTTGCACTGTCAGATAACAACGAACACTGTTTTAACTGGAGCTTGGCTGTACGTGGTCACGCGGCCAAATTAGCCACTCCACAGTCGGACTGCGATTGACCTTGCCGAATAATAGTGTATTTTAATGCTTACAACATACGTTTTGTAACACAATGGTTGCACAGGTGACTTATGAATAAGATCACATAGCAAGATAGGTTTTACAGCATGACAGTTTAGATTCTATGACTTTTTACGGGACATTTTATTCACATGAAGTGTTGAGTGCTATCGACAAGGGGCTTCAGATCGATTCCGTATTTCTGGATTTCCGGAAGGCATTTGACACTGTACCACACAAGCGGCTCGTAGTGAAATTGCGTACTTATGGAATATCGTCTCGGTTATGTGACTGAATTTGCGATTTCCTGTCAGATAGGTCACAGTTCGTAGTAATTGACGGAAAGTCATCGAGTAAAACAGAAGTGATTTATGGCGTTCCCCAAGGTAGTGTTATAGGCCCTTTGCTTGTCCTTATCTATATAAATGATTTGGGAGACAATCTGAGCAGCCGTCTGCTAATAAAGTCATCAGAAGATCAAAACAAGCTGCAAAACGATTTAGAATAGATATCTGAATGGTGCGAAAAGTGGCAGTTGGCCCTGAATAGCGAAAAGTGTGAGGTCATCCACATGAGTGCTAAAAGGAACTCGTTAAACTTCGGTTACACGATAAATCAGTCTAATCTGAAAGCCCTAAATTCAGCTAAATACCTAGTATTACAATTACGAACAACTTAAATTGGAAGGAACACATAGAAAATGTTGTGGGGAAGGAAAACCAAAGACTTCGTTTTATTGGAAGGACACTTAGAAAATGTAACAGACCTACTAAGGAGACTGCCTACACTACGCTTATCCGTCCTCATTTAGAATACTGCTGCGCGGTGTGGGGTCCTGACCAGATAGGACTGACGGAGTACATCGAAAAAGTTCAAAGAAGGGGAGCACGTTTTGTATTATCGCGAAATATGGGAGAGAGTGTCACAGAAATGATACAGGATTTGGGCTGAACATCAATAAAAGAAAGGCATTTTTCGTTGCGACGGAATCTTCTCACGAAATTCCAATCACCAACTTTCTCCTCCGAAAGCGAAAATATTGTGTTATCACCGACCTATGTAGGAAGGAATGATCACCACGACGAAATAAGGGAAATCAAGAGCTCGTACGGAAAGATACAGGTGTTCATTCTTTCCGGGCGCTATACGAGATTGGAATAATAGAGAATTGTGAAGGTGGTTAGATGAACCCTCTGCCGGGCACTTAAATGTGATTTGCGGAGTATCCATGTAGATGTAGATGTAGATGTAATAACATGAATTTATGACGTGTTTTAACAGTCTGCTCTCTGGTTTGGAATAATGAGTTAAGTTGCAGCTAATATAGACAGGGAAACAGGTTTTTTTAGAACTCGACCTATGAGCTTCAATGTTATTCCTAACAAACATTGTGCGTTCTACGTACCGTACTCTGTCTGAGACATACATAGACGGAGCATTGTGCCCCAATTCATTAGTGATAGTCTGCTAGACAATGCAGTTACCATGCTCCAGGTACTTGGTGATAAGTATGAAGAGTATTCCATACTGATATGAACCTGTAGTGGATGGATATTATGCTTGTGTTAATAGGACCACTGATTTACACGGTTCAAAAATGTTCAAATGTGTGTGAAATCTTAAGGGACTTAACTGCTAAGGTCATCAGTCCCTAAGCTTACACACTACTTAACCTAAATTATCCTAAGGACAAACACTCACACCCATGCCAGAGGAAGGACTCGAACCTCCGTCGGGATCAGCCGCACAGGATTTACACGTTGTCAGTTACCTATTTGAGTTGCATTGTAATAATAGGCACGCGGTTTATACCGCTTTCAACATAAAGTAAGTACTTAACAACATAATAATATTATTTCTTTCAGAAAAATTGCGAGCTCTTAAAGTGCATTATGACCAGGTGTGGCAGGTAATGACGCCGCGGCGAAACTAATGGCACCGGCTTTCGCTGACACAAAAAAAATTCGTTCATAAGACTTGTCAAAGCTGTGGAGAACTATTTTTTAATATTACCATTTAAGTTCCATGAGCATGTACGTTGCATGTTTCAGCAAAGCTTTTTCGAGTGCCTCCGATCTTGTCCTTCAGGATAAACAGATGACACTCAGAAACACCGGAGCAGTTCTCTACCACAGGTCACACCATGTTTCACATATCGCTTCGTTAAGAGATACTTCCCTCTCATCTAGCATTCTCCCAGCAAATTTAAGTCTTTAGTTCGTCTTCTGATTCCACGTGGTCTATCCGTTTCATATCGCTTCATCGTATTACCTCCAGGCACTGAAAATGTGTGACGCTTTAAAGAAGGAGTTTACCACTTCTAATTGTTTGTTACAGGACTCCGACACACAATTGTAGTGATCTACTATAGCCATTTCAGTGTGGCTTTTAAAGTGTTAAAGAATCAGTTTAGACAGTATTCCGATAACTGTGCGTGTTTTAGAAACTATATAGTTCAAATTCTGTTAGAACCAAATTTTATGATTTATGACATACAAAAGATCGGCGAGAAAATAATTAATCTACAGGCTTTGCATTTTTTACATGCCACAGCTAAGAAGTTTTTGTGAAAATGTGTCGTTTCCGTAGTGCATGGCGTGTGGCTTATGGCTGCTGGCTTCAGTACATAGATGGCATTTACTAATTGACATCCCAGGCACACAAACAGTGGCCGCCGGTTGTTTCCATAGGCCCCGACTCAGATGTTTACATGTTCAGCCTGCGAGCTGCGACCCACAGGTGGGCGAGCTAACCACCCGTTCAGCTAGACATACGTATTCATGTCTCCAGAGCGTCCGACGGAGGCCACCGTGACTTTGTTGTTGTCACAACTGAGTCCCATAATTTCACTATTAAGACCGCCACCACTCACTTTCCACACGTCTACGATTCCATTCTCCATGACACACGTGGCAGTTACTCTCAGGCCCATTTTTAGTTCAACTGATTCGCACCAGACGGTGTCTTTCAGAAGATTTATACAGAGTGAGAGGCGTGAGGGTAGCTCACTACACTAGTATTAGCGACGACGGTTCTAATCCCCGTTGGGGGTTTTTCGTCGTTGTATTGAATCACTTAGGCAAATGCCGAAATGTTTCCTTTCAAAAGAAAAGTACAATTTTCTCTTCCATCTTTCTCCAATGTGACCCTGTGCTCCGTCTTTAATGATATCATCGTCAACAGGACGCTGCCCCTAATCGTACTACTTGCTCCATTGTGTATCTCGATATAGTCGTTCAGATTTGTTGGAAATAAACTTCTATTGCCAGTTTATTCAGTTCTGTTCAGCTTCAAACGACGTTACCAATCTTCACTTTTAAAAAAGGAAAAAGTTAAATAAAGAGGCACTGAAATTGGTTTACTGGGAATAAATGAAACAGCTCACTGAACCGCAGAGTCGTGTTTAGTTCAGAAATGTTCAAATGGCTGTAAGCACTATGGGACTTAACATCTGAGGTCATCAGTCCCCTAGACTCAGAACTACTTAAACCTAACTAACCTAAGGACATCACACACATCCATGCCCGAGGCAGGATCCGCACCTGCGACCGTAGCAGCAGCGCGGTTCCGAAGCGTCTAAACCTTTCGGCCACAACGGCCGGCGCGTGTTTAGTTGTCGAGTCAAGTGCGAGTTTTGTTTTCAGTTGCGTCAGTGTAGCTTTATGTGTGTGTGTATGTGTATGTGTGTGTGTGTGTGTGTGTGTGTGTGTGTGTGTGTGTGTGTGTGTGTATGTGTGCTCTACCTCGAGAAAGGATTCGTCCGAAAGCTAGCGAAGGTTTCACACTTCCACTGGTTGCTGAGTTCTTTCCATTGTTGCTAAATTATATTATAAACAGTAATTTACATGTCTTTCATCAGTACTATTTACGCTAAATTTACGCTTTTCTTTTCTTCAATCACCATAGTTGGAAATTACTCTCACTTTCTTTTGTAATCTCAGATGTTAACTCTAAGGCGGCTTCACAAAAAAAGTTGAAGGTCCGATATTTATAGCTACTGACCACTCTCACTATTTGCCTCCTTTTCGAAGGTACTGGAAAAAATTGTGCTATTTTTGTAAATTCACGAATCAGGTTACACAAAATTTAAATTACGATGTGGTGCCTCTGGTATTTTCTGTGACTTGTCAGACACGTCTGACTATGCACCCGTCAGTATTCTTCTGGCTATTATACTCGTAGTATCAGAAATCTTGCTGATAAATGGTTTGCATCTTATCTCACTGAAACAATGCAGTTTTACCATAAGAAACTCGGGAGTATACCCAATGAAGCAGCATGTTTACAACGGGGAATAATAACTACACGTGACACATCATCAAGTATCCAGGAGGCAGAAATACTATTCTTTGCTGACGCTGGAAACAGTATAATCATGCCTAACGGTGATACTTTAACACTTGAAAACGTAAATAATATGTTCAAATGGCTCTGAGCACTATGGGACTTAGCATCTGAGGTCATCAGTCCCCTAGAACTTAGAACTACTTAAACCTAACTAACCTACGGACATCACACACATCCATTCCCGAGGCAGGATTCGAACCTACGACCGTAGCGGTCGCATGGTTCCAGACTGAAGCGCCTAGAACCGCTCGGCCACATCAGCCGGCAAATAAAATGTTCTTGAAATGCTTTTGATTTAACATCACAATACTATAACTACTACTATTACTGATGATAATAACAACAGTCATCATCATCTTCAAATTGGGCACCACATCTATAAAATTGATTAACTAAGACGATATTTTTCCACTTCTGATATATTTATGGAGACCTCTTTTTAGTTACAAAACTGGCTTCGTCGTAAAAAAATTATTTTTGGGTTTATATCCAGCAGAATGTACAGTACCTTAAACATAAAAATGTCAGAGAATTCATACGATAAGCTACCGTTAGTGATGGTTTACAAATTATACTGAGTGACACAATGTGGTATAATTATAAAGCATCACTAACAGTAACTAACTGTGTGAATTCTCTTTCATTTTCCTACGTATGTCAACATATTCTGGGTAACCAGTCGAAAATGGCTTTTCAGATAATTGTGTGACGAAGCAGAGCTATTAAAAATACAGCCCACGCAGTAATAATGTTATTTCAGAAAACACGGTCTTTAAAATATTTGAAAGGGTCTGTCTGTTTGTTCGTTTCACATTTTTTTCTAATCCCATGTATTACTAATGTCTTATAGAGGCTGTTTTTGCTGACTAATCGTGTATATGACGGTACTAGGCAAATGAATAGGATGGAGCGCAGTTGTTGAATTTCTTTTAAAATCAATAACCTTTTCCTTTCCCTTACCGCTCCCTGAATAATTTCTGTACGGTACGGATGCGTAGGTATTTTCAAAGTACCGGAGGAGATCAGAGAAGTTTCCCTTTCTCAGAATATAGCAAAAACCGATCTTACCGGTATTTCTCTTTAAGTGTGAAGCAATATAGCGTGCTATAAACTCAGATTTCCCATATTTTTGGTCCGTTCTGTTGGCTAAGCTCACGTAGTGGAGTCCTCCCACACCACGTAAAAATAGAGGCCTCATCCCCAAAGGCCGTTCGTTGTCTCGTTCTTTTAACCCTTTCCGATCGGAATTTTTTTGGAGGAAGGAAAATTTTTATTCATATGATAATGCTCTTAGGTGGTTTTTTAAAATGATTTTAGATGCAAGATTTGTACAAAAATATGCACTCATTTTTAAAAGATTTGTACACCTGGCGTCATTTTATGGACTAAAACAACCAATTATGAAATATTATCCATTGTAATAAGTATGAAAATGATAACACAATAACTAATATGCAAAATAACAATATTTAATTATACAGAGGAATATAACGAACCTGCCATATCCGTGTATTCTCGTGGTAACGAGCTGCTGCACATTGCTACACTGACTTGCTGATAATTTCATTGTGGTGCCCAGCTGACGGCGGCACTTGCGCGTGATGAAGAGGTTGAACATTCACAAATATGTGCCCCAGGTTTCCATTGGGAAAAAATACTCCTGTTGCATCTAAGACACAATGAAAGATAATGTACACAATTGCAGCCGGAGGGTCTCAAAGGGTTAAGAAACTCTCGGAGTATCTCTGTTCTTCAGAACAAGGTTCATTGTAAGTCCAGATTTCTTTTTGTAGTACAGGAAGTGGATGATGACAAAGAAATCAAGGCGTTTATATGGGTTTAGCGATCAATAATGTTTTCAGTGAAGATCACGTGTTGTACGCAATTAAAATCGTGCATAATGCAAAGCTCGTGCATTGTTCAAAAAAATGGTTCAAATGGCTCTGAGCACTATGGGACTCAACTGCTGTGGTCATAAGTCCCCTAGAACTTAGAACTACTTAAACCTAACTAACCTAAGGACATCACACACATCCATGCCCGAGGCAGGATTCGAACCTGCGACCGTAGCGGTCTTGCGGTTCCAGACTGTAGCGCCTTTAACCGCTCGGCCACTCCGGCCGGCGTGCATTGTTCTTAGTCTGGATCAGATCACATGTCTTCAGCATGTTTTCAATATCGCCCCATCCGATGTTTAATAATTAGTGCATGCGAAACAGCGGAGTGCAAGTTTGTCATAGGCTGTAACATGAATGAAACTGACCAGGTGTAACAGATTTAGTTCCTAGTGGGTGGGCTCTAGCAGTCTAAATTTCTCTAATCTTGCGATCAGTTACTCGCCACAGGGATCATCTGCATGCATTCACGCGCCGCTCCCGTTAATTTATCATTGTTTTACTATTATACGTCCTCTATGCCGAATTTGTCCTTTGTGTGGTTCTGACCGCCATGCGTATTTAAATCTATTATTTATGGTTAAGAAGCCTTCTGATTACATTGTATTAAATAAGCTGAATATAGCGAACCCTTATATAGATGGTAATAATTTCAGGTCTCAAATTTTACCGAATTTATTATGTTTTCTGCGGGCTGATTGTGATCCTAATCCCCCTAATTATCCTCTCTAATCGCATGGTGCTAAATGTACTGAGAAAAAATCTATTGTATGATAATGTTTGCACAAGCCGAGATTTATCAGAACAATTATCGCAATAAGTGGGTTTTGTCGGGTGTAAGCGACTTGTGATCCCGTACTTTGTGACTCCCTGTAATCAAAGAATTCTTCTCGTACTGGGACAGCATGCAATAAGTTTCGTTACTATCTCTTGCGTGATTGAGGTTTTGGTATAGTTCAGGGAATATCCTCTAACAATCCTTTAAATCTTCCCGAGAGGTCTTTGCTGTTGATTAGGCTAACGAAGTATAATAATGTTTTTCTATGAGTGTGTAAGGGAATGCATGAAAACAGTATCTGTCTATGCTGTATCTACTGCATTTTATATGGTGGAAGAGTTTCACTGTAATAAAAATCCATTTGGAACATGTGTGATATACAATTGGTCGGTGTCCGTATCACCTTCCGCTTTCACTTGTAATCTCTGCAAGCTCAGTAATTGTAGCCCCTTCTTTCCTAAAGGATTTTCCTGTCGCAGACGGTTCCAAAGGGTGTAGTCATCTCCGATATGTATCACAAATTCTCATGGAATCGATCGCTACTGTACATCTGTGCCGAGACCATAGCGTTTCTCCGTTGCCCGTCTTAATGTTTGGCTAGCTTGATCAGTAATTTAACCACGGCTTCGCACGACACTGCACATACCGCGAACGACGATAATACAAAGAGTAAGAAAGGACAAAAACAGTTGTCTCTTCCCATCTGTTCTAAGGGGTGATGGAAAGGTTTTCGGTTGAGTGCGTCGTAGCAGCGTATATGCAACCCAGCGAGACTCCCACGTGGGTATAGAAGCACCGACATGTAGAAAGCGGTCAGTGTTGCCTCCGAACGAGAACTTATCATTAGTCCCTGTTCAAAAATTCTAGTGGTCAAACAAATCCACGGCATTTGGTGAAAGGGCTAATGTTAAGAAGAAGTCAGTCTAAGTAAAGAATGAATAGAAACCTCGCTCGCCTTGAAGGATCCCTGTTGAAGTATAATCATTGGAATTTAGGTAGGGACCGCTTTTATATGACCAGTGTTAACCTAACTAGAGCGTCTCAGTGTAACGAATCTCTTTAATAATGAATTACATCTATAGAGATTCTCCGCAAGCCACTGTACGGTGTGTGGCAGAGGGCATCCTGTACCGCTACTAGTCATTTCCCATCCTGTTCCACTCGTATGTAGAGCGTACGTAGAGCAAGGGAAACACGACTGTCTATATTCCACCGTATGAGTCCCAATTTCTCGTGTCTTATCTTCGTGGTCCATTCTCCTGATTGGGTTGATGCGGCCCGCCACGAATTCCTGTCCTCTGCCAACCTCTTTATCCCAGAGTAGGACTTGCAAATTACATTCTCAGTTATTTGCTGGATGTACTCCAATGTCTGTCTTCCTCTACATTTTTTACCCTCTACAGCTCTCTCTAGTACGATGGAAGTTATTCCTTGGTGTCTGAACAAATGTCCTATCATCCTGTCCCTTCTTCTTGGCAGTGTTTCCTATACATTCCTTTCCTCTCCGATTATGTGTATAACCCTTTCATTCGTTACCTTATCGTTCCACTTAATTTTCAATATTCGTCTGTAGCACCACATCTCAAATGCTTCGATTCTCCTCTGTTCCCGTTTTCCCACAGTCCATGTTTCACAACCGTACGATACCGTACTCCAAATAAACGTTCTCAGAAATTTCTCCTTCAAATTAAGATCCATAATTGATATCAGCAGACTTGTCTTGGCTAGTCCTGCCCTTTTTGCTAGTGCTAGTCTGCCTTTGATGTCGTCCTTGCTCTGACCATCATGGGTTATTTTTCTGCATAGGAAGCGGAATTACTTAACTTCGTCCACTTCGTGACCATCAATTCTGATGTCAAGTTTCTCGCTGTTCTCATCGCTCCTATTTCTCATTACTTTCGTCTCTCTTATATTTATTCTCAGTCAGTGTTCTGTGCTCATTACATTGTTTGTTCCATTCAGCATATCCTGTAACTCTTCCTTACTTTCATTGAGAATAGCAGTGTCGTGAGCGAATCTTATCTCTGATATCCTTTCACCCTGAATTTTAATTCCAATCTTGAGCCATTTTTGTATGTCCATAATTGCTTCTTCGATATATAGATTGAATAATAGAGTTGAAAGGCTACATCCCAGCCGTACACGTTTTTTAATCAGAGCACTTCCATCTTAGTCGTCCACTCTTATTATTCTCTTTTGGCTCTTGTACATATTGTATATTATCCGTCTCTCCCTGCAGCATATCCCTATTTTTCTCAGAATTTCCAACATGTTACACCATTTTACATATTGTTGTTGTGGTCTTCAGTCGAGAGACTGGTTTGATGCAGCTCTCCATGCTACTCTATCCTGTGCAAGCTTCTTCATCTCCCTGTACCTACTGCAACCTACATCCTTCTGAATCTGTTTATTGTATTCATCTTTTAGTCTCCCTCTACGATTTTTTACCCTCCACGCTGCCCTACAATACTAAATTGGTGATCCCTTGATGCCTCAGAATACGCCCTACCAACCGATCCCTTCTTCTAGTCAAGTTGTGCCACAAATTTCTCTTCTCTCCAATTCTCGTCAATACCTCCTCATTAGTTCTGTGATTTACCCATCTAATCTTCAGCATTCTTCTGTAGCACCAAATTTCGAAAGCTTCTATTCTCTTCTTGTCTAAACTATTTATCGTCCACGTTTCAGTTCCATACATGGCTACACTCCATACAATACTTTCAGAAACGACTTCCTGACACTTAAATCTATACTCGATGTTAACAAATTTCTCTTCTTCAGAAACGCTTTCCTTGCCATTGCCATTCTACATTTAATATCCTCTCTACTTCCACAATCATTAGTTATTTTGCTCCCCAAATAGCAAAAGTCCTTTACTACTTTAAGCGTCTCATTTCCTAATCTAATTCCCGCAGCATCACCCGCTTTAATTCGACTACATTCCATTATCCTCGTTTTGCTTTTGTTGATGTTCATCTTATATCCTCCTTTCAAGACACTGTCCATTCCGTTCAGCTGCTCTTCCAGGTCCTTTGCTGTCTCTGACAGAATTACAGTGTCATCGGCGAACCTCAAAGTTTTTATTTCTTCTCCATGGATTTTAATTCCTACTCCGAATTTTTCTTTTGTTTCCTTTACTGCTTGCTCAATATACAAATTGAATAACATCTGGGATAGGCTACAACCATGTCTCACTTCCTTCCCAACCAATGCTTCCCTTTCATGCCCCTCGACTCTTATAACTGCCATCTGGTTTCTGTAAAAATTGTAAATAGCCCTTCGCTCCCTGTGTTTTACCCCTGAAAGAGAGTATTCCAGTCAACATTGTCAAAAGCTTTCTCTAAGTCTACAAATGCTAGAAACGTAGGTTTGCCTTTTCTTAATCTATTTTCTAAGATAAGTCGTAGGGTTAGCATTGCCACAGGTTTTCCAACATTTCTACGGAATCCAAACTGATCCTCCCCGAGGTCGGCTTTTACTAGTTTTTCCGTTCGTCTGTAAAGAATTCGTGTTAGTATTTTGCAGCCGTGGCTTATTAAATTGATGGTTCGGTAATTTTCACATCTGTTAACACCTGCTTTCTTTGGGATTGGAATTATCATATTCTTCTTGAAGTCTGAGGGTATTTCGTCTGTCTCATACATCTTGCTCACCAGATGGTAGAGTTTTGTCAGGACTGGCTCTCCCAAGGATTTCAGTAGTTCTAATGGAATGTTGTCTACTCCGGGGGCCTTGTTTCGACCCAGGTCTTTCATTGCTCTGTCAAACTCTTCACGCAGTATCATATCTCTCATTTCATCTTCATCTACATCCTCTTCCATTTCCGTAACATTGTCCTCAAGTGCATCACCCTTGTATAGACCCTCTACATACTCCTTCCACCTTTCTGCTTACCCTTCTTTGCTTAGAACTGGGTTTCCATCAAAGCTCTTGATATTCATGCAAGTGGTTCTCCTTTCTCCAAAGGTCTCTTTAATTTTCCTGTAGGCAGTGTCTATCTTACTTCTAGTGAGATAAGCCTCTACATCCTTACTTTTGTCCTCTAGCCATCCCTGCTTAGCTATTTTGCACTTCCTATCAATCTCATTTTTGAGACGTTTGTATTCGTTTTTGCCTGCTTCATTTACTGCATTTTTATATTTTCTCTTTTCATCAATGAAATTCAATATTTTTTCTTTTACCCAAGGATTTCTACAAGCCCTCGTCTTTTTACCTACTTGATCCTCTGCTGCCTTCACTACTTCATCCCTCAAAGCTACCCAGTCTTCTTCTACTGTATTTCTTTTCCCCATTCTTGTCGATCGTTCCCTAATTGTCTCCCTGAAGCTCTCTGCAACCTCTGGTTCTTTCAGTTTATCCAGGTCCCATCTCCTTAAATTCCCACCTTTTTCCAGTTTCTTCAGTTTTAATCTACAGTTCATAACCAATAGATTGTGGTCAGAGTCCACATCTGCCCTTGGAAATGTCTTACAATTTAAAACCTGGTTCCTGAATCTCTGTCTTATCATTAAATAATCTATCTGAGACCTTCCAGCATCTCCAAGCTTCTTCCATGTATACAATGATTCTTGAACCAAGTGTTAGTTATGATTAAGTTATGCTCTGTGCAAAATTCTACCAGGCGGCTTCCTCTTTCATTCCTTACTCCCATTCCATATTCACCTTCTACGTTTCCTTCTCTTCCTATTCCTACAACCGAGTTCGTATCACCCATGACTATTAAATTTTCGTCTCCCATTCACTACCTGAATAATTTCTTTTACCTTATCATAGATTTCATTAATCTATTCGTCATCTGCAGAGGTAGTTCACATATAAACTTGTGCTACTGTAGTAGGCATGGGCTTCGTATCTAACTTGGCCACAATAATGGGTTCACTATGCTGTTTGTAGTACTTCTCCCGCATTCCTATTTTTTTATTCATTATTTAACGTACTCCTGCATCACCCCTATTTGATTTTGTATTTACAACCTCGTATTCACCTGACCCGAAGTCTTGTTCCTCCTGCTACCGAGCTTCACTAATTCCCACTATATCTAACTTTAACCTATCCATTTCCCTTTTTAAATTTTCTAACCTACCTGCCCGATTAAGGGATCTGACATTCCACGCTCCGATCCGTAGAACGCCAGTTTTCTTTCTCCTGATAACAACGTCCTCCTGAGTAGTCCTCGCCCGGGGATCCGAATGGGGGACTATTTGCCTCCGGAATATTTTGCCCAAGAGCACGCCATCATCATTTAACCATACAGTAAAGCTGAATGCCCTCGGCAAAAAATTACGGCTGTAGTTTCCCCTTGCTTTCAGCCATTCGCAGTACCAGCACAGCAAGGTCGTTTTGGTTAGAGTTACAAGGCCAGATCAGTCAACCATCCAGACTGTTGCCCCTGCAACTACTGAAAAGGCTGCTACCCCTCTTCAGGAACCACATGTTTGTCTGGCCTCTCAACAAATATCCCTCCGTTGTGGTTGCACCTACAGTACGGTTAACTGTATCGCTGAGGAACGCAAGCCTCGCTACCAACGGCAAGGTCCATGGCTCATGAGGGGCATTTTACATTGTCGAACGGTTTTTCCAGGTCGACAAATCTTATAAATGTCGACCTGATCATTATACACAATGTATGTTGGCGGCAGCAGAATCGTTCGGCAGTCAGCTTCAAATAGCGGTTCTCTACATTTTCTCAATAGTGTTTCACGCTCCCTACCACATTTCTCACATGCACGTTCCATTTCATATCGATTTCAACGCTACATCCAGGTATTTAAACGACGTGACTGTGTGAAGCAGGATACTACTAATACTGTATCCGAACATTACGGGCTTGTTCTTCCTATTCATCCGCATTAACTTACATTTTTCCACATTTAGAGCCAGCTGCTGTTCCTCACACCAACTAGAAATTTGGCCTAGCTCGCCTTGTCTCTTTCTACAGTCATTAACTTCGTCACCTTACCGTACACCACAGCATCATCAACAAACAACCGCAGGGCGCTGCCCACCCTGTCCACATAATCATTTATGTATGTAGATAACAACCTCCTATCACACTTCTCTGAGGCACTTCTGACAACACCATTATCTCTGATTAACACTCGCGTAGCGGACAACATACTGGGTTCTATTGCTGAAAAAGTCTTCTAGCCACCTGTGAACTTAATCCGCAGGTCGTACCTTCGTTAACAGCTGCACTGGGGCACCGTGTCAAATGATTTCCAAAAATCTAGAGATATGGAATCAGCCTGTTGCCCTTCATCTGTCGTTCGCAGTATATCATGTAAGAAAAGGGCAAGTTGAGTTTCGCGCGAGCAATGCTTTTTAAAACCATGCTGTTCGTGGGCATAAGGTTCACAAACTCAAGAAAGTTCATTATATTCTAACTGAGATTACGTTCAAGGGTTCTGTAATTTTACGGGTCCTTTCTAATTCTCAGGAGTCACCTGCGCTACTTTCCGGTCACATGAGACTTTGTGCTGGACGAGAGATTTACGATTAAAGCTAGGTAATGGGTCGATGACGTGGAGTACCCTTTGCAAAACCGAATCGGGATTCCATCCGGATTTATTTACATTCAAATCTTTCAGTTATTTCTCTACGCCAGGGATGCTTATTACTATGTCGTCATACGGGAGTCTGTCAGAGGGTCAAATGACGGTATGGTTGGACGATTATCCTCTGTGACTGATTGATTACTTAAATGTGAAATTTGAACCTTCAGCTTTCGTTTCGCTATCTTCAACTGTCACAGCAGACTGGTCAACAAGAGACTGTATGGTAGCCTTAGACTCTGTTAGCGATTTTGCACAGGACCAGAGTTTTCTCGGGTTCTCTGTCAGATCTTTTGCCAAGGTATGACGGTGGTAGTTCTTGTATGCTTCGCGCAAAGATATTTTCACAGCCCCACGAATTTCTATTAATTTTACTTGTCGTCATTTGTACATTCTCTGCTGATCCGAGAGTGAAACAGTCTGTGCTTCATCAGAGTCTTCTGAATTTAGTTAATAAACCACGTTATGTCTTTTCCATGCTTTATCCAGATACTAGATGCATAACTTCTCAGACCACGATTTACAATCTGCTTAAACTTTGCCCATAATTCCTGTACGTTCATCTTACTGGAACTAACTGACGTCATTTCACTGTGTAAGTGATATGCTAACAACTGTTTATCCGCTCTATCTAGCAGAAACCATCTCCTAGCCTTCTTGAGTAATTTATTAATTTTGGTAACCATAGTTGCTCTAACCGGCCGAAGTGGCCGAGCGGTTCTAAGCACTACAGTCCGGAGCCGCGCGACCGCTACGGTCGCAGGTTCGAATCCTGCCTCGGGCATGGATGTGTGTGATGTCCTTAGGTTAGTTCGGTTTAAGTAGTTCTACGTTCTAGGGGACTGATGACCTCAGCAGTTAAGTCCCATAGTGTTCAGAGCCATTTGAACCATTTGAATCTTCTTTGAATGACTCTAGAACTGCCACCGCGAAATCAGGTGGTCGGTACAAACATCCAGCAATTACGTTAGTTGCATCTACACCTGTTATATGCGACCGGATAACTTCATCGATCTCAATAGAGACAATATTTTTGTCAACTGCAATGAACAATTTTCCTCCTATGGACTTTGTCTTTCCGATACACGTTCCATGACTCGCAAAATATCTCAGAGCTGTCCACTTCTGGTTTCAGACTGCTCTCGGTCACAAGAATAATTTGAGGTTGAGAACTTTCCTTGGAAGACAGTAAATTCGGGAACATCAACAGTTTACTGACAAACTTTTGACTGTGGAAGTGTCTTTAGTCTGAAAGCGGTCTCACTCCCTTTGCTGCGTATCGACTGGCTAGTGTTCATCAGAGCATCTCCAAGTACCGTCTAGCCTGTAAAACCCTCATGTGCACTGCACAAGTACTCTGATACCTGAGTAAGTGCTTCCTTTATGTAGTGCACTCCTGACCTAGCAAGGGGATTTCTACAAATCCCCACCGATAACGCATGTATAGAAATCTGCAACCAAGACCGTCACAAAGTCGACGAAGCCTTTGGTTGAGACCCTCCACTCGGCTCCAAACCAAAGGACCCCAATCACCTCAGGAAAAAATTCTCAAATTGCGAGTTCTGCTTTCACCCCGTGCACCTCCGCCAGCCACTTGTATGATCTAAGGATGGCCTCAGAATCCATGCGACAGACATCATTGTTGCCGATGTGAGCCACAACTTGCAGATGACTGCACCTTGTATGCTCGATAGCCGCAGACAAGGCCGCCTCCACATCTCGGATGAGACGGCCTGGTAGGCAAACCGAGTGCTCATTCGCTTTCTTTCCCTCCCTGAACAATATCTGCCTAAGGGGCTCCGTAACGCGCCTAACGTATTAGCTCCCGATAAGTACTAAACTCCTCCCCTGGTGTGGCTGTTCGGATCCTGCTGAAGGAGTAGCCACCTGTCCATACCTGGCGAGAACAGGCAGCCAGTTTCTACATTAGCTCTCTAAGCGATGCGAACGCGTTACCACCTGCCACTCACCCCGCTTTGTGGGCGGATCCAGTGCATCGGGTACACTAGGAGGTGCCTCCTAGGCAGAACCTTGGGCAAAACAAGCAACACCTGAAATGTCCCATGCGACATGCCTGATTCTACACCACCGCTACACCCCGAGGCAACAGCCTCAAGGTGACTGACCATAGCCAAAAACGCATTTAGCTGTTCGCGAACTGCTGCCAGTGCCTCTTGCATCCGCAAAGCAGTATGCAACATCTTAACCATCCTAAGCAAATCTACTAAAGAAGTAAACTATAAAAGCAGACAGAATCCTAGAAATTCTACTTGCTACCCTCCTTACGTGTCACCAGTGTTAAGTAAATTACTCATTACGTTCACTTAGAGTGTGAATAATGACTTTCAACAGAAATGTATGGTAGCAATATAGAACAAATTGAGTCTTGAGTAGAAGCTGACTGGTCTGCTGAGGAGGGAGAAAGACTAGAAATGATCAACAGCTGAGAACAAAACGGAAGTAGATACAGATGATGAAATCGTGGGTAGTGTTGACAGGGTGATGGAGGTACCGGTTCGACCTCCTACTTGAAGACGACAACTGTGGTATGCCAAACGGGATGCTATGACACTGACATTACAAGGAATTTCCAAGCCTTGTTCGAAGAAGACTAACATGTGTCTCTTGAACGTGTGTGAGGTTTGGGTGGTCAATAAATGGTTTGTTCTTGTCTTCCACTCACCACTTTCGATATTTTGTGGACTGGAATCGCGTGGAGAGAGATTTCTCAGAAACATGTCCACTATACCTTTGATTCCTTGGCACAACATTTAGAGCCTCTGATTTGAGGACTCGACAACTTGCTGAATTTTCGAAGAGGTTACGTGTAGTGTACCATAATGTATGTGGTGCTTTCATTTCAAAGACCAGTGAGAAAGAACAGTTTTAATTTTTAGCACAAGAACAGTATTAGTAAGTGAATATAAGTTAGATTATTTACAGAAGATTAAGAATTCGTAAATAAATATTATCTTCATATCTATATCTTTTGACGAAACACCAACACTTGGGAGGTCCATCAAATGGGCATCACATATAGTAACAGTTACGTTGTTAACGTTTTTGGTGATATTTTGGGGTATTCTACATAAATGAGATTCTAATTCAAGGCAGACACGTCCTCTACGCTTTAAACATCCAGCCACTGATCCGCTTTTCGACCTTCACGAGACCAATTTATTTATCTTGTGTCGCTACTTCTCATGAAGTATCAGTAATAGCGGCTGATAGGGCAACTGGAAAATGCTAGGTAAGAGATTATTTTCGTGAAACATTTAATGAACAATGGAATAATGAAAAATCTAATGGGTTTGGGTCACAAGGAAACCAATGTGGGCACTGGAAGTCGTCTCTTCTAAGAGCCTCCTTGTATCGGTTTCTCCTTTATACGAGGCATAGATCCTACTTGCTCATGTTGCCTGCAATAATTATAATGAAAACGGTGGATGCATACTCACAGAAGCTCCTGTCAGCACTTGAAAACTCGCACTCACTCACCAGATGTACAGCAGATTTCGGAAACGTAGTATATTACACTGAAGAACTCGTACACCTGCCTAGTATTATGTAGGTCCCCCGCGAGCACGCACAAATGCCGCAACACGACCTGGAATGGACTTGACTAATGTCTGAAGTAGTGCTGGAGGGAACTGACACCATGAATCCTGCAGATCTGCCCATAAATCCGTAAGAGAACGAGGAGGTCTGTTCTGAACAGCACGTTGCAAGACATCCCAGATATGCCCAATAATGTTCATGTCTGGGAGGTTTGGTGGCCAGCGGAAGTATTTAAAGTCAGAAGAGTGTTCCCGGAGCCACTCTGTAGCAATTATGGACGTGTGGGGTGTCACATTGCCCTGCTGGAATTGCCCAAGTCCGTCGGAATGTACAATGGAGATGGATGGATGCAGGTGATCAGACAGAGTCGTATCTAGACGTATTGGGATCCCATATCACTCCAACTATACACGCCCCACACCATTACAGAACCTCCACCAGCTTGAACTGTCCACTGTTGACATGCAGCGTCCGTGGATTCATGAGGTTGTCCCCATACTCGTACACGTACGTCCCCTCGATACAATTTGAAACTAGACTCGTCCGATCAGGTAACATGTTTCGTCATCAACTGTTCAGTGTCGATACTGACAGGCCCAGGTGAGGCATAAAGCTTTGTGTCGTTCAGTCATCAAGTGTACAAGAGTGGCCCTTCGGCTCCGAAAGCCCTTATCGATGATGTTTCGTTGAATGGTTAGCACGCTGACACTTATCGATGGCCCTTCACTAAAATGTGCTGCAGTTTAAGTAAGGCTTGCATTTCTGTCACGTTGAGCAGTTATTATCAGTCGTCGTTGGTCCCGCTGCTGCAGGATATTTTTGTGGCAATAGCGATGTCGGAGAGTTGATATTTTACCGTATTTGTGATATTCACGGTGGACTCGTGAAATGGTCGTACGGGAAAATCCCCTCTTCATCGGTACCTCGGAGATACTATGTGCCATCGCTCGTGCGCCGACTATAACACCACGTTGAAACTCACTTAAATCTTGATGTCTCGTAACTGCAGTAACCGATCGAACAACTGCGTCAAACACTTGTTTTCTTACATAGGCGTTGTCGACAGCAGCGCTGTATTCTGCGTGTTTACATAGCTCTGTATTTGAATACGCATGCCGATAGGAATTTCTTTGGCGCATCAGTGTACTTTACATAATTCTGAGAGCCCCAAATTTTCTGTAAAGGTCATATAGCACAGGTGGATGTTTACTTACTTAGTGACACGAAGTTCTGGGGTTTGAGGCACGGTGTTAGATAGCATTTCCTGCTGAATGTAGAACAGTCATGTCTAAAAACATAATCTAACCGTCCCCCTCCCCATCACATTGGTGCTGTGTTGTGACAATGTAGTTTTATTTCAACCGTTCGTTCTTTTGATGATTTTTCTCGTATCCATTATCGTCTTATTTACTTCACAATCAATGAACCCGACACTTACATGCAAAACAGCTGAAAAATTCGGCGTTAACCAGATATTTACCTATAGCTGTACTTGAGACTTTGCTCGCATGGAACTTAGTTTTGACTTCTTTCTACACAACTTTTGAAGTAGTATGAATGGAGAACTTCTTTGTCCAACTAACACATTTGGAAGCCACGTAGAGCTGGCCATGCGAAGAACAGCTGCTACTGAAGTCCACGCCTGCAACGTGTAGTGTCTGACCTTGTGCTTTGTGTCAAGGCATAACATAAGCGCACTGAGAATGGTATACATTTAAAGCGAAATAGTCTTTGGGGTAGAAAAACTCACTCGCTGCATCAGTAACTTAAAGGCTCTGTGAGTGAAGGTTTTTGGGAAAGCAAGATAATGCGTGATGCTGTCGATCAGAGTTACGTCACGCCTCTCTTTTGGGTGGATTTTCCAAACAGCGAGTAGAAGCCTGATATTCTCGAGCTTGCAGTAAGTCTCGCCTCATGGTCTTCATTGGATTTTTGAGACCGCATAGTCCTCAGACTCTTAGCCGTTGTACTGTATTCAGGAACATTCGATCATTTTCTAGACATTTTTATTCATAAACGAAATATAATAAGTAGGCACCCAAATCATAAATCAGACTTAATAACTTCGTATTTCCTAGCAAAGAATATAATTAAAATCCAGCAACAGAAGCAAAGCAATGTCGTTAAGTTTTTAATACGCGAAGTACAATCAGTAACTTCTTACATGCTAGCCAAGTAAATTCGCTTTCGTATTCGTAAAGATAAGATTGTGCCGCTTAATTCTGTCACTGATGTATAGGTAGGTTTCAACAAAATATTTTAGCATTCGGAAGAGAAAGTTGGTGATTGAAATTTCGTAAATGGATCTCGCCGCAAAGAAAACCGCCTTTGTTTCAGTGACTGCCACCCCAACTCGCGTATCATATCAGTGACACTCTCACCCCTATTGCGCGATAACACAAAACGAGCTGCCCTTCTTTGCACTTTTTCGGTGTCCTCCGTCAATCCTACCTGGTAAGGAACCCACACAGCTCAGCAATATTCCAGCAGAGGACGGACAAGTGTAATGTAGGTTGTCTCTTTAGTGGGCTTGTCGCATCTTCTAAATGTTCTGCCAAAGAACGGAGTCTTTGTTTCGCCTTCCCCACAATATTACCTATGTGGTCTTTCCAATTTAAGTTGCTCGTTATTGTAATTCTTTGGTATTTAGTCGAATTGACAGCCCTTAGATTTGTGCGATTTATCGTATACCCAAAATTTATCGGACTTCTTTTGGTACCCATGTGAATGACTTTTCTTTGTTTAGTGCCAACTGCCACTTTTCGCACCATACAGAAATTCTCTATAGATAATTTTGTAATTGGAATTGATCGTCAGATGATATTACTAGACTGTAAATTACAGCATCATCTGCAAACAATCTAAGGGGGCTGCTCAGATTATCATCTAGATCATTTATGTAAATCAGGAACAGTAGGGGGCCTATGACACTACCTTGCGGAACACCAGATATCACTTGTTTTCTACTCGATGATTTAGCGTCTATCACTAAGAACTGTGACCTCTCTGAGAGGAAATCACGAATCCAGTCACACAACTGAGACGATAATCCATATGCACTCAATTTGATTAATAGTCGCTTGTGAGTAACGGTATCAAAAGCCTTCTGGAAATCTGGGAATATGGGATCGATCTGAGATCCCTTGACGACAACACTCATTACTTCATGAGAATAAAAAGCTAGCTGCGTTGTACAAAAACGATATTTTCTAAATCCATGTTGGTTATGTATCAATAAGTCATTTTCTTCAAGGTGATTCTTAATGTTTAAGTACAGTATATGCTCCAAAATCTACTGCAAATTGAGGTCAGTGATATGGATCTGTAATTCAATGGGTTACTGCTATTATAGACGTGTTGTACATTGTTATTCTCTTACGTCAGTGGGATTAAGCTAAAGGTCCGACTTGCAGGTGGTCTGTTTAATTAAACTGGAACTCAAATTTAAAATAAATAATAAAAAAATCTTTTTCTATATAAAATTATAATTAGACGTCACAGGATGTATTGAGCCAGCGACCACAGACTACTGAAACAGATGGTACTTGTAGTTCTCTCTGCTTCAAAGGTTGAGCCATTTCTTTGTGAAAAACACAAGATTCATTACTGCTTACCATCAGTAGTAAAATCTCGTCAGTTGAAAGATTTTAATAACAAACAGATACAGCACTAAAATCCGTTCATATACAACCTATCCGACACATCAGGAGACGCCAAAGATGAAAGTAACAGGTGGTATAAACTCACGGACTAAGTGTATCGAAATGTCGCAAGTCTTCGTATCAAAGGCACTACTCACCAATGTTTCTTTGCTCTCTACCGGTTTCAGTACTGCCTAGCATCTTCACAGAAAATAATAGTGTAGGTCAACTGGCCAAAATTACATATCTGCCAAATACGACAACATCAACTATAAAATGTGACTAAGTATCACGATAATCGTTTCAGTGAGTTTCCACTGTAGTAAATTTACACTGTCGAAAAGTGGTAATATGCATGTACTTAATATGAAATGATTAAGACAGGTTCAGTCAGAACGGGATCTACACAAGAAAACTGTACGGCTCCTCCTTCTCCCATCTCTCCGTCAATGTTGTTGTTCTAACTGTACAGCTGTCAGCATAAAAAAGGTTTCTTCTAAATATTTATCGGCTGTAGATAACCACTTAAAGAAAGCGAGCCTGTCAGCAATTCACGCGTGAAAGACTATCTCAGTATTTGCAGACGGCCATTTATTACTGCGGGAAGCATGGAAGTGAGCGAGCCCATTATTTAGGCCGGGAACAATCTGTCTCCGTCCATAACGGTGCACGATTGCTAATAGGAAGAACAGAGACAAACTGCTGTGCCCATCTAGAACAGCCTCTGATGAAATCCATTGTTTCCAGGATCAATGTGAACCTGCACTGTACAGGGAAAAAATCCTTCAGCTTGCTATTTTTTTTGGCACAAAACTGCGAAAGTAATGCGTTTAAAGCGAGACACATAGTGAAATGAAATGGTCTCCAGAATCGTTTTCACGACCGTGGCCGTCCAAATCAATTCGCAGAGCAGCCGGAATTACAGCTAACGTCCCGCGCTCCCGTTCTGTCCCCATCCCGGCCTCCCCTCCAGCTGGAGTCCTGCGAGCGTTTATTCCGGCCCTACCCTGCCCCAACCCAGGGCCCCACATCGTTTCTGCCATTGCCGCTCCCTTCTTCCCTCCCCCTCTTTACCGCCATCTCGCTCGGTATTGTCTGCCGTCGCGCACGTCCATCTGCACATCCTCGAAACAGAAACCGATAAACTAGATTCGGATTATCGGGACGCCACGCTGGCGTAAATCAGAGCCAATCGGGAAACAACGGCCGCGGTGTACACTCGAGCTGCGGGGGTGGACGGTGGGGATGGTAGCGGGAATGGGGTGGACCCTCTTCGAAAACCAGTGGAGCGCCGGTCGCAGCTTCTCAAGGGCCGGCTGCAGGGACGCTGATTTTTTCGATTAATTCGAGTATCGCCAGGACCCATTCTGAGCGCGCCAGCCGCGCGCAACCAGACGGACGAGTTAATTAACTCCGAGAGCCGGCCGGCTTCTGTGACGTCCGTCTGGCTGCGACGGCGACCTAGTTTTTCTTCCCCTGTACTAATGCTCGCTGTTAAACAACACAGGGTAAAACCAATTTAGCTGTTGAAATTTTCCATTGGAATCGGATTTTAAAAATATTTTTAGACGCAGTGGAAGCAACTTCAAGATATTGAGGTAGTTATGAATACTGATGTAGTACGAAGAAATATAAGCCAGTCATGGTCTATGAAGCCAGGAAACGACCTAAGATTGACCTACAAAAGCCACGTAAGCTACAGTACAAGCGCGTTGTTTGAGATTTTGAATATCCTCTCCGTCTCGTATGCCACATTAGTGAGTTTATCACCTTGTGAGGCTAGTACAAGGAAAAGACTTTTAAGCATGCTATGGAAAAATAAAACACGTCCACAATTTCACCTAAACTTAACCCTTACATGCAGCATTAGCTCTTAGTAAGAAGGCCAGAGAGACAAAATGATTTAATTGTTAATTTCACACTATTTAAACGCACAACATTGTACAGTAAAAATTTACACAAATGATAGTTTTATAATTTTTAAGTGCACCACCATGCAGGTGGCGTAGAAGGACGAGAAGATATTAAAAATCTTGTGCAGCATGCATGTGCTGTAGCAGCTTGCCTTTTCCATGAGCTTTTCCTACATATGTTTTTGTTATATACATTGAACATAACTCCTCCTCCATCCACCCTTGGTCTGTCTCGTCCTTTCCCCACTCTGCCCACCTCCTCCTAACACATTGACCATCTCATCCTTCCCCCATGTGTCAGTACCTTTCTCCCCCCGCTGTTCATCTCCAAGTTGCCCTGTCTGACCCATTTGCTCCTTGCCCCACCCCCTCTGTCTGATCATCTCCTCCTCACCATCCTCTCTGCCCACCTCCTCCTTCCCCCTCTCTCCATCCAGCTTGTCATGTCTTTCTCTCACTGTCCCCTCCTTTTGTTGACCCTCTCCTGCCTCCACTCTGCCAATCCCCTCATGCCCCTTCACCCCTATCCATCCTCTCCTGTACCACTCTCTGCCCATTATCCCCTTAATCTATATCAGTCTTCCCCAACCATGCACATCTGCACATGTAGCCTCAGCAAAGCAGGTCAGTAAAGAAGGCTTATACTATTACCACAACATGCCTATACAAACAGGCAGCCTATGTGCCAACAACTTAAAAATAGTTTTTTGTCTCCAAAGTGTAGACTGCCATGCAGAGCAGGCCAATGAGGCAAACCAATACCACTCCAACACAACGGACCTGTTGTGCAGGGAACCCTACTCATCAGGGGCTGGAAAACTGTTTCTCGCCCCTGACAAGCAGCCTGTACTGCAAAGCAGGTTGATAACGCAGGCTCATACTGTTCCCACAAAACATGCCTGTCATGCAGGGTAGCTTATGAGGCAGAGGCTGGAAAAATACTAGTTTGCGCATATCTATGATCCCGTTGGAACTAGGAATTTATGAACTCCACAGTGTCAATATTCGTGAAGTTTGTTCTTTGTGAACCAAATTTGGATGAAATACATTTAAGGGTTTGGGAGGAGATCCTGCACAAACGTACTCACATACAGTCTGCTTTACACATGGGGTTAATTACTGAAGTTCCAATTTCAAAATGCTGTTGAAAGAGAACTATTGCTGTGAATCTCGTGGAATTACTAACACAGAGGGAACCCATGGTCTAAGAGTAGCGCCCCTGATTTCTAATGGTCTTTGGTCCTAAGTTCAAAACTCAGCCATTGCTCAAAATTTGAATAAAAATCATCAGCAATGGCGGCCAAAGACTTCCTGCATAAGAGGCTACTCTCACTCAGCCAACAGTCTTGTCAAAGAGGGCAGAGCAGCAGATAGAGATTCATGCACTCTTTTGCCCTTGGGGGGGAAACTGCCCCTAAAAGCGAAAGAAGCAGCAATAATTAATGGCATGAGGATACAGAAGGCTATGGGAACCACTGCATTAAAATACAATGTGTATTAACAGGACATGTGGCTTGTAATTGAAAAAAAAGTGTCATGATGGTCTTTACATTGGCAAAAGTTTGTGGAGTAGTCCATCATTCGGATCTCTGGGAGGGGGCTACCATTGGGGAGGTGACCATGAGGAAGAGACTGAATAACTAACGAAACGATAACGTTCTATGAGGCAAGACACGGAACGTCAGAAGTCTGAACGTGGTAGGAAAGCAAAACAAAAGGAAAATGCTAAGGCTCAGTCTAGATACAGTGGGTGTCAATGAAGTGAAGTGAAAAGACGACAAGGGTATGTGGTCAGATGAGTGTAGGAAATACTACAGCGGGTGTGGTATTCATTACGAGTAGGAAGGTAGTGCAAGAGGGAGTTACTGTAAACAGTTCTGTGCTGTTCTCATCAGAATCGGCAGCAAACCAACACTGACAACAATGATTCAGGTACACATGCCGACTTCGCAAGCAAAGGATGAAGAAGCAGAGAAAGTATGTGAAGATGTTGAACGGGTAATTCAGTACATAAACGGAGATGAAAAACTAATAGTCATGGGAGACTGGAATGTGGTTGCAGGGGAAGGAGCAGAAGAAATGGTTACGGAAGAATAGGGACTTGGTAATAGGAATGAGAGAGGAGAAAGACTGAGTTCAGCAATAAATTTCAGCAGCTCAGGAATCACAGGGGGTGGAGGTATACTTTGTCATATATTGATTATTCCATGCTACTGTAGTGTTATCTTGAAGCTGTGAGAAAGGACAGGCGTTCCAAGGCGCGGAAGCAGAGAGGATGCCGAGGGCAGACGAAACTAGGAGCGATATTGTTACATGAATTAAACAGTAAGGAGAGAGCCTTGCGAAAATGCAGACGCCCCCAGACGCGGTCCCAGGGCGTTAGTTACTCTTCAAGGAATTAACATGTAACTTCGTATGTCGTCTAGACGCTGTAGTAGGTTGTCACTGTAGAACTTTGTATATAACCAACAGGCACGTACTAGTGTATAAACCCAGCTTGATACCAGCCCTGAGAACAGCAACGTCAGTAGACTCACGAGGAAGGATTAGAAAGAAAGCAAAAACGCCAAAAACTGTTGACCCAGCAGTCCCTACTCCGGGGAGCCCGAGGGGCGGGGCGAAATGACGTATAACACTAATGTTCCAAGCCTTATTTGGCAAAGCAGTTACGTTTAGCTTTCAGCTGAACAATGTTGATACCAAATACGGACTTAGTTAGTGCAACTGCATTAACATCCCCGCCTTAGGAGCAGTAGAGGGGACCTAACTAAACCGTGATTTGCAGGCGCCTGCAAGAGACCTACGGGATTGGCTGGGTGGCTTTAAGTGGGAAAAACAGTGCCCCCACGCGACTCTTTAAAACCCATAGATTCAGCATTTTGGCAGAGTACTCAGTCAGACGATCTGGGCGCCGAATGCGCGTCCGGCTATTCCAGCCTCGGCCCAGCTCTCACTTGAAGTGCCTAAGTGAACAGTGTCACATTCATTATGTTTTGTTTTGCAACTAAGTTGTTGCCTTAAGATGCTGCTAGTGTTTGGTACTGTGCTTAGCATCTACTTTTGGGACTTCTGCACTGGCTTCTGTTGTAACAGTGTTATTCATGCTTTTTCTAATCCTGGAACTAGCCACCAGTGTATTAGTAAGTCCCGTCTGGAGTAATCTACTATTTGAAAACCCTGTTTGTCCAAGAGTCTCCACAACGAGTTCCCTACCGAGTCTCACCACCTGCATTTCTAGTAAATGCCTGTACTAGTGCTGGCTCAGATAGAAGAAAACAAGTAAATGCCTTCACTGTGAATTGTCCATCTGCCTTCTGCTCTGTACCGCTCCGGAGCGCAGACTGACCAGCAACCCCTTTTTCCCTCTCCCACCTATGTCAGGACACGACAACTTGCGAAATAGCGAAAGGCCGGGAAATACGGGAAGAGTTCAGATAGATTACATCATGATCAGAGATTCCAAAGTCAGATATTGGATGGAAGGGCTTTATCAGTAGCAGATATACATCAGTTTAGTAATGACGAAGAGTAGGTTGTATTTCAAGAGAGTAGCCAGGAAGAATCAATGCTTAAGAAGGTGGGATACAGAAGTACTAAGAAATGATGAGACAGGCCTGAAGTTCTCTGAGGCTGTAGGTACGTCAGTTGAAGAGAAATAAACATTTCTAAAAGGGGCAATCGCAGAAGCTGAAAAGAAAAATATAGGTACAAGGCTGTAACTTCAAAGAAACCATTGATAAGCATAAGAAATACTTCAATTGATCGACAGAAGAAGGAAGTACAAAAATATTCAGGGAAGTTAAGGCAAAATGGTTGCATGAAAAATGTGAAGAAATCGAAAAAAAGAATGATTGACCGAAGGATGGACTCAGCATATAGAAAAGTCAAAACGGTCTACGATAAAATTAAAAGCAAGGGTCGAAACGTTAGGAGTGCCGTAGGAATTTCACTGTTAAATGCAGAGGACAGGTGGAAGGAGTACATTGAAGGGCTGTATGAGGGAAAGACTTCTCGCTTGATGTGATTGAAAGAGAAGGAGTAGTCGATAGGGAAGAGATAGAGGATTCAGTATTAGATTTTGGAAGAGCTTTGGACGACTTAAGATCAAAGAATGCAGAAGGGATAGATAACATCAGATGAGAATTTCTAAAATCATTGAGGAAAGTAACAATGAAACAACTATTGACGTTAGCGTGTACAGTGTTTGAGACTGGCGACATGCAATCGACTTTCGGAAAAACGTCGTACACACAAGTTCTAAAATAGCAAGAGCATTCTAGTGTGAGAATTATCGCACAATCACGTTAATAGCTCACGCATCAAAGTTACTGACGAGAATAATATACAGAAGAAAGAAAACTGAAGAACTGTTAGATGATGACTGTCTCTTTAGGAAAGGTAAAGGCATCAGAGAGGCAGCTCTGACTTGCGATTGATAATAGAAACAATAATGAAGAAAACTCAAGATACGTTCATTGACTGTCGATCTGGAAAAAGCTTTGGACAATCTAAAATGGTGAAAGATTTTCGAAATTCCGAGTAAAGTGGGGGCTAAGCTATAGCGAAAGGCGTGTGGTATAGAATATGTACAAGAACAATAAGCGAACAACAAGAATGGAAGACCAAGAGAAGTGCTTGGATTATAAAAGGGTGAACGACAGTGATGCAGTCTTTCGCTTCCTACTGTTCGATCTATACATCTAGAAGCAATGAGAGAAGTAAAAGAAAGGTTCAAGCGTGGGATTGCTATCCTCAGTGAAAATGACGAAGAACTGATGTGTTGAATGGAATGAACAGTCTAATGAGTGCATAATATGGACTGAAAGTAAATCAAAGTAAGACCAAGGTAATGAGAGAAGTAGAAGAAATGAGAACAGCGAGGAACTTAACTTTACAATTGGGGATCACGAAGTAGATGAAAATAAGGACTTCTGGTACCTAAGCAGCAAAGTAGTCTATGCTGGACTTAGCAAAGGCGACATAAAAAGCACACTAAAACTCGTAAGAAAGGCATTCCTGACCAGGAAAAATTTGCTAGCTTTAAACATAGGTCTTAATGAGAGGAAGATATCACTGAGAATATGCACTACTGGTCATTAAAATAGTTACATCATGAAGAAGACGTGCTACAGACGCGAAATTTAACCGACAGGAAGAAGATGCTGTGATATGCAAATGATTAGCTTTTAAGAGAATTCACACAAGGTGGCGACACCTACAACATGCTGACGTGAGGAAAGTTTCCAACCGATCTCTCATACAAAAACAGCAGTTGACCGGCGTTGCCTGGTGAAACGTTGTTTCGATGTCTCGTGTAAGGAGGACAAATGCGTACCATCACGTTTCCGATTTTGATAAAGGTCGGATTGTAGCCTCTCGCGATTGCGGGTTATCGTTTCGCGACATTGCTGCTCGCGTTGGTCGAGATCCAATGACTGTTAGCAGAATATGGAATCTGTGAGTTCAGGAGGGTAATACGGAACGCCGTGCTGGATCCCAACGGCCTCGTATCACTGGCAGTCGAGATGACAGGCATCTTATCCGCATGGCTGTAACGGATCGTGCTGCCACGTCTCGATCCCTGAGTCAAGAGATGGGGACGTTTGCAAGACAACAACCATCTGCACGAACAGTTGGACGATGTTTGCAGCAGCATGGACTATCAGTTCGGAGACCATGGCTGCGGTTACCCTTGACGCTGCATCACAGATAGGAGAGCCTACGATTGTGTACTCAACGACGAACCTGGGTGCACGAATGGCAAAGCGTCATTTTTTCGGATGAATCCAGGTTCTGCTTACAGCATCATGATGGTCGCATCCGTGTTTGGTGACATCGTGGTGAACGCACATTGGAAGCGTGTATTCGGCATCGCCATACTGTCGTATCACCCGGCGTGATGATGTGGGGTGCCATTGGTTAGACATCTCGGTCACCTCTTGTTCGCATTGACGGATCTTTGAACAGTGGACGTTACATTTCAGATGTGTTACGACCTGTGGCTCTACCCTTCATTCGATCCCTGCGAAACCCTACATTTCAACAGGATAATGCACGACCGCATGTTGCAGGTCCTGTACGGGCCTTTCTGGATGCAGAAAATGTTCGACTGCTGCCCTGGCCAGCACATTCTCCAGATCTCTCACCAATTGAAAACGTCTGGTCAATGGTGGTCGAGCAACTGCCTCGTCACAATACGCCAGTCACTACTCGTGATGAACTGTGGTATCGTGTTGAAGCTGCATGGGGAGCTGTACTTGCACACGCGATCCAAACTCTGTTTGCCTCAATGCCCAGGCGTATCAAGGCCGTTATTACGGGCAGAGGTGGTTATTCTGGGTACGATTTCTCAGGATCTATGCACCATAATTGCGTGAAAATGTAATCACATGTCAGTTGTAGTATAATATATTTGTCCAATGAATATCCGTTTATCATCTGCATTTCTTCTTGGCATCAATTTTAATGGCCAGTAGTGTACGTTTGGAGTACAGCATAGTATGGTAGTGGGACATGAACTGTGGGAAAACCAGAACAAAATAAAATCGAAGCCTTTGAGATGTGGTGCTACAGAAGAATGTTGAAAATTAGGTGGACTGATAACGTAAGGAATGAGGTGGTTCTGCGCAGAATCGTAGAGGAAAGGAATATGTGAAAACACTGAAAAGGAGAATGGACAGGATGATAGGACATTTTTTAAGATATCAGCGAATGACTTCCACGGTACTAGAGGTAGGTGTAGAGGGCAACAACTGTAGAGGAAGACAGAGATTGGAATACGCCCAGCAAATAATTGAGAATGTAATTGCAAGTGCTACTCTGAGATGAAGAGGTTGGCATGGAAGAGGAATTCGTAGCAGGCCGCATCAACACAGTCAGTAGAATGGACGACTGAAAAAAAAAGAAAAAGATAAGACATCTGTTAAGGCATCAGGGGATAACTTCCACAGTAGTAGAGGGAGCTGTGGAGATTAAAAACTGTAGAGTAAGACAGAGAGTGGAACACCTCCAGCAAATAATTGAGGACGTAAGGTGCAATTGCTACGCTGAGATGAAGAGTTTAACGGCAGGAGAGAAATTCATGGCTGGCCGCATCAAACCAGTGAGAAGACTGATGACTCAAAAAATAAAGGGTGGGAATCTCATGGAACAAAATAAATGTAACGAAAATTTTACCGGTAGATGGCGCTGTAAACGTCTTAACGCAAATGAGTCAGCTACAAATGATAGATGACTTGCAGTGCTAAAGCTGTGGTTTCAGTTGCACATTACAGCATCCATTCTTTATAATGTGCATGACTCCTCCACTAGTTTGGTCGTCAGCAAGTGTGGCACTAAGTAAACCGATCCACCATGACAAGGTCGTACCACGTCGAATGGGAAAAAACAGTTTTTAGTTGACCGAAGACCAAAAACTGCATGATATGCAAAATGACGGTATTTTCTAATTGTTGTGAGACTGGAGAAAGACACCTTCAGTATGCTGTCCACCGTTTTCTGCCACGAGTTAAAATCGAGAAACAGCATGTTCCACAACAGAAAGCTTTGGCAAAGCCCGCATTCGTCACTGGAGAAAAAAAAGTAACGTCCTTTAGATAACCCTGTAGACAGATGTCACGCGGATTAAGTTCAGGTGATCTGGATGGCCAGGCTGTAGGGAAATAACAGCTGATAATTGTAGCATTACCGAAATGCCTCTGCAGCAGCTGCTTCACTGGCTGTGCAGTGTGCGAAGGAGCTCCATTTCGTATGAAATGATCCTACCCACACATCCACGCAGTCGAATGGTTGGAATGACTCTGGTGCGCAAATGACTCTCATAGCGTTATCCAGTGGCTGAGCTGGAGGCCACTGGTCGTATTGCTTCGAGACGAGCGCATGCCAGCTTTCCTCCGCCGACGAGGCACTGTTCCGCCGGCCCGGTTGCGATTTGGCACTTTGGAAGACAAATTTATAATGCTGTCTAATAGATGTTTTACTGTCAACGATGTTTTGTTGGTGCTCTCGAGCGTAGCTAGGACCTCTCACTGCATCCCGCCTGGCTCTCTCCTGACGACTAAGACCCTGGGACTGGACCCATATGGTCTATTATCTTCTGCATTTGTCATAAATCAACAAGTAAAACACTTCACAGTCCGTTACTGTGTTAAACACACTATCAGGCCAAAGTTTTACTGCAGGTTTATCATATGACTTTGACCAGACAGCATGGTTTATGTGAGTGTGTCAGCCTGTTCTGGACTACTTCATCCCACTTTTTTATTTCTTTAAATCGTTTCTGGCTGTGAGACATTCAGGTATCAATTAAATAAACCATGCTGATTATAGCAACCTCAGCAGTTGAAACCGCACTGGATAGCCGAGTGGTCTGAGGCGTCTTGTACGGTCCACGCGGCTTCCCTTGTCAGAGGTTCGAGTCCTCCCTCGGGCATGGGTGTGTATGTCGTCCTTAGCGTAAGTTAGTTTAAATTAGATAAAGTAGTGTGTAAACTTAGGGACCGATGACCTCAGCAGCTTGGCCCCATAAGACCTTATTACAAATTTCCAATTTTCAGTGATTGCAGTGATTAACTTGTCATTTTTCGTTTTAATATTCCCTTTTTACTTAGTAACTTTTGGAAGTGAAATTTACTATAGCTGTACTTCTGATAGGCGTAATGACCTCAGGAAGGGCCAGGTGGCAGTCTGGTGGCTTCAGGTTAGTCCATGGTGGAGTCCATTTGGCTCTTAAGTCTGAAGGGGCTGCTTGTGAGACAGACAGGCTTTTGTTGGGTCTGGCGTCTATCAACAGCGGACGCAGTCACTTTCTCTGAACACGCCGCATCGTGGAACGACTCCACCTTAAAACGCAGGTAGTATAAGCCCTGACGGAAAACTTGGCCCTGTGCAGAAAACTGTCCATTTTTATAAGCCAAAGCTACGCTAGCACCGGTTTGTAGAATATGTTTGTTGTGGCCTTCCAGGAAAGCAAGGGAGTTGTGTGCCACTCGCAGAAACCGATCTTTTATATTTCTTATCTACCGTTGTAGAAGTGAGATGCTACCACTCTACTTGGTGTCCACACAGGGTGAAAGGGCACTCACGTCATAGAACGTGCGGAAGGAATTCCAAAGGCCGCTCTTAAAAAATTACTAGAGAGAGCGAGACGGTAAGAAGCTTTCTGAGATTTACAGACATGCGAGAACTGCACATTACGTCTGTGAAGTTTCGGGATTTCGTGTTTAACTTTTAGAAACGTTGCTCACAGAAACACTAGCCACTGACTGATACACGTTTTCCTAGGAGGGGAATTTAAGCAGTTTTACTACGAAGACTTATTTGGTCAGAACTTAACAGAGTCTTGGCATTGGCTAAGAGGGTTTCCATGTGAGGGCTGCGACAGTTCGCTTTCCCATCTTGGGTTCCTCCATTCGCCCTGCCTTCTTCTAGACCATATGGCTCATCTAGATAGTCCAGCAGCCCCTCTATATCGCTGAGGTATGTACCAATTGTCGTTTAGTTCATATTATAAGGTAAATGTTTCACCAATATACGCAGGAAGTATTCTGAATTCAGTGGGTCATCCAAATACTCTGCCAAATTCACATATATTTCAAAATACGCTCCCATACCTCCATGCTTGCGAAAGTTTATCTTAAACTACTAAACTTGTGTGTGTATTTGTTGAAACTCGTTTTGTAAGTATCTGGTTGGTATCTGAAAAATGTATAAAACTCACTTTGATATCGAAATACGAAAATCACAGTGCAAGGCATCAGACTGTGTTAAAATTAAATTTTGAACGGATTATGTGAAGCTCACGCTACATGATGCGAAATCCAGACGATCCATTCCATCAAACAGTTCGCCTACAATAAACTGAATTTTCAGTGAAATTTACGTATGCTATATGACTGCAAAATAAATGACTCAGATTAAAACGTTGGTACTGAATATTGTTAATCTTTATCTTCAGTTTTACAAACATTCACTGGACCAGAACTGTTACTCTAATTACACAGCGAGTGAACATAAAATTTAACGCATTTGACTTTCCGATAAATCTGCTCGAAAACCCACAAGATAGCACTTAACTGAAATTAATGACTGGCATTAAGCCAATGAACTGATATGGTATTTTCACAAATACATTCCGAGAATCATTGTACCTTACAGTGGACATGAACTTTGATGATAATTAAATTTGTTGGTGACCTGTGAGCACGAAACACTTGTCTGCTCTGCGACCTTTCGCTGTAAAGAATAGTGATGTGACCGTGAAAAATCAAATTTAATTTACCATACTTGCAATGTGAAGTGCAAGACGGTATCTCACTAATTTCCACAAAATGCTTCTGCAGTATACAAATCGCGATGTGCAATGCGAGTGTACAAACACATTCGTAAAGGTAAAGAATGAAAAATGAGGAACTAAACTTAATGACTGATAAATGAGAACAAAGACTCTGTAATATTAGTAATTTTCGTTTCACAAACTTTAATATAGGCTCAATAGTAAACGCCTGATGGCCTGAAGTCATCAAAAGAAATGAACCAATCACATAGTAGCGACAGAATCTATTATTCTTTGTCTTTGCCGTTCTTGCACGGTGCCTGTAAATCTCTATGTACATGTATCGATTAATGATATATAAAAGAATTTTGTTGTTTCAAGACAAATGAGGCAGTTGGCGCCTCACCTTTTACTGTTTGTATTCCATGAAAGGCGGACGCGGACTTGCTGCGTTCCGCAACTGTATTTTATATTTTATGTGAAAATATTGAGTGAATATGCTAATTGTTATTTTTCAAATCAGAAAACATGTAGTTTCTTGTAATTGATTACGAACAGACAGCATCAAGAGGACATTTTGACTGTTATGTATGAAGTATTTAACCACAATGGTCATCTATTGTAATTTCATACGAAAAGGTACGTAGCATTAAAAAAAGGTGTGTTAAAGATAAGTGTGCTTATTTTAGTACATTAACCTTGATGATTTCCATCTCCTTATTTACTTGAATGATAATTATTTTGCGTTAGTTCGTCACCAGAAATTACGATCACGCTGATGGGCCGAACGCAGCATGAGGCAGAAGGAACATTATCGTTTTTCTATTATTTCTGAACGAACCCTTTTTTAAATTGTGTAGTGTTGGATTTCTTTTAAAGTCTATAAATATTCAGGTCCCTTAGAGTTGTTCCGCGTATAACTACACTGCGACTACAAAAATGCATAGAAATTGTAATGTTTCTTCCGAACGATCTCAAATATATCAATATTCTGCTCTTATGCAGGTATTTAATGCTCAGCGTATGTTATTGTAATAGTGTAATCAAACCCTGATTCTGTTGCCAAGTGGCCCACCAAATATTCACTTTTTCGACATTAAAAAAAAAAACATTTCTTTTTCTTTTCGCCCCCCAAGAGCAACGCTACAACTCCAAATATAAATATGCTTCATTAAGCCATTTATGAAGTTCTCACAAATAGACAAGTTAGGAAAATATTTCTTAATAATTTTCCTGTGTACAATTATATGCAACTACTTTCCATCACACTTGTTTCAATTATGTTGTTGTTGTTGTTGTTGTTGTTGTGGTCTAGAGTCCTGAGACTGGTTTGATGCAGATCTCCATGCTACTCTATCCTGTGCAAGCTCCTTCATCTCCCAGTACCTACTGCAGCCTACATCCTTCTCAATCTGCTTAGTGTATTCATCTCTTGGTCTCCCTCTACGATTATTACCCTCCACGCTGCCCTCCAGTACTAAATTGGTGATTCCTTGATGCCTCAGAACATGTCCTACCAACCGATCCCTTCTTCTAGTCAAGTTGTACCACAAACGCCTCTTCTCCCCAATTCTATTCAATACCTCCTCTTTGGATATTAGATCTACCCATCTAATCTTCAGCATTCTAAATTATAATATTTTTACAGTAAACTTCAATGGAAATGATCGTATGGCGTCACTGGCAGGGAGTTCCCAGACGGGAAATTCGGCCGACACGTGCAGGTCTTAATGAGTGTGACGCCACATTGGGGATGAAAAGATGATGAGGACAGCACAACACCCACTCCCTGAGGGGAGAAAATCTCTCTCCCCAGCCGGGAATCGAACCCGGGCCCCCGTGCGTGGCAATCCAACGCGCTGATCATTCAGCTAATGGGGCGGACAATAAACTTCAATCATATGCAACGTTCCAAGAATAACAAATTACACAGTTACAAGGAGAAAAATTGTGTCACAAAATTTTAACCCTGGATAACTGATGCCAGTAGGAACCAAAATTACTAATGTTGTGTAGGTCGACAAGGCACCATTTTTAAACTACAGGAACTTGGAGCCACGCGCTCCGATTAGCAGTGGGATTGCCCTATTGCCGTTCGTCGACTGACGGGCAGCACTATGGTTGTCGGTTCACACATACAAACGTCCCTGCCCCGTCACTGCCCCAGCGTGATGTGCACCCGTGTCGAATAGGTATTTCTGTTTGTCTGAAACTACAATGGATGTCTCGGACCCCGGCGGATTTGCCCACAGGCCCCCAGAATGGAAGGCTGGCCCGCTACCACCGAGCGTGCGGGCCGCCTTGGATACATCGCGATCTGCGGCAGGCAAAGCATTCGCAGTCATGCGTTGTCCAGAGCATCCGGCAACAGGGCAATCCCGCGACCAATCGGAGTGCGTGGCCCCAAGTTTCCGTAGTTTAAAATTGTGCATTGTTGGCCTAAACAACATAAGTAATTTTGGTTCCTACTGGCATCAGCTATCCAGGATTAAAATTTAGTGACACAATTAATCTCGGCCTTATATATATATATATATATATATATATATATATATATATATATATATATATATATATATATATATATATGTATATATACCTTTCAAACCGATTACATAGCTAGACTAATGCACACAAACGCTGCTACTCTCTTCCTAAGAAGAACCTCTCAGACTAGCATCTGTGGTCTCAAGAACAGACTTACAAATAATATGATTATATCGATACCACAAAAGTAAGTACATTTATCAAATTCACGACTTCATTCTTATTAATGGGCAAAACTTCTTGAAAATCGTCATGACAAATGAGACAGTCTCCTTTCACTTTGTTGTATGTTCTCCTGGTCCAAATATTTCGAGACTCAATCTGCACTGTGCACCATCGGACGAGAAACGGTTGTTGAAAGCTGTCTGGAACCGATAAAAGGTCCTACAATTTTCCTGGTCCTGGAATTCGACTGGACGGCATCTGCGCGTGAATAACCTGCTATAACCCAAAACTTGCGCCTTTCAATCCCTCCTGAAAAAAACACATCCTGGAAGGACTTTAGAAAGATTAGTGGGCGGAAGTCGCCTACTGGGGGAGGTGGTGGGGGGGGGGAGTTACGTAGTTTTAGTTCCTCAACTTCACATAGCCCTCCTTTTAATCACTGTAACACTGTTTAAGCTCTGACTCTAGACGTCCCACTGTTTGGGCTGCCCTGCTGATTCCTCGAAGAACGTGACCTCGGTTCCTCTCCTAGGCTGATTGCACGCTACCCCACATGAGTTTCTTAGACCGAATACTTCAGTTTTAATTACCCTGATATTCTCATCTAGCTCCTTTCTTAAAATTGACGATTTTGTTAGACTTATCTTACTTTTACCATTAACTACACTGGATATTTCTTCCTTAAAGTTAAAAAAAAAAAAGAAAATCTTGGCAGTTACCTCTTGTTTGTGATTCTCAACGACAAGTTGCTTTCATGGAATTAAATTTTTCTTTAAACTCCTTCGTTAGATTCTGTATTCGGCATTCAAAACCGGACTTTAAGGTTGTGTAATTAACTTCTAGTTCATCCAGTTTAAAAGTATCAGAAGCTATCTTAGATCTTTATTCTGACATAGTCGAATGAATTTTGGCACTCAATTTGGGTTCTAAATCCATAGCACTTTTCTTAAATAAACTTTTATGGCACTCAGCCAGTTCAATGATCCCTCGATCCAGTCATCACACTTTTTTACTCTTTTCGTGCTTCGAAGTAACCGACATCTTATCGCTTAAGTCCTTATCAGTGCTGAGAAAATTGCTATCACTATCCACAGTGTTTGTTACAATTATAAGTCTAGCTATCTTATCAAATAATATCACACCATCAGGGTTATAACACTTATACTCTTGTGTTGACTTTACTGATACACTTTCTTTTCTAGTTCCACGTTCAAGAGAGTTCCGTCTCTTTCATTTCCACGTTTATGGCAATCATGATTATCTAGAGCAGTGGTTGCCAACGTGTGGCTAGTTACTCATTAGGGGTAAAGTGTAATATTCTGGTTCTAGGCGCTGCAGTCCGGAACGGCGGGCCTGCTACGGTCGCAGGTTCGAATCCTGCCTCGGGCATGGATGTGTGTGATGTCTTTAGGTTAGTTAGGTTTAAGTAGTTCTAAGTTCTAGGGGACTGATGACCTAAGATGTTAAGTCCCATAGTGCTCAGAGCCATTTTTTTTTGTAATTTTCTGAGGGGTAAAAACAAAAGGGGTCAACCGTAAATCGGTCACGAAGCTAAACTGTTTTTAAAAGATCGTTACTATTTGAATATAATATTAATTACGTAAGTTATTAATAATTACATTTTGGCAATAATAGAATTAACGTTTGACACAGTGTTGTCGAGGGTACATCTTGTGAAAATAATGTATGAACAACATCTTCCTCACATTGTCCACCCACTAAATACATATTTTGTACTTTGTGCCATGCATCTATGGCAGTAAAATTTAGAAAAATACCTTACTAAAATGTCTTCTCCAAGTTGTAGACAGTGCCCACAACAGAATGAAAGTTACTTCATTATTCACCTCGCAACAAAAGCTATCTAATTTACAGCACAACACAACATTAACTATGTAATGGCTACTGCAAGCTGTTCCAGGGCCTACACTGTATTATTATTACAATTATTGACAGTAGTCAGACACAAAGCATTGTGTGCCAGAAGTTTTCCAATTTGTACCAGTTGATAATAACGAAGTCCAGCTGTCAAGTGATTTACGAACAGTGGTCCTAAGTACAGTGTGCACATTTTAATGTGATGGATTTTAAATAAGGGTGGAGGGTGTGGGTGAAGAAAGTGCAGCTAGGTAGAGGAGAGTTGCAGAGGATGCAAGTCAACTCTCACTGTGGATAGTTAGCCTTCTTTTCCGAGGAGCGAAGGTACCACTCTTAATGCACTACAAATTGCTTCATCAGTCTATAAAAAAAGGTGTTGAAAATAAGCAGTATAAATTGTGACATTGACTCAGTAGTCCGTGGCTTAACAAAGTACCAACAAGCAGTAAATATCATTTATCATCCGTCATTTTAAAAGTGAAGATGTTCAGAGAAAATTTTCTCATTGTGAAGTTTAGTTAGGCCCTAATGTTGATGATTTGGTGACTTGGGGAGGGGAGGGGGAGGGTATCTGATTGCACTCAAGGGTAATGGTCTCAGACGTGTTGGCAACCTAAGATCTAGAGCCTCCTCCGAGTCCTTCCCATGTTGATACCATTTTACTGTTAAATAACGTTCTTAGAAACGATGCTGGACATTGGATTAGCTGCTGTCGTTGTTGGCACTGCTGATGGACCCGCAGAGTGCAGACTGTGGCTAAGGGTGCTGGCTACCAGCTACTATCTACTGCCGCTCGACGCGATGACGGCGAGACGCGCAGCGAGCTACCGTTGGTTGTAGCGTACGCCGCGTCACCTCCACTCGTCTACGATGTTGGCTATTCTGGCCAGGGACTAGATCTATTAAACGTAGAACAAGACAAGCGAGAACGAGCGAGTATTTTTGCGCAAACCCGCTTCGTAGCAAAAGCGGCCGCCCCGACCATGACTCGTCCTCCTCTCTGAACTCTGTGTTGGCCACCAGAGCCGCGTAGACTGCACCAGGCTCGCCACCGCTGCCGCACATGGCTCTACGGATGCGGTGGGCTTGTGCCCCGCCGTTGAGATGAGAAGACCAGCGCCAGCCGTGTCACGCGTCGTCCACCAGTTCCACTGCACCACTGCCGACCACCTACCTTCTTCTCGCACTCCTTCTGTACTGTTAATGGAGAACATGATTCCGGCAGGGTTGCCAGTGTGGCGTTCCACTTGACGGACTTTATTTTCAGTGGTTAGATCTTAACTCACCAACAGACTGGATGAACCTGGCTGTACCTAATTAGTCATCGATTCAAGTGCATTTTACACCAGGGAACCTAAAAATATATGTCCCCCGCATATTTGTTAACTATTTCAGTTATCCAGCCCTGGGTACTTTTTCCAATTATCTGACTTGTTATTCAGAATGAGAAGAAATCAGAGCTATCGTGACTGATAACGATTTCCGCTCCCATAGAACAGATAGTCCTTTCATGGAATAAACTGTCTGTCACTTGTCACTGTAACGAATGTTCCTTCTCCATGTAAGATTTCAACCAAGAAAGCAAATTAATTTACGCACTCGATAAAGGTCGCTACCAATCACAAGTCAAAAATCTCAGTAAATCAGTAGCAATCAATTCCTCTTTTCCTGTTATTCATCTGCCCCCACCGCTGTCTTTATATGCAGCCAGCAATTACATATCTGTCGTTCAAAAACACACACGCGAGATTTTCATATTCTCTCGCTCACTATGCGCATACCATTAGCCTTAGAAAAAAATGAACAGCACTTTCTTGTAGGAAATTTAATGTAATTAAATTTTGTACTGGGATACGTTTTCTCTAGATGCCGAAGTTCTCGAGTTATTTAACAAAAACGTACAAAAGTGACCTTAAAACGCACCTCCACTCCTACACTTAGGCTCCAATGGTCAGGATTAACAGAATGTTGTTTATGGCACTCCCTCCAACCACTGTACAAAAATTAGACACTGTACGAATTATTTCCCATATTCGACCATTTTTGGTCTTCATTGACTGGCCCTGTTAGGCCACCGGCTTAGTGTAGCACCTAAAAATACTAAAATTGACGTTTGTGTAACTTTTACCCCACGATTCTATTATTTTTAACATCATAAAATAAGGAATTACGTAGTTGTATTCGTCAAGCCTTCTGAGTACGAAACAACTTTCCTTGTAAGATTTAAGTTTGGATAGAACTGGCAACGTAATTATTTTTAGCGTAGAGTACGGGAAGTCGTTATTCTTTGATTACCCTCAGAGGCACGTTTAAATTAATAATTTTAATGAAATAGTCAGCTACGCTGGTAGCCCAATCAATAGAGACCAAAAAGCGTCGAATACGATGAATGGTTTTAGTCGGAAATTTTTTAACTGTGGTAGGAGGAAATGCCACGAACAGCATACTAGAAATACTGACTACTGAAGAATGAGCTGGGGCTGGAGTTGCATTTGAGGGTCAGTATCATATGTTTTTCTTGAATAACTCGAAAATCGTGTCCTCCAGGGGAAACATATCACAGTACAAAAGTTAAGTACATTACATTTCCTAGATAAAGGTCCTGTTCATTTTTTTCTAGAGAACTAATACAAGGTTCGCAACGTAGCGAGCGACAGAATATGAAAATAGTTTTGAAAGCCAGGTACAGAATTGCAGGTTGCATAAAATACAGCTGTAGGGGAAGTTGAATCACCCTATATATTACGCCGTAATGTTCTAACTATCAGTAATATTTCAAATCAAATTCCAACGAAGTAAATCTAGTTTGGCGTCGGCAGGCAATACAAGACATCTCTCTTAACAAGGCGATACAAGACTGGTTTTTAAGAATATTTTCAGAGACTGAGGGTGCAGAGGGTGAAGCTGGGCGTTCCTTGATCACTGCTGCACTATCGCCTCACTGACATCAGCTCTCAGCCAACAACTGGGTACTGTTGCTCCACCCGTCACAACGTTGGCAGCGTAGCTCGAGAAGTTATAATTTTTTGGAATAGTTTTAAGCCTTTAATACACAGAAAATTCCCCACAGTGCAGTCGTTTTATTAGAGACCTGGGAACTACACTGTGTATTCCAACACTCAAAATAGCTCTGATCCATCATACTCACAGCTTAAATCATGGTGAGAATCTGCAGCACAGGCGACGGGGAATGAGAGTTTGAGGGAGGACAAGTTATTCTCCCACCTTTTTTTTTTGTATACGGAAAATTATTAAAGATTTTGTTACAACCTTACGCAACTTGAGCGAAACTCTAGAAAGTTAATGGCCCGAGCAACGTAGATGGAGCCTGGTATGGCATGAGGTATTTTTATGGTTTTTTAGTTCGTAGAAACGGCATGTTGGTAGTTGCAAGCAACTGGCAGCGAGTGCATCCCTCAGTCAGTCTTGCTGGACAGGTCCACAGCCATACAGGCAGAGCAGCCCCTAGTTGAGACAGGTCTCCAGCAGGACAATGTCGCTGTACCTGCATTGGCGCCAGGCAAAGGCTACCCTGGGGGCGTCGGACTAAAGGGATGCGTCTACACAGTGGAGTCGTAAACCAGGCATTTTGTGCAGAACCATGTGTAATAAAAATTCACAAGTTTTCGTGTTTGCCAATACTGCAAATGGGCCTGTGACTCATTTCCATCGGCCGCCTAGGTTGTATAAGAAACTCTGGCATCTGAGAAACGTCTATAGATAGAATCTTTATTATACCTTATAGCTAGGACTAACATGCTCCAAGGCACAGGCGATTTAGATAAAGGTCTTTAAGATTGTATCTGTACGCTTGTTGCTATGGGAAGGGACGCGACTTCAGAGAAAAAGATCTCCCTCAACGAAAACTTAAGAAAAAGCTAGTAATTGGCGGTTTACTTTCTTCCAGAGACGCAGGTTTCTTAACTCTTGTGCTGTCGTGTAGGAGGGGAGATTAAGCGCCTCTAAAGCCCTGTGATTGGCTCAAGACGGGGTGGAGGTGGTGTCGTTCGTGCACTTTGCGGAAAAACAGAATTTTTTACCTGGAGAGGTGCCAGGCACTCGGGTTCTGGACTTCGATCTGGGAGAGATCTTCTGGTTGAAGCTCTGAGCTTGGTTGGTGCTTGGGACCTGTCCTGAGACTGACTTCGCATGCAAGTAGCTAGACTGGAGAGTCTGCGGTGAAGCTCTGTACCGACAGTGTGACTTCAAACGTCTCAGACTACTCATTGGCTGAAAGTAGACTTAATCGTTTTTCGTTTACCAGTCTTGACGTTTGGCATCCTTGTGTGCTCTGTCATATAAGTGAGCCAAATTGGTCCTTGGCACGAGCAGCGAACGGGTGTGTCACACACTGAAATCTACCGTGATTTCAGGGCTCTGGTAGATAGTAAATTGCGATCTGTCTGCCTGATCGCTAGACCGTGAGATTTTGCATTTCTTTCGTGGCCGCGATCGATTCACAGGCGCCACCTTACGCCTCGCCTCCGCCGCACACATCTCGCCAGGTGCGAGTTACATCAGTGCACGAAGCAAACAGGATAATGTATTGCTGCTCCGGCCTTTTCAGGGTGTACAGATCTCAATCGCCACTTGCCCTCAGCTGCACCTATATTGACAAACTTCTGTAGATTATCAGTCAAAGTCTGCTCAGCGTCAGATCAATTCAGATTGTGTTATCCACATTTTTAGGGCCAGAATACTTGACTCACTTCTGCCACCCAGGATCCTTGTCCATTGTTCTCTTAACCCAACTGTTATTTGTTTACTGTATTCAGTCAATGTCTATAATTTATGTCTGTTTTTCTTTTAAAAAATCAATGTGTTTAGTAAATTCTACTACATTCGCAACCATTTTGTATAGACAGCACCATGGCGTCCCATGCCGGGTTTACTTTCATTGCGGCGTCCCAAGCGGGGATAACTTCCAAGTTCTCAATCGTTCAGTAGGCGCGTGATTTCGACTACGTTAGATTCTAGAATCTTGACGATTTTAGATACGCTTCCAGTGCTCATTGAATCAGACATCCCATGCCTTGTGGCAAAGTCGAAGCAATCGCTGTGCGGACACTGTCATCGACTCTTTTATCAGTGATGACAAGACGTCATTTTTTCCTTTGTCCATAATACCTACACTCTTCGTCAGATTATCAACTATTAGCCTAACTTGCTCATTCTCCGTAAAACTTCTTTGTTATTTCTTTGCACATCATTTTTGTCTGGGAATTCGTGTTATACATTTGTCAATGAGGTTTTATAATAAATCAAAATTTTAAACATCAGCAACTGTTGAAACTCTTCACAATAAATGATAACAGCCAAACAGTTGCAGGATAAAGATTTATTGAAATCCTTGACCACGGTTTCTGTAAACAGGGGAAGAAAGCGGCCAAGACAGGGCGTTAGGAAGGAAGGCATTGAGGTCATTAGAGACAGAGCACAAGCTCGGATTATGTCAAGGAGGGGGAAGAAAATCGGCAGCGCCCTTCCACAGGAAACATCCCGGAATTTGGCTGGAGCGATTTAGGGAAACCACAAGAAACCTAAATGTGGATGGCTGGAGGCGTGCTTGAATCCTCGTCCTCCCGAATGTGAGCCCAGCGTGCTAACAATTGCGCCACCTCGTTCGGCACAGGGCATTAGGAGTACAGGTGCAGATGTTGTGAAAATTGGCAATTTAATATGTTCCCTCGTCAGTGTGTTAGTCGTTTTTTCTCTGCGTCAAACAGTCTTCCCGCAAACACTTCAAATAATTTACTACCTTATGCTTTCTGCACGATCATAAGTGCGCCGCGAAACAGGCTACAGCTGTCAGTATAGACTATTCGTTTTGTGTCCTCGCTTCGGTACATGATCTGCTGCCAAATGAACAATAAACATTAATGGCTTCCTTGTGGTCCGAGAACTTATAGGTACTCACCAACCTAAAGACTTACTACTCGTAATGGCTGTAATTATTAGTCTGAAAATAAAGTAAATAGTGATGTAATGTTGTTCAGTACACTATCCTCAGTCATCAATAGAAGTACCTGTACTTATACTCCAAACACAAGGTATTTTATTTCAGTAGAGAGACGAACTACCTTATATTGAGTTTATTAATGCGTTTTGCAATAACCAACGACTCGGACTCACTTGTCAGGGTCACCTTTACCACCATGTTCTTCCATTGTGTGCCAGGTTTGATTATCACATTTGAGTTCAAGCGGAGCGATCTGTCTCTCGGGAGATCCAACCGCGGTTTGTAACTGTGGATTTCAGAAGGCGTGTCCAGCTCGGTTGGCGTCTTTGAAGTACTATTTCAGACTGCCGATGTTTGCACTTCCCTGAGATAATAGATGCGCCTGCATGTGACGGATGACACAGATAAAAAAATGTGTTTATGTTTCCAGAATGAGATTTTCACTCTGCAGCGGAGTGTGCGCTGATATGAAACTTCCTGGCAGATTAAAACTGTGTGTCCGACCGAGACTCGAACTCGGGACCTTTGCCTTTCGCGGGCAAGTGCTCTACCATCTGAGCTACCGAAGCACGACTCACGCCCGGTACTCACAGCTTTACTTCTGCTTTTATGTTGCTTAAAACTCTTGTAACATTAATCTGTAAAAAATGGACCGTAGCGGTCGCGCGGTTCCAGACTGTAGCTCCTAGAACCGCTCGGCCACTCCGGCCGGCATTAATCTGTAACAACAACAACAATTACGCTGACGTTGAGACAGAAATGCTTGTCTAACAGAAAGTCCTAAAGTTCCCTTGCAAGGCGGATCTTTTCTGTACGGCAACATATATTATTATGCGTCATCTTTACATTAATAATCATCACTAATCTTCGCTACAGATCTTATTGTTGCACTGTAGAATAGCATGTAAGAGCAAGAATAAAATTTTGTTAAGGACCAACGGAGACGACTATGTGGGGCGTGTCTGCCGTCTACGCAACGTAGTCGTAACTGGCCGGAAATACAAACAAGCCGTAAACTCATTTCATTAGACTATTCGAGAGGGAGCGAAGAACAACAGATTTAGCAGTTTGGCAACAGCATGATACAGACAGAACTGGCTACAGAAACGAGGCTGGATGTAATAGCTTCATTTACAGATGTCATAACAACACCTTTAAAGATGCAAACGTAACATACAGGAACGCTCTCAAACCCTGTAGTTAAACACAAGAGTAGCCGAGAGTACTGTCAGGTTAAGTGTGTTCAGTGTGTGTGTGTGTGCGTGTGTGTGGGTGTGTAAAGAGAGTGGTGGTGAGGGGTGGGGGGGGGGGGGGGCATCATGTCATCGCTTGCCATAAATCCTCCGCATTCTTGAAGCTGTGACGGGAGTCCGCTTCCAGGCCAGGCTGCGAGGACGCGGGGCCGCAGCACCCGCCTGCGACGATGACGCAGGCCCCTTGAAGAGTATTTCTTCAGTAGAGACGAGCAAATGATGTTCAGCCAGAAAAGTGGATTCAGTGGAAAAGGCGACCCACGAACGGTCCTCCGGTTTCATCCACCTGAGGACATTACGAACAATGTCTAACTCTGTGACCAGAAGCTCTCAGGCGGCCACGAAGATGCGAACCCTCTCAATACAATCAGCTAACTTCTCATCAATAGACTGCACACGCCAAAAATATTCTCAAGTTCTCTTTTAATTCGAGGGTAGTAATTTAAGCTGCATTATTCTTTTCCTGGGTACACTTAATGAAGATTGATTTGAAAGTACCTCAGAAAAAATCCTAGTTAACACACCCCAAGTTAACGGAACTAACAACTCCATAATAACGTTTTTGTGAGAAACACCTAACGCGTTCGCATGATGCATGAACCCGTGGCGGCTTTCTCGCACTGTATCGGTATCACTATTCTTATGATATTTGACTAACACGTTGTCGTTGGAGCCCAGTACTCTGGTGTGGCGGCTCCGGGCGTGGTGTCCGTTTTGGTGAGCAGTATGAGCTGAGCAACAAAGCTAAAACGAGCTTTATGTGGGACCTCTTCGCCGTGGTGTTAGTTGTTGGCGGGTCGTCGATACTGGGGTCATGTTGCCCCAAGTAAGTTACTGAGTTCAGACGTGTCTTGTGCTGTGATGTATCAGAAGGGTGCCGAGCTGTTAGGGCAGTATTCACTGTCAGTCTGGTCTGTCTTCCTTTTGATTGTTGGGTACGTACGCCTGTCTGTCCATGGCATTCGAAGGGCATTGTGATTCCAAGATCTGGCAGACATTTTAGACTGACTCATTGGCTGATGTCTTATTACAGTTAGTTTTATGTGTTAACCTCATGTATCCGTGATGTTTGTCAACCTTTAGCCAGTCTAAAGCGCCGTATTCCCAGTAAATTATTGGTCAGGTACTTTCAATTGAAGGCGCACTGAAATGCTTATTATTACCAGTTACCACGGATGTTTAATTGTTCATGTCAGAATGTGTGTCTCTTTTGCTATTTTACTGACCTATCTGTAATTTGCTTTTGTGATCCTTGAAGCTAATCCTAAAGGCCTGTGCTGTCCAAGAGATTATATAGTGCGTGTGTTATTTTTAAGTGACTCCGATAAATTTTAGTCTGTTGCAGGACGCATTTGTTCTCTCCCAATCACTATGGACTAAAGTGTGTACGGATGAACTTTGAATGTCATGAGAGTGTTCTTGTGGCTGCTTTAATGGTTTGCTAAATAAATTCTGATATTACTCTAATATTAATGTTTTGTTACTGAAATTCTTTTTTTAAATATTTGTAGCTGGTTTCTTAAATATTTTGGTTGTCATGGTTTTCGGTAAGAGCTCAGATTAATTAATGCCACTGTAAGAATTATTAATTTGATGCACGGTTGTATGTTAGAATTCTAATTAAACTTATTTGTGCCGCAAGAAACTCTCATTAATAGTCATTTGTATTCCATTGCTGGTACGTGTTACCACTTAACGCGCGGACCGTCGGCTTGCTTAGCCGGCTGCTTACGTCATTTGGAGTGCATATATTCGGTAGCTCTCTCCGCTGTCTGTCTTTCGCGCTGTTGCCTCCAACCGCAGCCGCACTCTTTAACGTCCCTGTTCAAGTTAAGTTTATACTTGGAATAATTCTGAATTTGTGTGCGTTAACTTGTGGCCCTCACCTTAAGGAAATTTTGATGTGTGTTGGGATCCGAAAATATACCTTAATCTGCTGTAACTGAATTATTCTTGTGTTGCTGAAAAATGTGTTAAATCTTCAGTTGATACGTGTTTCTGGGTTCAAAATTAGCTTGCCTAGATATTGGTGTTAAATTGTTGTTCATTGTCTTATGTACGGTTATAGTTTTTTATCAGTCAAGTTTAAATCATGTTTTATTTGCACCATTTGGTAATTAACGTCCTTCGGATCTGTTCTGGTACTGCTGCTTATATTTTCGTCTGCCTTTATTACGACTTTACTCTTATTTCATACTGTGTCTTACATAGGGCGTTTCTTGCCTTAACTTTAGATTTTCTGAAAATTATTCAAATTGACATTGAATTTTAAATGATTATCTTTGCTTGGACTTTTAATTAATTAAAATAAAGTCTTAATTGAATATTATGTGAATGAAACAGTCTAAAATGAATTTGTGTTTTGCCAGTGAATGAAGTGTGTATTAAATGCCCACTGGTACAGCCTTTTCCAATTTTCCTACCTGGCTGAATTAAGAGCCCATAATTATCACACTTCAGTCACCGTGCACAGACGTTCTACATCACACTTTCAAGCAGCTTGGACTCAGCAGTATCGCTGCTAGACAGTGGCGCGAAGACAGAATCATTGCCGCGCGGGGTAGCCGCGCGGTCTAGGCGTCTTGTCACTGTCCGCGCGGCTCCCCTCTTCGGAGGTTCGAGTCCTCCCTCGGGTATGGTTGTGGGTGTCGTCCTTAGTGTAAATTAGCTTAAGTTGGATTATGTAGTGTGTATGCTTAGGGACCGATGACCTCAGACGTTTGGTCCCATAAGAACTCACCACAAATTTCCAAATTTACAGAATCATTCATCGTTTCTCTCTGCTCGACGTCCTGGTAATAACGCGACGCCAACACGGGTCGTAACAATACATATCATCATATTAACGTAATACATCAATAGCTTTTTACTTTGTTGCACAGTATCATCCCGTCGTCGCGTTGAATGTGCGGCGACCTCCGGAGACGCGAAAGATCTCGTACATTCACAGTGGACAGGGTGGATCGCCCGCCCGATGCGCGGGAAGGCATCGCACACGGCTTAGAGCTCACGAGATGACCCAGACTGTGGGCGTTCTCACAGTTCTCTTCCGCTGTATAAGTAAATACAGCTGTACGTACATAAGGTCTATCAGGCAAAATTGATATAAAAATCTTGAAGTTCTGTGGGCTCGTTGAACAACGACTGTGTGCAGCAGTCTGTCATATAATTAGCACAATCTCAAAGTTTTGGACAAAAACGTATTGAGCACCAATATTAGGCGCTAATAGAGCAGCCATCCGTGTCAGCTGCCGCCGAGACTACCTCACATGTGAGCATGAAATGATTTCGAAGTAATCAACTTCATGATGCAGGCGTCAAACTTTTGGAACAGTATAATAAAGACAGCGATTAAGATATATGTCGATTAAAATGCTCGGAGGTAAGGGTATGGGGGGCTTTTGATATTGTAAAGTGTGGAATCTAGGTCTTAAACATAACTCCGCCCGAACAGGCTATGAAGGCACAAAGGTACCGACCGGCAGCTGTATCATCCTCAGCTCATAGGCGTCGCTGGATGCGGATATGACGCGGCAAGTGGTCAGCACACCGCTCTCCCGGCCGTATGTCAGTTTACGAGACCGGAACCGCTACTTTCCAGCCAAGTAGCTCTTCAGTTTGCCTCACAAGGACTGAGTGCACTCCGCTTGCCAACAGCGCTCATTCACCCATCCAAGTGCTAGCACAGCCCGACAGCACTTAACTTCGGTGATCTGATGGGAACAGGTGTTACCACTGCGGCAAGTCCATTGGCAATCTACGTCTCAGTGTACTTAAATTTCGCCGGCAGTCACATCTGTCTGACAAAAAGAAAATTTTTCCGCGAAGTTGCAACGAAAGTTTGCTGACGGTGGCGGGAAACGATGACAGTTATACACTGCCAGCTATTAAAACTGCAACACCAACAGTGTGGCATGTAACAAGACTGACAAGGAAGTGTGCTATATACTTTGATATACAAATGCCTAGTATTTCAGCGCAAATTAAATAGGGACAACGCCATCTCAATTAATCAATCTCTGTCCGAACAAGCCTCGGAAGGCTCAACATTACCGACCGACCGCCGAGTCACCCTCAGACGATAGGCGTCACTGGATGTAGTTGTCGATGGGCAAGTGGTCAGAACATCGCTCTCCCGGCAGTTATCAGTTTTCGTGTCCTGGGTCGCTACTTCCCGATCAAGTAGCTCCTAAATTGGCCTCACAAGGGCTGAGTCCACCCCGCTTGCCTACAGCACTTGGCAGACCCGTACGGTCGTCACCCATCGAAATATTAGCCAAGGCCGACAGCTCTTCGGTGATTTGATGTGAACCGCTGTTACCGCTGCTGCAAGGCCGTTAGCAATGCCATTTACATTTAATATGTAAGAAAGGATTACACAGCAAGTGTTTCATTCAGGAATCATAATTGAATGTTGTTTGTTTATGTGTAGTTCCTATCATGCTACGTGTGAGAAAAGAGACATATAAGAGCACGCATGGGATTTCGAAAACGGAAGGATCGTGGTCTATCGAGAAGAGTTTTATCCCCTATGACTTCCTCACCCACATACACTGGATCTTATTGCCACATGTCGTAACGTCCCTTCCCCCTTCCAGACATCTACCCATCGTATCAGCTGTAAGTTCACCCCACCCATCCCAAATTATCAGGGATTCCTCTCCCTCCACTCCCCACACTTCCTTACTACCACTCTTTTTCTCCATCTGCCTTTCTTTCTTCACCCACCTTTTTCCAACCAATATTAGCGTCACCAATTCCGCCCTCTATTCCACCCCTTCTTCTGTCTCAATAGCCGCTCCTACATCATCGCTGATATGCACCAGTCCTCTGTCCTTATACTAGCACGACCAAATTCCTTCCTTCATCACCGGCCCACCTTTCTTCCTTCAACAACTTCCCAGGGCAGGTCCTCCCTGTTCTTAGTGATAGGAAATTGCTTCTGTTAAATGTCAGTGTTTCAGCATCAAGTTTCAAACGTTTTAAATGTGCGCTTATTGTGTTTCGTTTTACGTTTTGTTATTACTGTTGTTAACTACCAGTGTAAGAGATCATGTCTATCGTATATCTAAAAATTTTCCATTCTTTTCGCCTCTAAAATGTTTTAAATTCATTGTAAATCTCTCTACTATTTGCTTCTTGTTTCTTTTTCATGTAATTTAATTCTTATTGTCAGTTGGCTGAAGAGCGGGTTGCCCGCTGTACCGCTGAATGACCACCTTCCCCCCCCCCCCCACCCCCACCCCTCCACGGCTATATGGGGTGCCGGGGAGGGGGGGGAGGTGAAATAACGACAAAGAAAAAATAAAATAAAATAAAAACATCTGCAGCAGACCCACTGCAGAACTTTAATAATATCGTCGGTTTATAGACTCCCTCCAATGTGACTTTGTCTCCATCCCACAACAAACCAATTCTGAAAATAACACCACCACAGATGTCGTCTAAGCATCTCCGAACCTCCTTGGACACAACACTGCAGCAGTCCTCAATCCTATCGGAAGTGACCACATGCCTGTTCTACTGACCATCTCCTTATACACTACTCCATACCGATGCGTCCCATCCAAACATCCGTCCAAAGGCTGTCCAAGTCCGTTCTCGCACCAACAGGAATCCCTACCGAGAATCCATAGATACCCACCAAAAACCTGATACTACCCTAATGTCATGTATTTCCTCCAGCAGAACTCACTATTTGCTGTATCTGGCCACATTTGTACCAAGACCATATATCCTGATAGCCTGCCTTCCCTCCTCCGGGAATCTCGTCGCTGTACCGCTTCTTCCTACGGACTCATGACCGGGACTCGCTCCAAAACCCAGGAAATAATTATAGAAGGAAACGCCCGCAGGTTCCACCTCTATGATTCCTAACTCATCTTTCAATTGAAGATATAAAGTATAAATGCGGTTGCGATAATGTTGTGGCACTTTGTTTGTGAAGGTCCACCTTGATAACTATCTCATCATTTACAGCATCCTATTCAGTTAACTATTACACTAAAATATGTTGGACTAATCCTCGACCCGCAACTAACAAGGAAGCCTCACCCACTAATAATCCAACTGAATGTCCACAATAGAATTCTAAAACTACTAACTGACCGAACTTGAGATAACATCTTTCCACTACCCTCCGCATATACAAAACATTGATCCGACCCTTCCTCTCCTATGCTAACGTTGCATGGATACCCACTCCACTTAAGTTCTATTAATCCCTCCAAATTTTTGAACTTCATTCAGTCGATCTTACTTTCCGCATCCGTTTACCCTGTCCTCATCTACCGCCTCATCAATCTCACACCCCTCCTCAGTCACACTGTACACCTTCGTATATACTACGCTATCTACGAATTAGATTCCAATACCTTATTGTTTCCCCTCTGATCACCAATACAGGTATACTGACACGCCTTTACAAACACATCCCGCTGTTGCCACGCCTACGCACTCTTCATATCCTACCCTTTCAAAACTGACATCCTCTTCCAACCAATGAAATCCACCCCGATAGTTATCCGCCCTACCAACTATAGCTTTTTCCCACAGTAGGGATCCCCACTTACTCTTCCCTCTCCATATCTCCTCATCGCTTATACTCTCTCGTCTTCCCTTCTTCTTTTGATAGCACTACCCTGCCTACCCATCAGCCTACTTCTCCCTTTCTGTTTTCCCACTGTTCACCCTAACATCTACCTTTACCCCCACAGTTACCACCCACGGACTCTTATGTTTTCTACCCTCACGCTTCAGTTCTGCAAAACACATTTTCCCCTCCCCAAACCCTCTTCGCCTACTGCAGGTCCTTCAGCTTTTTGGTGCAAGTGCAGTGCTCCTCTTTAACTGACATCACCGTCCTTTTCAGCGTATTTTATACCTTTTTTTTAACGTTTTAGTCTCATTGAGATTAATAAAGAAACGAAGAAAAACAACAGCGTAATTTCATGTAAATATCATAAAACGCTCATCTTTTTATAGATATTTAAAAACTTTTCAAATTTGCATCTCTTATACTTGTTTCTAACGTCTTTACTGCTAAAGTACTGGCTCAAGTGCATATAACACTACTGGCTACTGTTAAAATGGTAATATGCCGATAATGTTATTCTTGTGAAAGGATTTTTATCTGTGATCATGACGGTGTGTAGTATAAGGTAACAGACTAACGTAACTTCGTTCAGCATTCAACTTCACAGCTCCGCTGCAGTGTTCTTGATCTGCGATGCTATTACAAATGGAAGCTACAAGTACGTGCGCTGCCTCTGACCTGGTTGAAGGGTCATTTGCTTGCATGTTGAAAAACGTGTTCATAGATTTCTTTGGAACTCAAATCTGAAAAGCTGAATAACTGACGGTAAGTTTATATATATATATATATATATATATATATATATATATATATATATATATATATATATATATGTGTGTGTGTGTGCAGACCACTCTGTATAAGGGTTCAATTTTGCAAAAATATTCTCCAGCTATTAGAAAGCGAAAAAAATTATTTCGTTAGACTATAGGGCTAACAATATGATATCTGCATGAACAAGCGTGATTACTGAAAGTATAGAAAACGAGTGTCGTTAAAGAAATTAGGGACGTTCGCGAATGGTCTCGTAAAAAAAAAAAAAAAAAAAAGTTTTATTTGGCGTTACATCTTTGTTTCTGAATCTAATATACAATTCCTCAGAATATTGTATTAAACGTGTCATGACTTTGTTTGTTCTCACACCACAGAACGTGTAAGTGTCTAAACGTTAGAACTAATTACCTTGCCTAGAGGATACTGTGTTAAATGTAAGTGTTGTGGCCTGTTCTTTTCTCACACAGTTCTAGTGAAGACATACGTAAACAGAGATATAACAGTTTTAATTGCCTTGCATAATGAAGTTTAGTTCTTTTCATTTTTATTTCGTTTCAAAGAGGATAGACTACCAATTATATCGATTTAAGACAATTAATAAAATAATTCTCGTCAAATTGGCAAATTTTCACAGATATCTTTTGTGTATTGATAAAATAAAACTCATAAAACTGAGCAAATATCTAACAATGTTGTAACAGTGTGTCATAAAGGAAATCTGCTTTCGCCCTCCTTTGCGACAGCTGAATTTAACTCCACTTTTCGGGTCTTAGTTTTCGTGTCACAAAGTTATCCTGAATTGAAGGGATACGTTTGTGACAGTTAATATTACATATTCCAAATATCGCTCTGCGCATAAAAACTTTATTATCACCTAAATTGACGCATAAAGGTTATAAAACTCTACAAATAAGGAAATTAACTATCTCAGTGCACGTCTGTATAACATTGCGATACAAGAAGTGCTAAAACAGTTTCACAGTACTTAAAATTCTAAAATACTTAGTTAACAGACATTACGGCCGTGTTACAGCAGCTTGTCTATACGCCCCGAGGAAGGCCGCTGCAACAAGGTCGGAACATATTTTCTTAATCATTCCGTTTTGTACGATGACGCGGCAGCAAATGTAGAAGGATTTCAATGGTCGCAGAAGCATACATGTTTATGTCAGCGTTAAAACTGTTTCTTTGCACCCTCACCAGTGAGCAAATGACCTGTTTCTGATAAACTCACTGGCGAGGAAAATAACAAAACCAAACAAAAACAAGAAATAAATGTATTGAAACAGCGTTGAGTGGTAAATCTCTCGCAAAAAGTTTAACAGGCGTGACGAGCGCCTCGACATAGTACTGGATTTTTCTGGGACCTGTCCTCGGAATCTGCGCTGCCGTCGTCCAGAATGTCTCGCGTGGAGCTCGTTTGGTGGAAATGGCCCACGGTAACGAAGGCAACGGCGCTTGGCTTTATGGAGGCGGCGCCCCTTTGTTCGTGGGACAAAGCGTCGGGCCGCCAGCACGCGTCTTTCCACACCGACGCCATCGCCGGCGCCGACGCAGCGCCGGTGCGCGCAGGAAGCACGGATTGGGCGGCACCCGGAAACGTTGAGTGACGTCACAAAGGCCGTAGTATGATGGGTGCCGTCCGTCCAGCGGCGCGAACAACCGTCAGAGGACGTCCCGGCAGTTGAGAGCGCCGCCGTCAGAAGGCGCTGACGTCGTCGGCAGGCTAGGTGAGCAGCTCTTATTACGGGCTCGGCACAAAGGCGCGTCTCTGGAGCAAATAATAAGTACGTTCGGCTGTTTCGTAAAAGAAAATTGAGTTAACGTAAGAGATTTTCCTATCTCTTGTGACTCTTTTTGTACACAAGCCTTTGTTCAAAGACAGCTCAAAGTTAAATTATACGTTCCCATGGTAGAGTTGTTGACATTATGTGGTCAGATTGTCACTGGGAGAAGTGCAGTGATCGAGTAACTGAACGGGTATTCTGTAAGAGTGAACTAACCATTACTTTTCCAGTGTTCCCTAAATAATTAACTTAATCTATATACTGTCGGAGATTTAGTCATCACTCATACATCAAAAACATGTTTTCAATTATTCATCGTCCTACTTTGTAACGGCATTGCAACACCTACGTACTTGTCTTTCACCATATGTTAAGGACAATCGTGATCTTACACTATGTGATCAAAAGTATCCAGACATCCTCAAAAACATACGTTTTTCATATTAAGTGCGTTGTGCTGCCACCTACTGCCAAGTACTCCATATCAGCGACCTCAGTAGTCATTAGACATCGTGAGAGAGCAGAATGCGGTGCTCCGCGGAACTCTCGGACTTCGAACGTGGTCAAATGGATGGGTGTCACTTGTGTCATGCGTCTCTAAGCGAGATTTCCACACTCCTAAACATCCCTAGGTCCACTGTATCCGATGTGAAAGTGAAACATTAAGGGACGCGTACAGCGCAAAAGCGTACAGGCTGACCTCGTCTGTTGACTGACAGACCGCCGACAGGGTCGTAAAGTGCAACAGGCAGGCATCTCTCCAGACCATCACATAGGAATTCCAAACTTCATCAGGATCCAATGCTAGTACCATGAGAGTTAGGCGGGAGGTGAGAAAACTTGGATTTCATGGTCGAGCGGCTGCTCATAAGCCACACATCACACCGGTAAGTGCCAAACCACGCCTCGCTTGGTGTAAGGAGCGTGAACATCGGACAATTGAACAGTAGAAAAACGTTATGTGGAGCGACGAACCACGGTACACAATGTGTCAATCTGATGGCAGGGTGTGGGTATGGCGAATGTCCGGTGAACGTCATCTGCCAGCTTGTGTAGTGCCAGCAGTAAAATTCGGAGGTGGTGGTGTGGACGTGTTTTTCATGGAGTGGGCTTGCACCCCTTGTTGTTTTGTGTGGCACTATCACAGCACGGGCCTACACTGATGTTTTAAGCACCTTCTTGCATCCCACTGTTGAAGAGCTATTCGGGGATGGCGACTGCATCTTTCAACACGATCGAGCAACTGTTCATAATGCAAGGCCTCTGGCTGAGTGGTTACACCACAAAAGCATCCCTGTAATGGACTGGCCTGCACAGAGTCCTGATCTTAACCCTACAGAACACCTTTGGGTTGTTTTGTAACGCCGACTTCGTTCCATGCCTCACCGACCGACATCGATACCTCTCCTCAGTGCAGCACTCCGCGAAGAATGGGCTGCCATTCCCCATGAAACCTTCCAGCACCTGACTGAACCTATGCCTGTGAGAGTGTCCAAATGGTTCAAATGGCTCTGAGGACTATGAGAACTGCTGAGGTCATCAGTCCCCTAGAAAAAAATGGTTCAAATGGCTCTGAGCACTATGGGACTTAAAATCTGTGGTCATCAGTCCCCTAGAACTTAGAACTACTTAAACCTAACTAACCTAAGGACATCACACACGTCCATGCCTGAGGCAGGTTTCGAACCTGCGACCGTAGCGGTCGCGCGGTTCCAGACTGTAGCGCCTAGAACCACTCGGCCACCACGGCCGGCTGTGAGAGTGTAAGCTGTCATCGAGGCTAAGGGTGGGCCAACACCTTACTGAATTCCAGCATTACCGATTGGGGGCGCCACGAACTTGCAAGTCATTATCAGCCAGGAGTCCGGATACTTTTGGTCACATAGTGTACCACCAGCACAACCTAGGAATGGTAGCCACTTGCTTTCAAAAACTATCCATCTGATATCTGTTAAGCTCCATGTGCATCTGATAGGATAAAAGTATCCGACGAGACTCGTAAAGCTGGTATGGTGTAGGGGCAATGTATATTTTCAGTAGTTTTTTAAAGTTATAGAACATGTTTCCAGTGTCCTGTTATCAGTTTATGTTTAAGCAGAACCGGATTGTGGCAATAGCCGAAAACAGTTATTAACTTGTAATAATGACGGCATTTTATGAAAAAAATCTTCAATAAATGCTCAGGGATAGATACTCTGTATTTATGTTTTCAATTCCTTAAATTACTACGCCGAATACAAGGAAACTTCCTTCACAAGAGCCTTGCAACTACTTGGTAATTGAAATTTAGTGCTGGCGAATGTACGTTTCAGAGAATCAGGTACAACGCAAATTAAATATATTATAAAACGACATTGAAGCTAAGTCTCAGGTAGTCGGTATATACCGCTCAATACGCTGATGACCAGACAGTATCTGTAGCTTCAGAAGATATCCTCCGCAAATCCGTTCATGCGCTCTACAATATTTTTGGAAGATATAAATTTTGAATCTCGACAGCGGAAACTACCCCTAAGGAAAGAGTACATTACATGTGTCATATTCACTAAGAGCCTAAATTCCACAGCAGATTCTACACTCACGGGCAGCCTACTTTAGGATAATTCACTAATGTGTTTAATTATAACCAAGTGAGATTACCTGTTGGCATTTGGAAAGAAAGTTTCGTTGCAGTATCCCGACAGAAAGGGAGGAGGGCTGTGTTACATACAGATGTGTTGCATAAATGCTTTGTGAGATGTCGCCGTCATTTAGTTACACTGTAACAACACTTTTGTCTTGACCGCAGGTTTTCATTGACTTTGTTACACTTAACGCGTTTCGGCGTTATGCCATTTTCCTATCTGTTGATTCATTCGACGTTGTGCGTCATATATTTGACACTTTGAAATTCTAGTAACGTTGAAACGCGTGAGGTGCAACAATGTTAGTACGCTGAAGAGCCAAAGAAACTGGAACACCTGCCTAATATAGTCTATGGCCCCGCGAGCACCCAGAAGTTGCTCAGCACGACGTGGCACGGACGCGACTAATGTCTGAAGTAGTGCTGGAGGGAATTGACGGCATGAATTCTGCCGGACTGTCCATAAATCCGTAACACTACGAGATGGTGGAGATCTCTTCTGAACAGCACGCTGCAAGGCATCCCGATATGCTTAATAATGTTCATTTCTGGGGAGTTTGGTAGCCATCGGAAGTGTTTAAACTCAGAAGAGTGTTCCTGGAGCCACTCTGTAGCAATTCTCGACGTGTGGGGTGTCAAAATGTCACGCTGGAATTGCGCAAGTCCTTCGGAATGCTCAACGGACATGAATGGATGCAGGTAATAAGACAGAACCCTTACGTACCTGCCACCTGTCAGAGTCGTATGTAGACGTATTAGGGGTCCCGTATCATGCCAACTGCACACACTCGATACCAATACAGAGCCTCCACCAGCTTGACCACTCCCCTGCCGACATGCGGAATCCACGGATTCATGAGGTTGTCTGCATACCCGTACACGTCCTTCCGCTCCATACAATTTGAAACGAGACTCGTCCGACCAGGCAACATGTTTCCAGTCATCAACAGTCCAGTGTCGGTGTTGGCTGACACAGGCTAGGCGTAAAGCTTTGTTTCGCTCTGTCATCATGGGTATACGAGTGGGCCTTCGGTTCCGAAAGCCCATATCGACAATGTTTCGTTGAATGGTTCGCACGTTGATATTTGTTGATGGCCCAGCTTTGAAATCTGCAGCAATTTACGGGAGGGTTGAATTTCTGTCACGTTGAACGATTCTCTTCAGTAGTCGTTGGTCTCGTCCTTGCAGGATCTCTTTCCGGTCGCAGCGATGTCGGAGATTTGACGTTTTACCAGATTCCTGATATTCAATGTACACTCCTGAAATGGCCGTACGGGATAATCCCTACTTCATCGCTACCTCGGAGATGTTGCGTCCCCTCGATCGTATACCGACCATATCACCACATTCAAACTGACGTAAGTCGTGATAACCTGTCATTGTAGCAGCAGTAAACAATCTAATAACTACGCCAGACAGTTGTCTTACATAGGTGTTGCCGACCGCAGCACCGTATTCTGCCTGTTTGCATATATGCATATTTAAATAAGCATGCCTTCAGCAATTTCTTTGGCGCTTGTCACGTGACTGGTTGTCTTCAGACCTTGTACTGGTCGTTGGCAGTACGGTCGAGAGAAGGAGGAGAAAACTCACGATCAGAGAATTTGTCATAGCGTGTATGTCTGATGCCCTGAAGGACTCTCATGTCTGAGATTATGCAGCGCCGCGATTCTGGGAAGGCCGACAGGGCCAGAGTCAAGTGTCTTGAGGAACAACTTGATGATCACAAGGGCCGCGGATTCTTGCAGCGTATAGACGGGTCAGAGCGCTGAAAGAGATCTGCCATTTCGTTTCACAAGAGGACCTTCCCTACACGTCATCACCATGTCGAGTGCGACATGAGCCATAGATTAACATGCAGCAAGCGTTTGGCGTAGCGGAAAGAGTGAGGAACGGTATTTCGTGGGTTCGATTCCCAGTGCACAGACTTATTTTTATTTTCAATTTTTACATTAATACTACAAATAATCTGTAATAATTCTCAGTATACTGTGTTTATTAATATTTTCTTAAAATACATGTGTGGGAAACGCGAAGGAAAATTTGTGATCCCAATTAACTTTTCAGGAAAGGATTGTAAGACGAACACGAGGACTTCGATGTATAACTAGAAATATGTTTTTACTTGTAGCTGTTATTGTCTCAGCAACTACAGCGTGGGACGCAATTCATCGTAAGAACAGGGAAACCAGCAATTTTCACGTCATCTTTCTCGCGTTATAAACGCCCCATTTTTACAATCAAATGGTCGTTTCAGATTCTCTACAATTAAAAATGTTGATTTACATTCATAGAAGGTTCTCACTCATCACACAGTTTGGCAGTAAACCACACGCATCATTTCGCCAAATATTTTCAATGATAGCTTGTGAAATACAATGGAATGTATTTTGATGCAGTCTTCACGAGTGTAATTTCTTTTTCTCTATCGATGAGATGAAGCCTTTACCTGACGATAAAAATAGGCGTATCAGGGTTGCATTAACTGCCGAGGCCTGCTCGAAGTCCAAAATGAAACTAACGTAATACGAAGTCCTAAAACTTTAATTACCATCTGTTCTTGGAGTATTATTTGCAGAGTCCTCGTTGACGCTGTAATTTCCCAGAAATTTATTTTCCCGTGAGCTGTTTGAGAGTGGAACGGTAGAGAAGTAGCTTAAACGTGGTTCGATGAACCCTTGAAAGGTGGCTACACTGAGCCACTGCGCCAGAGATTGCGCCAAAGAGTATTATTAAGCCGCCTACACAGTGCTTGGGGAGAGCTCGTAGTAGAGTGCCTGTTAAGAACTCGTAGCAGTCAGTGTTTGTTAAGAACTCGTAGCAGTCAGTGCTTGTCGAGAGCTCGTAGTAGTCAGTGCCTGTTAAGAACTCGTAGCAGTCAGTACTTGTTAAGAACTCGTAGCAGAGAGTGTTTGTTCAGATGTGCTAGTAGGCAGTGCTTGCTGAGATGTGATACTGAAGAGTCTTGTTGAGATGTGGTAGTAGAGAGTCGGTGTGGAGATATATTGTAAGGATTAGAGTGATTTTCATCAATATAAATGAGGTAACAAACTCCGTCTCTTTTTTTTTTCATTATTTCAATGTCCTGAATAATGCGTCATTACAGGTTCAGTCAACAAAGCATATGGCGTGTGTTCTTGTATTAGAGTGTAATTCTGGTTTTCTTGCGCAATTATAGTATTTCTAATTTTCTTTTATCTCGTCAGCAAAATTGGTATTTAAAAATTCTTGTCTTGTTGAAGAAGAACCGTGCCAGATGTGTACATTGAGTCATACTTCCACACACAGAACAGTTATACTTGTGCCTTGGTTTTGTAGGTTTTATAGTTGCTGGGGACTTAATTAATTAATTGTGTTAACGAAAATTTTCATTTCATTCTTTGTTGTTGTTCTATGCAGTCAGATTGCGTAATAATACTAGTCAGGGCCTACCGTTTACGAGACTTGCATAATCGGACAGACAGATACTAAAAATATTTGCATTTTATTTAATTAAGCCCCCATGCACGTGGCGACCCTGCCAGGATCGTCCCTTGGAATCTTCTGATTGTAAAAATAATAGACAGTAGTATTGTTGTAGTAATTTGTAGTTTAGTAATTGTAGTCCATATTGCATGTGTAGATTTGGTAATTGGCATTCTTCTAATGGTATTTTTCAAAATTTATTTTTTTTGTTGTCTTGTCTACGGGTTTGATAATTTAGTGCAATTATTTCAATTGTTTGTTAATCGTGTTTGAGGGAAACATTTCGTGTGAATGATATTGTTGATGATAAAGTGTCGTTGTGTGTAATTTTCATATAGTGACGAGTTTTGTATGTTTTGTAAATGATTACGCGATCAATGAAAAAGGCAAAAATGATGAATAGTGAGAATGACGAAATTGTTAACATGGCGAACTCGCTAACAGAGGAAAACAGTGTCATAAATAATGTAGTGGAAAACAATGTAATAAGTCGGGAAAATAGTCCGGAAACAGTTCAAAATTTTTCTCAATCAGAAAATTCACAGAATATGAGATTAACGATAGAAGATTCTGAAATAGTATCGAACACAGATAGCTTTATGGCTATGCAGAAGGAAGTTAGTTTTGTGGGAAATGTTAGGGGCGAAAAGAATTTCGAACCGGCTGATATGGAGCAGTTGATGGGTGCTATATTAAATTTGGGAGCACGAATGGAAACACAGTTTAGATCTGAATTAAAAACACAGATGGGAACAATGGAAACACGGTTAGACTCACTGGGATCACAAATAGGAACAATTAAAACAGAGATGGGAACTTTACGATCTGATTTAAAAACTGATATGGGAACAATGGAAACACGGTTTGCATCTGAATTAAAAACGCAGATGGGGACAATGGAAACACGGTTAGACTCACGAATAGGGACATGTTTCAAAAACATGAAAGATGAATTAAAGAAAGAAATCAGAGAAGAAGTACAACCGATTTTGAATGCTCACAATAATACACTCCTGGAAATGGAAAAAAGAACACATTGACACCGGTGTGTCAGACCCACCATACTTGCTCCGGACACTGCGAGAGGGCTCTACAAGCAATGATCACACGCACGGCACAGCGGACACACCAGGAACCGCGGTGTTGGCCGTCAAATGGCGCTAGCTGCGCAGCATTTGTGCACCGCCGCCGTCAGTGTCAGCCAGTTTGCCGTGGCATACGGAGCTCCATCGCAGTCTTTAACACTGGTAGCATGCCGCGACAGCGTGGACGTGAACCGTATGTGCAGTTGACGGACTTTGAGCGAGGGCGTATAGTGGGCATGCGGGAGGCCGGGTGGACGTACCGCCGAATTGCTCAACACGTGGGGCGTGAGGTCTCCACAGTACATAGATGTTGTCGCCAGTGGTCGGCGGAAGGTGCACGTGCCCGTCGACCTGGGACCTGACCGCAGCGACGCACGGATGCACGTCAAGACCGTAGGATCTTACGCAGTGCCGTAGGGGACCGCACCGCCACTTCCCAGCAAATTAGGGACACTGTTGCTCCTGGGGTATCGGCGAGGACCATTCGCAACCGTCTCCATGAAGCTGGGCTACGGTCCCGCACACCGTTAGGCCGTCTTCCACTCACGCCCCAACATCGTGCAGCCCGCCTCCAGTGGTGTAGCGACAGGCGTGAATGGAGGGACGAATGGAGACGTGTCGTCTTCAGCGATGAGAGTCGCTTCTGCCTTGGTGCCAATGATGGTCGTATGCGTGTTTGGCGCCGTGCAGGTGAGCGCCACAATCAGGACTGCATACGATCGAGGCACACAGGGCCAACACCCGGCATCATGGTGTGGGGAGCGATCTCCTACACTGGCCGTACACCACTGGTGATCGTCGAGGGGACACTGAATAGTGCACGGTACATCCAAACCGTCATCGAACCCATCGTTCTACCATTCCTAGACCGGTAAGGGAACTTGCTGTTCCAACAGGACAATGCACGTCCGCATGTATCCCGTGCCACCCAACGTGCTCTAGAAGGAGTAAGTCAACTACCCTGGCCAACAAGATCTCCGGATCTGTCCCCCATTGAGCATGTTTGGGACTGGATGAAGCGTCGTCTCACGCGGTCTGCACGTCCAGCACGAACGCTGGTCCAACTGAGGCGCCAGGTGGAAATGGCATGGCAAGCCGTTCCACAGGACTACATCCAGCATCTCTACGATCGTCTCCATGGGAGAATAGCAGCCTGCATTGCTGCGAAAGGTGGATATACACTGTACTAGTGCCGACATTGTGCATGCTCTGTTGCCTGTGTCTATGTGCCTGTGGTTCTGTCAGTGTGATCATGTGATGTATCTGACCCCAGGAATGTGTCAATAAAGTTTCCCCTTCCTGGGACAATGAATTCACGGTGTTCTTATTTCAATTTCCAGGAGTGTAGATTAGTTGCAGTAGAGATTAGACAAAGGGAACAGGATAGAGAACAGGAAGAAAGAGATCGCGTGATAGTACAAAAATTTTCAGAGTTAAATTTACAACGCGCACACGATAAGGAAGAAATATTTGAGACAATCGAGGAATCTGTACCAAATGACAGATTAAATAACCTAACACAACAGTATGAACAGTTAACCACTAAATGTGTTAATACTGAAACCCGAGTCGCGACACTTACGGAAGAAAAAATAGGTGACTTATCGGAAAGAGTTGAGGAGATTTCAGATAAACTGATAAGTCTTAGTTTAAATGGGGACAGAGATTCGGATGATACAGCTCCATTACCATTTGCAGAAACCGAAGAGTATCAGAACATAAATAAACATGTTGAAAATCAGGGAAAATTTAATGAACGCGTTAAAAAGGAGGTTGAGGCATTACGAAAGCAAGTCAAACAGATCGAAGGCGAAATTGTAGGAAAAGACAGCAAAAGAAATTTGGAATCACAGATAGCAGAGGGCTTTGAAGAAAATAATTTATTTCATTTACGAGAAGCAACAAGAGAGCGCCAGGCGCGTGAACTTGACAATAATCGACATTCGGACTGGGACAGACGGGGTAGGTCTTTGTCGCCACGAGGCGAAAACTGTGACGTTAAACACTTCTTAACTGTTCGGAAGATTAAGATATTTCGCAATTCTAAGAATGACATACATCCATGTGCATGGTTAGATCAATTTATGTACGCACTTCCGCCAAATTTGCCACTAAGTCACAAACTTGAAATTATGTGCGGCTATTAAAGTCCTCAGGGGATTCACTACTCTAAGTGAATATGTGCCGTAGCGAGCATAGGGCCCCGAGCTGTAGTGGTGCTATTTCTCTTTTAGTTTTCTGTACCGCTGCCTACTCTTTTACTATTCTTTGCATCTGTCAAAACAACTCTTCGACTATCAATCTTTCTAGACAGTAGATAAACAGTAACCGGATATGAGTCCTCAGGGGATTCACTACTCTAAGTGAATACGTGCTGTAGCGAGCATAGGGCCCCGAGCTGTAGTGGTGCTATTTCTCTTTTAGTTTTCTGTACCGCTGCCTACTCTTTTACTATTCTTTGCATCTGTCAAAACAACTCTTCGACTATCAATCTATCTAGAGAGTAAGTAAACAATAACCGGATTTGACTAATTTACCCAAAAGTGATTTCGGAAATTACCGTTTGGACTTACTGTACCTTCAGCACAATTCATTCCTAGTTTAAATGAAATTTTACCTGTTTATCTTCGTGACAATATTACTTCATATGTTGACGACATTCTTATTGCTAAACGTTCTTGGAGCGAGCACAACAAAATTTTGGATTCATTATTACGTATTTTTGCAAGAGTTGGCATTACAGAGAACTTGGAAAAATCTGAATTTGGTCGTTCTCAGGTGAAATTTCTCGGTCACATTATTTCTACAGAAGGTATTCTTCCTGATCCAGAGAAATTAGACGTTATTCGTAATTATGCTGTTCCTACTACAAAACGTGATGTTCGTAGTTTCCTTGGTGTCTGTAATTTTCTTCGACGCTTTGTTAGATTGGACGATTTGGCCACACCTCGTTTATGTGAACTATCTGGAAAGAAATCTAATTGGTGTTGGGATGAGGAAGCTCAGTCAGAATTTGAACGGCTTCGTGATGCTTTAGTTGCTGCTCCACTTCTTTCACATCCGGATTTATCTAAAGATATTTGTTTGGCGACGGACTCATCATACAAGGGCCTAGGTGCACATTTATTTCAAGAGATAGAAGAAAACGGCGTTGTAGTACAGAAAACTATTGCATTTGAAAGTCGTGTTCTCTCTAAATCAGAAAAGAATTATTCGATTACGGAACTTGAAGCTTTGGCTGTTGTTTGGGCTTTCACAAAATTTCGCACATTTTTGTATGGCAGACATACTAAGGTTTACACCGATCATCGAGCTCTGGAATTTCTTATGTCAACAAAATTAACTCACGGCAGATTGTCACGATGGGCGTTGTACCTACAGGAATTTGACTTTAGTATTGTTTACATACAGGGTTCTTCAAATATTGTTGCTGATGCTTTATCACGTGCACCTATGGGTTTGAAACAAAGTGCTGAAGAGGACTGCATAGAAAACAATTATTGTTTGATGTATATTCAAGGTGTTGCGCTTGAGAACTTTATTTCGTCTTCGCTCCAGGACATCGCTAAGGAGCAAAATAAGGATCCAATCTGGAAGGACATTAAGGAGAAGTGGAGAAGAAAGGAAAGCGTAGCGATTAGATAGCGTTATTTAGTCCGCAATGACATTCTTTTTAAACGAAAATCGGTCGACAACTCTGTTTGTTTAGTTTGTATTCCTGATGAGTGGGTTAATAAGCTGATTTGGTATACGCATTTCAGTTATGCACACTTTGGTCCCAGAAAATGCTTTCATAAATTACGAGAAAATTGCTACTTCAGTAATATGGAAAAAGGTATTCGATCTGTTCTGGCCAAATGCAAATTATGTCAAAAGGCTAAGCCGCCAACAGTTTCTCACAGAGCACCGTTGTTTCCTATCATTCCAGCGAAATTAAAGGAGATGGCTGCAGTTGATATGTTCGGTCCAGTGGTTCGTTCTACTAATGGTTTTGCGTACATTTTCGTAGCAGTGGAGTTGACGTCAAAATATGTGTGTTTTACACCTTTACGCAAAGCAACAGCTGGTTCAGTATCTAACGCTTTCATCAAACATTTTCTTAAAGAAGTTGATCATGTTGATAAGGTTATATCAGATAACGGATCACAGTTTCGTTCTAAAATTTGGCTTCGTACTCTACAGCGTCGTAAAATTAAACCAATTTTCATTTCACTTTTTCACCCTCAATCTAACGCTTCAGAGAGATGGATGAAGGAAATCAATAAATTGTGTCGTGTTTATTGTCATCAGAATCACAGAACTTGGAATCAGTATCTTCATATTTTTCAAAACATTCTGAATGAACTCCCTAATGATTCAACTTCTTTACCGCCTTCACTGATATTAAAAAACAAAGCACCGACAAATCGCATTTCTGAAATCGTTCCTTTTCCACCTACACGGAAACTACGGCATTCTGAAGTTGTCAACCTGGCTCTACAAAATATTGCATCTGCGGCTGCTAGAAGAGAGAAATCAGCTAAGCGTCCTGGTCGTTCAAAAATCTTGTCAGTTGGTCAGAAGGTGTTAAGTAAATCTCATCGTTTGTCTCACAAAGGAAAAGGCTTGTGTCGCAAATTTTTTCTGCTTTATAACGGTCCATATAGAATTCGTAAAATTATTCATGATAACACTGTCGAAGTAGAAACTCTTAAATCTCGACGCTGTAAAGGAGTACATCATATATCTAACGTAAAAATTTTTGTGGAATGACATACTTTAGAGAAACTCACAGCTACATGTAAACATGCGGAGAGTCCAAGGATACCGCGGTGTGTTTTGGCGGCGGCACATACTCAAAGCAACAGTCAAGTCTACGCGCCGGACAAGGCAGTCGTTGACCGCGAACAATTGCTTCCTACGTCACGCGCCTACAGCTGATCGAGCGCTCAGTGCGAATGCACTGACAGCCGTAAACAAATACACAGTTTAATTTCTCCGATTACATTGAGTATAAAGCTATAGTGACTTGATGAATTATGTTATTAACATTCAGTATTTTTCAGGATACGGTTTTATAAAATATTTAAGAACTTCAGGTAAATTCTGTGTGTCTCCGACGTTAAGAGGACTTGCTATCGAGAAATTTTCAGGAAGAATGTAATTTCGAAGAAGAAACTAATAAACTAAGAAAGGTAACTATTAATTGAGTTCATTTTTCAGGTAACATATTTCCACTTAGGTACGTACTTTAGACGTCATTTGCTGCTCGCGATTACGTGATTCATACTTTGTGCTAATTTCATGTTCTATGAATTTACTTGTGAAGCGACGTGCTTGCGTACGTTAACTGATTTTGACAATGATTATTAATGAACTGGGTTGTAATTTGTGTATATTATGCATCGCTTGGCTGCACTGCTTTTTCAATGATGTCATATTTTTTAAATTATGTGCCTGCTGTGCTTATTTATTTAAATTATAATTGTCACCTGATTTATTGTGCTGATGTGGTTAGGTATGTAAGTTATACTTTGTGATTTATCTGCTTGCGCCTTCATGTTTACTTATTAAGATTACATATGAACATTTATTTGCTGATGCCGATATGATGCTAATGACCGTTTGCTGCTATGCGTATAGATTGCATATTGATACATCTCTGTTTGTTGTGATAACTACTCTTTAATTTGGTATATAGCAGTGCTGATGTACAGTGTACGAACATAGAGTTTAGGTTACACTATGGTATTAGTTACAGATTGTTCGCTTGGCAGAGCCGCATTGTAGGGATTGTGCTGCATCCACTTGATGACATTCTGTTCTCTACTGGTATATTTGCTCGCTATTGCTTGTTTTGCTTACGCTCAGTGCCTTATATTTTTAAGATAAGAAAATGAACTGCTATAATTCGACGAACAACATTAGTACAAGAAACTTCATAGAAGTCACATAAGCTGGAGCTTTTATCGAAGCTGTATAAATTTATGCTAATAGGAAGGAAGTTAACGACGTGACATACCAAAACTAGGTTTAGACCATTGACAGTTATTACACTGCATTTTTCGTGAGCAATTGAAATAGGAAGTGACACTTGACACAAAAAATACTCCACATGTTTGCTTCTGTTTGCCATAATTCTTGAAGTGGTGTACACACTGTGAAATACTATGATCATTCACACTCCGTAATCGTACTTAATTACTGAGAGTTATTCGAACTAAGTCTGTTAGAGGTCATGTATGCATTTCTTTGTTTATAATTCATAATGAATAGAAGTTTTGGGTCAGATGGATTACACAGAGGTTGTGTGTTGACAGTGTGTCTTCGGATTGTATGGGATGATGAGGTTTGCATTAGGATTTTATCTGTACTTGTTCGAGGAGACTGACTAGAGGAAAGAGTTGTTATGGAAGTGAAATGATATTGGCGATAAGGTTTATATGTATCGACGTATTGAAGAGGTATTATTGAGGTATTATTGAGATTGTGTGAAGTCGATGATTATTGGAGTTTTGGTGGACAAGAGGTAAGGTAGATGATATTGATGATAAGATTTATATGTATCAACGTAAGAGGTATTATTGAAGTATTGAGATTATGTGATGCTGATGATTATTGGAGTTTTGGTGAATAAGAGGTGAAGTAAGTGAGGTGCATATTTTTTTTTTTTTTTGTTGGTCTATATGGAACAAGGAGGATGAAGATAGCAGACTAGAACACTCAAGTAGAAGGAAGATTGTCTACACACACTTTGTTAAATCACTAAGCAGTATATACTTTTTTTTGAAGAGAGGAAGTATTTGCATATCTTGGCTCACTGACAGTTGTTCAACAACAGTACATTTGATCTGGCTTGGCAAACATTGGTCTTGACATGATGACTATGACGTTGTCTTAACTATTATTGACTGTTATACATTGCTGCCACTACTACTTGATACACATGATGAACATCAGATTTTGACAGAATTGCATTTACACAGTTAACACTATTCAGTTACACAGTAGTACTTAATGTGGATGAAAGATGAGTGAGTGTGTTTTGTGTGTTTTCCTTTCCTAATCCTACCCACCTATCTCCTAAATATTATTTTATTTGTATGTTGTGGCTTGCACTGACACCCATAAATATTATAGGTTTACTGATATTTGAGTATTTGTAATAGTTAATATGACAATTATCTGATATTATTTGTGTGTTTATTAGAATATATATGTCTAGTGTGTAAAAGCATTTGTATGTGTATTCAAACTGTTGTTCATGCCTGAGCTGTCTGATTAGTGATGGTGAATATGATGAACTGTTACTGGCACCTCTTCAACATAATGGGTGCCACTTAGAAACGTTTAATTTCTGCTGATGAACTGTGTGATCAGTGATAGTGAATATTATGGACTGTTACTTGTACTTTTTCTACATGATTGGTGCCACTAGGACATGTTTAATTTCTGCTTATAAACTTTGATGAACAGTGTGATCAGTGATAGTGTATATTGTGGACTGCTCTCTGGACCTACTCAACATTGCTGAGTGCCACTAATGGAACTGATTCTACTGCAATAATGTCACTTGTTGCTGTCTGCACCTGTTCAACATTGCTGGGTGCCACTAATGGAACTGCTTCTGCTGAAATAATGTCACTTGTTGCTGTCTGCACCTACTCAACATTGCTGGGTGCCACTAATGGAACTGCTTCTACTGAAATGAAGTCACTTGTTGGTGTCTGCACCTGCTCAACATTACTGGGTGCACAGATGAAGCTACTTCTATGGAAATGATGTCACTTGCCGGTGTCTGCACCTACTCAACATTGCTGGGTGCCACTGTTAGAACTGTTTCTACTGAAATGATGTTACTTCTTGCTGTCTGCATCTACTCAACATTGCTGGGTGCCACTGATGGATTGCTTCTACTGAACTAATGTGACTTGTTGCTGTGTGTACCTCTTCAACATTGCTGGGTGCCGCAGATGGAACTGCTTCTACTGAAATAATGTCACTTGTTGCTGTCTGCACCTACTCAACATTGCTGGGTGCCACTAATGGAACTGCTTCTACTGAAAGGAAGTCACTTGTTGGTGTCTGCACCTGCTCAACATTACTGGGTGCACAGATGAAGCTATTTCTATGGAAATGATGTCACTTGCCGGTGTCTGCACCTACTCAACATTGCTGGGTGCCACTGTTAGAACTGTTTCTACTGAAATGATGTTACTTCTTGCTGTCTGCACCTACTCAACATTCCTGGGTGCCACTGATGGATTGCTTTTTACTGAAATAATGTGATTTGTTGCTGGGTGTACCTGCTCATTCTTTGTTGTTGTTCTATGCAGTCAGATTGCGTAATAATACTAGTCAGGGCCTACCGTTTACGAGACTTGCGTAATCGGACAGACAGATACTAAAAATATTTGCATTTTATTTAATTAAGCCCCCATGCACCCTCTCCCAGGCACTTAATAGTGAATTTCAGAGTAATGATGTAGATGTGCGGGCCGGTGTGGCCGAGCGGATCTAGGCGCTTCAGTCTGGAACCGCGCAACCCCTACGGTCGCAGTTTCGAATCCTGTCTCGGGCATGGATGAGTGTGATGTCTTTAGGTTAGTTAGGTTTAAGTAGTTCTAAGTTCCAGGGGACTGATGACCTCAGATGTTAAGTCCCACAGTGCTCAGCGGCATTTGATGTAGATGTAGCTGAATCCCAAATTTTCCTTTGCACTATTTCGTCTATTTGCGGTGTAAAACTTAACCGAACTCCGCCCTAACAGACCAGGAAGGCACAACGGTACCGATCGGCCACCTTTCATCCTCAGTCCTCAGGCGTGACTGGATGCGGATATGGAGGGGTATGTGGCCAGTACACCGCTCTCCCGGCCGTCTGTCAGCTCACGATACGTGAGTCCCTATTTCTCCATCAAGTAGCTGCTCAGTTTGCCTCACAAGGGCGGAGTGCACCACGCTTGCCAACAGGGCCCTGCATACCGGTTGGACGGCGATCCAAATGCTAGCCCAGCCCGACAGCGCTTAACCTCGGTGATCTGACGGGAACCGGTGTTACCACTGCGGCAAGTCTGTTGGCCATTTGCAGTGTACGTAACGTAAAAATGGAAACACAAAAGAGTTTCAGCACAAGGACTCGAATCCACCACTTTCGGATTACCGTTCTGCCATCTTTCCGCTGCGTCAATTTCTGCTGCTGCCGGGATTTAACGCTTAGACAAATGGCTCACGCCTCGCCCAACTCGTGTAAGAAATACTTGGTCATCTGGAGCTACCAGTTCTGTCACTTTCATTTCTAGACGAAACCGGTTACGTCGAGTAAGACGCAGTCCCCTTGGCTGTTCAGCCGCTGCCGTAGAGCAGCCTTACCACCCACAATTATCCATTGGCCGCCACGTGTGACTCCGATCACTGTGCAACAGTGTACCAGGGACACTTGAAGCATGGAAAGAGATCACGTGAACTGATTGATGCATGGGTCGTGACATAAGCCGTTGAACATTAAAGTCAATGTACGATAAAGTTGAAAAGTGGTTAGCCCTTTCTTTCCTCTAAGTAAGCAGGTCCCAGCTCACCAGGAAGCATTTGCATACAGTGTGGGGAATGTTTACGTGGGTCGGCGCGCAGCCCCGAATATAAGCGTGTCGTGTTCCAGCGGCCAACGATACAGGAACTATATTATCCCTTCCTTTCTGTGGTTATTAATTATTATTGAGTGAAACACAATATATATATATATATATATATATATATATATATATATATATATAATGCCAAAGATAAATATTAAATTATGTTTCAAATGAACGCCAGGCTCTCTACAAATTATTTCAAATTCTTTCGGTGAAATGTAATGCAGGCTAAGTTCGCTGAGTTAGAATAAATCGTATCTCTGAAAGTATGCATTTTTTGACGAAATAAATTTAGTGAAGCTTTGCACTTTAGTTAATTGAATAACTTGAAGAGATTCTTTCTGCTCCGGCTGTGGCGGCATGTTACACAGAAAAATAAATTTAAATGCGCCGCGTAATGGGGGCCAATTGTTGCCAGTCAAAGATCACCGCTGCTCGCTTCGCAGAAACTGAAAAAATGTTACATAACTTTTTGCAGTTATTAATTCAGGAAGAATTGTTTGCATGCGTTCTTTAAGTAAATTAATGAACTCACTTTTTGTAAATATATTTCCACAAAGCATGGAATACACACTTGAATTATTCGCTACGTACGAGAACAAATAGAACAAAAGCTACCGCAACCGTACCTTACATACAGCAGAAGAAATGATCTGACTCGAAGTGATTTTAATTATCTTTTTTTTCTTATATATAATGACAAAGATAATAATGTTAGTTTCGAGAACGTTATGCACTACGATCTCATCTAACATCAATAATGTCTTTTTATTACATTGCAATCTACATAGTCTTTCTTTGAAGCTAATTTAATATATTTTCATAATTAATTTGTCGTTTATGTCCATATAATATTATTCAGAGTCCTTTTCTCATTTACTTCAAATATATCGGCTCGAATATTTCAAAAGCGACACTATAGAACCTTCTCACCAAGTGTAGACGGCCAACCTGTAACCTCAGCGTGAGTTGACACAGAAAGTGCAATTCTAAAATTCGTGCAACAACAATGCAAAAACTTAGCATTTGTTTATGTGCCACTTTTTCATTGTTTTTGGTGATAAGAAATGGCCCTCAGCGATTGTTGGACTGAGGGAATATCACGATTCAGTTTCCTGTCGTCGACGAGCCTATTACGTCAAATTATTTGCTGTATTATTTTTTTCCTGTGTTTAATTTAGTAATTTCCTTAGCTTTTGGATAAATTTTTCTTATTTAGCTTTTATCATTAGAGACGAGCACAAGTGCAAGCTCGGACTGGGATATGAGGTAGACGGGACACACTCTCAGTGGGACCGCCATAGCATTTGCCATAAACGACTTCGTGATACCATGTAAAACCAAATTTAGATGCCGCGACATGGATTTGAACGGCAGTCCTTCTCAATATAAGTCCCGTTTCTTGGCACTGCGCAGCTTCGTTCGACACGATCTTTTGAATATCATTCACAAACCCCGTACAACACGAGATGTAACTGTGTATCGCCCCTGGAAATGCTCCTTGGGAGTAGTGCTCTATGGATTGAAACTAACAGATTGTCACTGAATTGATTGGTAGGACAATCAGAGATCTTCTTACGAGTAACTTGACATGATCACAATTTCTTCTGACTCTTACGCTGTATTTTGTAGACTATATGGCTACGCTATATAACTTTAACTGCTACATAAGTTCTAAAGACTGCAAGTTCATTATAGTATTCGATAAATACATGAAATCGAACAAGCCAGGTAGTCGGAGAATAGCGATAGACGTGCTGACGCAGAACTTCAGACGTTAGAGCTCAACGAGGGGCAGTAGTAGTCTTCTGAGAAAATTGGTGCTGGCACCGAAACGTCCGGACAACTTTCTGTGCTCTTCCCCTCTAGCCCTTCTACTCAAACAGGATACGCTCTCGTAAGCAGAGAGGATCCATACAAGTGTTGGCGTCTTTGATACGTATTCGCTTTGACTCTTTCCGTTATTGGGAACAGCTACCTGCCGTTACGAGGTCTTTTGGAGTGGCCCACATATCTTGAATGCACCGACGAAGCGGAAATTGACTGCAGCGCTTTTCTGTGTTTTGAAGGGCGTGTGCAGGACGTATATTCGAATGGAAATTTGATGCCGTTTGCAATCTCAGGAAAAAGCAGAAATGCATATTACATCTCTCTCCGCTTTAAAACTGGTTAAGAAGGCGGCTGTTAATGCCTTTTATAGTCCGCTGCGTCTAGCCTACGTGGGAAAATAACGAGACCATTCCCACATGGTACTGTAACACATGTTTTATTATGAATAAACCTTCTTGCTCTGCTCATAGTACAAGGGATGAATGACGAAATTTAGAATTTATCATACAGCCGATTTTTAGGTTAAGAGTGAATGAACATTGGCGCAGTAACAAAATAAAGTAGAGGGAAGACGTTGCAAAGGAATCGTCCAAACATTCGCCCACGGAAAATCCGGATCACAATGCCCGAAAGGTTTTTCGACCTGTCGAATCTCTTAGCCAGTGTGCCAAACACTGTCGATAGTCTGTGATGGCAGAAACCTATTGTGTCCGCAGCAGGTCTTTGCGTGGTGAAAAGGACGAAGACTGTCGAATAACATCCGAAAATTTCCGACTTCGACAGATTCCGGTGTTGAACTAACTTAAGTTGCACTGTACGTCATGTTTCAGTTTTTTGAGTTTTGATTTAGTTGCAACATTAAATATGAGTATAATTCTGTCATGTCAAGGCTTTACTCGGCTGAAACACTTAGTGATGGTGAAACGTAGCTGCTACTCAGCACTTTCACTTCCTCAGTATATTTTTCCCTTTCTTGTGAATCACTAGCCTTCTTTTGTTGCTATTATCTTTGAGATCTCGCTCTCACCACTTTCGTTACCGACACGCGCTATTTCACAACCTCTTTGCTTAGTCACTGTGAAGTCTTTGGTGAGACGTTTTCTTCTCGTTCAGTAGTAGTCCTTCGCAGGTTCCCAGCTGTGTGGATTCCTTGTTCGAAGAGAGTTAGCCCCAGTACTGGACTACTACTTTTATACTGGTTTGGTCTGGTGCCTATTCTGAGTTGGGCAGTTTCATTGTAGGCTAGGCGGTGTTCAGAAGGGGTCTGACTTTGTCTAATAGGGATCCATACCTTTGAGCAGACATTGCCATGTACAAGGAATCCGGTAACATCCATGCAATTTACATCCTGTTACGAAATTTAGTTTTGCTAGTGAGATTGACTTGGGAATTTTTATAAGTATCAGTCGGTGCATACATCCCGTCGCGTGATTCCGTGCAGTGAAGTAGGAAAAGATTGACTGCCATTAGTGCATTACGTACCAAGTATTTCATTTTGAGTTGTTATAAATTCAAGATGTTAGAGCTCTAGAAACGTCAAGGATAATGTTCTCAAGATCTGTAATTAAGTGTTCAATGGATGAAGTTACATCTGGTTGTGAATCCAAAACTTGGAGCCGTAGTCTGAAATATCGTTTCGGGATTATAAAGTTTACTTCTGTATGCTTTTGACAATATAGTATTGGTTGAACTCGGTTTTCATGAGTTTATTCTACCGAGGAACGCATAATTCTATGTACAGGAGGCGTCAAAAGATCTCCACGAATATGAAACCACACAACTAAGCTAGTGAACGGTGTAGAGCTATGAGAATAGTGTTATTCAGCTGCTGTGTATGTGCCATTATCAGTTCAGCTATGGGTTGGCGCATTCGTTATGCACTTGGTCGACATCACCCCGTTTCGTGTAAGAAAACGATTGACACATCGAGTCGTAATTTTAGAGAAAGAAGTTCTGCTTTGAAAATGAAATATGGTAGCCACTCTCGCACTGCAACAGAACGGGTAAGGTGGCTGTAGTAAGGCATTCAATTCAATAGTCTCCACCGACGCTCATCTCGAAAACACGTCACGGTCTTACACTCATCGGCTCTAAGTGTTCGCAGAACTCTTCACCGAGATCTTAGGGTGCATTCTTATACAGTAGTAATTACTCAGGAATTGAGTGACACACACTGAAACCTGCACATGGTTCTAGGAAACATGCGCTGCACAGACGTCATTGTCTTTTCCAACGAAGCCAATTTTCATCTTTCGGGTGGAGTAAATAAACAAAATTTTCAGATACTGGATTGAAAATAACCCGGGAGAACTTCAGTAATGTCCACTTCATAGCCCGAAAGTAACTGTTTTCTGTGCAGTTTTTCAATTTGCCGTATTGGGTCCCTAATTTTTGTAGAAGACGGTGTGACAGTTACAGTAAGTGGTCGTTACTGTGCGATGTTGCAAAACTTTCTCCGACCAAAAGTGTATGACATTTTTAATGAACAGGGAGCTGAAAAGATTTAGTTTCAGCAAGACTGTGCCACATCCCACACATCTCGACTCTCATTTGAAATCCTGAGAGACATTTCTCCTGGGCGCTTCGTTTCCTTATGAGTGATACCTGACGGCTTCCACGTTTATCTGATTTGACATTTTGCGACTTTTTCCTGTGGGGTACATAAAATGCGAAAGGCTGGAATCTCTTAAGGAAGAGATAAAAAATGAGGCTGCTGCTATTCCTCCCGAGATGACTCGCAATCATGCTTACCCTACGAGTGCATCAGTGCATCAACAATGGAGGCCGCCATTTCAGTGATGTATTATTCACAATCAGTTAATGTAAACCGTCAATGTAAAAGGTATTTTGTGCAAATTTGTTTAATAAAAAGTATTTATTGGTATCGCATAAGGTTTTGCATTTATTCATTCGCAAAATGGGGGCGTTCCTTTTGCCGCATCCTGTACAATATGTGTTTGAGTATGCCATACTGGTTTGTGGCTATCTTGTTGTTCTGTCTCATGTAATGTAGCTGCTGAAGTGGGAGTCACTCTGATTATTAAATAAACGGCTCTGGCACAACAGTAATAAATAGAGATCTATACATGGTAGTTGACTTACAGGGAATGAGTAAGGTAGGGCTAGGTATGTTGTGCTGATGGACGCTGTTATGAGACTTGTTGCGCTGCTTCACTGGAATGTGATAATATGTTCGACTGGAATTATGTTTTTGTGTAATGATTATTTTGTTGTTATTCAACATATAAACGTCACTACAGCTACTCGGATTTAGGTTATGACACGTTCGATACGCCTTCCATCATTGGCGATGATGTGCCCAGACGAATAGCGAAATTCTGCATGACCCGCCGAAGTGTCGGAACATCGATGCAACCGACGCCCTCCTGGATGGCTGTTTTCAGCTCAGAAATAGCTTTGAGGTTATTGCTTTAGTCCTTGTCTTTAATATAACCCCACGAGAAAGTGTCACATGAGCTCAGATCTGGAGAATATGGTGGTCAATCGAGGCTCAAGCCAGTGGCCTCTGGGTACCACAGAGCCAGGATGCGGTCTCCAAAGTGCTTCTCCAGGACATAAAACACTCTCCTGCTTCGATAGGGTAGAGCTGCGGCTTGCTGAATCACATATTGACGAAAGCAGGGTCACATCGGATAATGGGGATCAAATCATCTTCTAAAACATTCACGTACCGTTCAATAGCCACCATGCCATCAAGGGACACCACGCCGATTATTCTGTGACTGGACATTGCACACCACGCAGTCAACTGTTGAGGGTGAAGAGACTTCTCGATCACAGAATGCAGATTCTCAGTCCTCCTAACGCGCCAATTTTGCTTACTGACGAACCCATCCAAATGAAAGTGGGCTTTGTCGCTAAACCAAACAATACTCATATCAAAGCCCTGTTCGTCAGTTCTGTGGAGAATGTTGTTCCATGGCTATGGGGCTTATTCGCTGATGGGTCTGGGTACACAAAATGTACATGAGCCAAGAGGGAATAATAAGAGTTGATGACCAAGAATGAAGTTCTCGGGTTAAGAAGGGTGTAAGACAGGGATGTAGTCTTTCGCTACTGCTGTTCAATCTGTACAATGAAGAAATAATGATGGAAATAAAATCAATGAGTACAGAATATCGATTGAGAGTAAATCTAAGAAAGACTGAAGAAATGAGAACTAGCCGAAATGAGAACAGTGACAAAATTAACATCAGGTTTGAAGGCCATGAAGTAGATGAAGTTAATCTACTACCTAGACAGCAAAATAACCCATGATGGATGGAGCAAGGAGGACATCAAAAGCGGACTAGCACTAGCAAAAAGGGCACTCCTGGCCAAGAAAAGTCTACTAGTATCAAACATAGGCCTTAATTCGAGGAAGAAATTTCTGAGAATGTACATTTGGAGCACAGCATTGTATGGCAGAGAAAAAAGAGAATCGAAGCATTTGAGATGAGGTGTTACAGACTCATGTCGAAAATTAAGTGGACTGATAATGTAAGGTATGAGGAGGTTCTGCGCAGAAATGGAGAGGAAAGGAATCTATGGAAAACACAGACAAGGATAAGGGACAGGATGGTAGGACATTTGTCAAGACATCAGAGAATGACTACCACGGTACGAGAGACAGCTGCAGAGGGCAAAAACTGTAGAGTAACACAGAGATTGTAATACATCCAGCAAATAATTGAGGGCGTAGGTCGCAAGTGCTACTCTGAGATGAGGAGTTTGGCACAGGAAAGGAATTCGTGGCGGGCCATATCAAACCAGTCAGAAAGCTGATAACTCAAAAAAAAAGAAAAAAAACATGAACAACAATTTGTTGCTGTGTCTCCTGGTTCATTCCCACCTGTTATGCAGCTCGTCTGATCGATTTTATGGGGCGTGTCTTCTAGATGTTTTCAGGCGTTTTCACACCTTTTGGACAACCGACATTGCCAACACTACCCGTTCTCTCAGACCTGCGGACCCAATTCTTGATTGTTAGCACATTTCAGCTTGAACTCGGTCGCAAACTTCCGGTGAGCCGCAATTGGGCTGTTATTGATCGCATAATAGGCCTTCACAAGCGCTACACGCTCAGGCACGCTGTACCGTGACATTTTCACTTGCAAATGGGCGACAACAACGGGCGCGTGCGCATGCTAATCCCCATCATGCACCACGGCCAAACGTCCACCTTGAATATCCTAACGCAAACCGTTCAGAAGTTATGACGATTTTATTTCATATAGATCAATAATTGTCACCCTGTATGTAAACAGAGCTGGAAAGATTGTCCCATTGCACAACTGGACAGCAGAAAGCTGACACATGCGCAAGAGTATTCAGTGTAATTTGCGAAGTAATTGCTTGATTTTCTCCACTCTTGAGCTAGGTGTTCATGCTCGTTTCGTCATAAATGACATTCCACTGTTGAGATGGCTGTGTGGGCACGTCCCGAAAGCCAATAAATTAAAAGAAAAGAATTAATTACTTCATCTACAACAAGCTATATCTTCATATGTAGGCCCTCAGTTCTTATCGTTGTGATGACTTATGAACGTGCGTCCTCGGTGATGATTTTAAATACCATTTCCGAGTCAGACAGCGTTAGTAGCTTACTTCTACTGGGCATTACATATTTCATTCTTCATATTTTCAAAATACCAGGTCCTATTTCTCACTATGTATGAGAACAGTCTAGTTTTCTTTTCAAATACACACACATACACACACACACACACACACACACACACACACACACACACACACACGCAGTATCCTTCAGATTATCAGAAAAATAATGATGCAGACTGCTCACCTCGTGGCCAATATATATAGTCAAAGTAGAAAAAACAATATAAATAATGAAGAAAAAAACAGTTACCCGCTCGTACACAGGCAACAGAAATATCAATAATCGTGATTTACGAATGGAAAAATCGATAATACAAGTTATTTCTAAATTTATGTTCCAATACAGATCATATACTTGACGTCTTTACATTCACTAATGGCCTGCATCAAGTTCCACAACAGCAATTAGCAATGTTGCGCTACAAGTTATTTAGTTGCGAAGGTAATAATTACTAATTATTGTAAATTAATATCTCTGTTTCACCCAAAAGACACTCGATAACGGAATGTATTATGTTACAACTTACTTCCTGTAGTACAAAAATGGTAAGTTTATCGACAGGAGTTCCTCTTCATAATGATGCCTACTGAACCCTTAGCACAAACCCTGCTGATTCTGTTTGAAAACGCAGGAGAAGGTAGTACGATTGTCACAAGAAAATACTCAGATATTCAGGTGTAGCTCTAATTAGCAGTCAAATCACTGAAGTTATTGCTTCTGCGCTTTGGTAGAAATAGTTTATTCTTTTTGTTTGTTTGATTTCGAATAACTGAACAAAATGTGCAAGTTTCAATTTCACTGCATTTATTTTTGTCAAACTGCTCTGAGTAATTAATTATTTTAAGTATATTCTCTCCCAATCCTATGTATTAAAATATTGGTGAATGTCACATAAATCTGAATTTTGTACAGCTCAACGTAGATGGCAGGAATGTGTATGCTTACTGCAGTAATCTGCTAGACAGGATGATTAAAATAGAGTTGTCGGTGCATTTCGCGCTTCTATCCTTTTTTAATTCTGTCGTCAGCACTGACTGCAAAGGTGTAGCCTCGTAGCAGATTCAGATGCTAGTAATTTGTTTGTGGAGTTTGATATACCGTATGAAATGTTGCACGGCAAGCGGCGGCTGGTCCGGTAATGCTGCTGTCGAAATTTTCGCAGACGCTGCAAGTACCCTCCAGCACTTAACACAGAGCTGTGGTCGCAACAGGGCACTTTCTGAACATGTTTCGGAAGCAGCACACAAATTACAGGAACCAGGGCAGCGCCTGATGTGATAAGTACGGGATTGACTAGGACTCCACCAGGTGTCTATAGACGGTAGATCGTCTCATTGAGGGCGAGGTCACTACAGACGAAACAAAACCTCACTTGCAGAGGCTTGGGAGGAGGAATGGACTTCGATTTTATGAGAGCTACGACGGCTTTCACCTGAGTGATTCAAGGAAACTGCGAGGAATCGGAATGTGGATGACTGGAAAGTAATCTAAATGCCGTTCTTTCAGAATGTGAGTTCATTGTCATAGCCTCTGAATCTCTCTGTTCGGTCTGATAATGGTGAGATCTTTTCTGGGTACACATTGCCCTAAACCGTACGCATGCGGCTTCAGTATATAATTTTTACTTAACCTAGGGCAAAATATGTGACTTGAAAATGATTGGTACAGTGAATATAAACAGTTGTTTGATGTAGTTGATTGATGCTGAGAAAAAATCTACACTGAAAGTGATGCTGTCTTTTCTGCTTCATGACACTTTAATTCCCTTGCATGCAACGACACGCGTGGTACGCTCATCACAAATACGTGCACCTTGAATTTGAGGTGGACATACCTACTCACCGCAGATGTTGGGATTCGCATAGACTTACCTGTTCTCCACACAACGTTGAATTTCACGTGGATATGCCTATTATCCCCGCGTGTTGCAACCTAGTCGATTCCTCAGTGTAATGATATTTACATAGCAATGTTCCCTGTTTGTGCCTCTTGATTCTGGAAGATCTTGTTGACAAACCTAAGACCATGATTAAAGGCTGCGTGCAGATTCGTGATTTGGGTGAAGAGGGGAGTGTTGGTGCTCGGTTCCTATCTAAGGTAGGAACATAGGGTGAAAAGTTTTTGATATAGCCCGGACGAGAGGTCATTTTTACAGCAGTTGTGTATTTGTATAAAACGTCATCAGAAATAGTACTGAATGCCTTATCAGAAAATTATTTTGAGCATCTTGTTCAGGAGACCACTCGAAGTGTAAATGGTTGCGAAAACATACTTGACGTATTAGCAACAAATAATCCCGACCAAGTAAGGAGTTCACGATAGACACAGGGATTAGTGACTTCAAGGTTGTTGCAGCTAGACTGATTACTGAGACATACAAAACCACCAAAAATAAAAGCAAAATACATCTGTTTAGAAAAGCAGATTTAAATTCGCTTGACACCTTCCTAAGAGACAGCCTTCACCGCTTCCAGTCTGACTACGTAAGCGTAGACCAGATGTGGTTTAAATTCAAAGAAATATTATCGACGACTGTTGATAGATATATTCCAAATAAATTAATAAGAGAGAGTACTGAACCCCGATAGTACACAAAATAGGTCAGAATACTATTGCAGAAACAACAAAAAAGCAAGCCTAATTTAAAAGAACGCAAAATATCCAGGATTGGCGAAGTTTTACAGAAACTTGAAATTTAGCGCATACTTCAATGAGAGATGCTTTTAATCATTTCCACAACGAAACTCTGTCTCGAAATCCGACAGTAAACCCAAAGAGATTCTGGTCGTGTGTAAAGTACGCAAGCGGCAAGATGCAATCAATAAGTTCACTGCGTGATAACAATGGTGAAGTTATTGGTGATAGCGCCACTAAAGCAGACTTACTGAACACGATTTTCCGAAATTCGTTCACAAAAGAAGACGAAGAAAATATTCCAGAATTCAAATCAAGGCCAACTGCCAACTAGAATTATTCAGAACTAGATATCCTTGGTGTTGCAAAGCAGCTTAGAACACTTACAGTGCGTTTAAAACGAGTTGGTAATTTTGACAGTTCAGTACGAAGCGAGTGGTGGGAGGCGTAGTTGCCAGTGAGTGCTGGGTGCGTCAGTGGGTGGCCACAGTACGTCAGGCCTACTCGGCGCGGAACCTGGCAGGCTCGCTTGACTGCGTGAAGAGCAAACCGGCGGATCTGTAATCTTTCTGAAACGATTTCAAAGAAACTGTTCGATAATAAACTCTCGTTCTCGCACATCTTATAATTTGTCAGCTTCATGATCATCCGGCTATCATGTCGGTAATGGTCATAGTAAGTTGTGATATTTCGATAGTAGTTAAGCAACTGCAAGAAATTCTTAGTTTGCAGTTAAAATTAGGTATTGCTATGAATTTGTGTTTGGTGCGTGATAGGTTACATGTTGCTGCATACTAAATGTAGACGATATATTGAATTATTCTTTAAACTAGTAAGGATATTGCCGTCTGTTCACAATTTCGACAAAATTTAATGTATGTAAAGCGCTCCATGACGAATTCGTGCGTCAGTGAAAAAACTGGAATAAAATATTCGTAAATTCCTCGTATCTCATAAATGGTATGAGATATTGGAACACATTTTTGGCAAATGATAGCGCTAACTGGCGAGTGTCTTTTGCCATACGATTATTATGCGAAACTTCCCGTATCTACCGCGATTTTCAAACGACTACAGATTTTTTCAATGAAATAATGTAATTATTGAGGGCCATCGGTAGCTGCTGAAACTAGAAGTGCTGTGGGTTTTGTGACAATATAAGTGAAGAAATTACTAAGAATGGGCTGTTTCATAAACTATTGACCTATCTAGCACTCAGTTGTTAGTTCAATAACACACTATTTCAGGATTCTGTCGCAATTTCAACTGCATTAGAATGTTAGTGAGATGAATATTTCTGAACCCTGCAGTGTTTTGACAAATGAAGCAGATTTTAACGTGGCAACAGGAGAAGTTACGTGTTCGTCAAAACTTGCTACAGTCCTTCATTAATCAGTATCCCTTCAGATGCCTTCTAGGTATGGCTGACAATTCAAGACCCGTCCTGTCGTGCAACATTTTCAGTGGCTTCTTTTGTCAGAATTTCAGCACCAGTGAACGTACATTTCTTGTTGCTTTTTGCCACATTACTTTTCACCTAGACCCACATACTCTGTCGGATTTAAATGAGCATGATATGGAGGATGCCTGATCAAACTATGCTCTTCACGTTTAGCCAGTTTATCTACCTGGTAGCGTGTAGTTTTGGCTTATGTGGCACCGCAAGTTCCTTTAACTTTGCTTTAAAAATGTTAGGTTCAACTTTATCTCATGCAACATATCTTTGTATACAGAGCAAAGCATCCCCTTTCCTCTACTGTATTGTTGGAGACGTATGCATCACAGCAGTGTGGAGTGGCATTCTCTCCATTACTATTGTCAAATTCCGAGAAATGTTTTGCAGCACAACGTTATCTTCCCATCTGGTGAACAGTGACCCTGGACGACAGTTTTATTGAAAATATCTTATTCAGATGTACTGCGTTGTTGCCATTAGTGCAATGTAAACACAAAACACTTGTTTACATGACGACTACAGAACATTTCAGTGCCATAAAATACGACTTTACAACGAGAGCTGACGAACGCGTCTACTACGTGATTCCACGTGGTACTGTTGACTCGTGGTTTGACAACAGGGGCGCTTCACCACCGGACCGCTGGCGGCGTGGCAAGGAAAGCCGTATTGCTATTGGTGTTACCTGGGCAACAGCGTCACGTCCCTCTCTGGTCAGCCTAACGTCAAAAGTCGCAGCTAATTTTAAACGCACTATAAGAAGGCGAGGCTTCCGGTCCAGACTACATGCCAATCAAGTTCATTTCAGAGTATGCTTACATAATAGTTACGTACTTAAAATCATATACAACCGCTCGCTCGTAGAAAGATCTGTACCAGAGACTGGAAAGTTGCACAAGTCACACCACTACCCAAGAAAGGAAGTAGGAGAAATACCCTGAATTACAGACCCATATCACTTACGTCGATTTTTAGTAGGATTTTGAAAAATATAGTGTGCTCGAACATTTTGAATCACTATGAAAAAAGCGTTTTATTGATAAACAGCCAACACGGATTCAGAAAGTATCGTTCCTGTGAAACACAACTAACACTTTGTTCACACGAAGTAATGAGTGCTATTGACAGGAGAAGTTAAATTGATTCTGTGGTGTCACCGCCAGACACCATACTTGCTAGGTGGTAGCTTTAAATCGGCCGCGGTCCATTAGTACATGTCGGACCCGCGTGTCGCCACTGTGTGATCGCAGACCGAGCGCCACCACAAGGCAGGTCTCGAGATACGGACTAGCACTCGCCCCAGTTGTACGGACGACTTTGCTAGCGACTACATGGACGAAGCATTGCTCATTAGCCGAGCCAATAGCTAGAATAGCCTTCAGCTAAGTCAATGGCTACGACCTAGCAAAGCGCCATTAGTAACATTGCATGTATCTAAAGAGTCTCACTTGTATCGCCACAATCTCCAGATGTACCAAAAGGATGGATTAAAGTTAAGTATTCCAGAAGCTACGTACTTTTCTTTATAGCATTCATTACGTATCCTGTTTCAGACCTCACGCCATCCTGCTTTAACTAAGCGCGTGCCTTTCGGCTTCCTCTCATTGTGTCTAGGCTGTCTTGTCTAGACACAACAGATTCCATATCTTTAGATTTCCCGGAGGCCGCTCCTCACAAGGGACTTCTATTTAAATTGCGTGCCTGTGGAATATCGTCTCAGTTGTGTGATTTCCTGTCAGGAAGGTCACCGTTCGTAATAATTGACGGAAAGTCATAGAGTAAAACAGAAGTAATATGTGGAGTTCCTCAAGGAAGTGTTAAAGGACGAAGTTTTATAGGCCCTCTGTTATTCCTGATGGACATAAAAGATTTAGGAGACAGTCGCAGCAATCCTCTTAGATTGTTTGCAGACGAATCTATCATTTACCGATCTATAACGTCATCAGATGTTGAAAATGAATTGCAAAATCATTCAGACAAGATATCTGTATTATGCAAAAAGTGACAATTGACTCTAAATCATGAAAATTGTGAAGAATATGCTAAATTTCAGAACTAAAAGGCTGTAAACTCAACTAAATACATCGGGATTACAATAACGAATAACTTGAATTGGAACGATTTCATAGATACTGTTTTGGGGAAAGCAAACCAAAGACTGCAATTTATTGGCAGAACACTTAGAAACTATGACAGGATTACTAAAGAGACTGCTTACACTACGCATGTGCACCCTCTTCTGGAGTATTGCTGTGGGGTGTGGAATCCGCATCAGATAGGACTTGCGGAGGACATCGGAAAAGATCAAAGAAGGACAGCTCGTTTTGCATTATCGCGAAATAGGGATGAGAGTGCCACGGATATGATACACGAATTGGAGTGGCAGTCATTAAAACAAATGCGTTTTTGGCTGCAGCAGGACAACTGTAATGAAATTTCAATCACCAGCTTTCTCCTTAGAGTGTGAAAATATTTTATTGACGCCCATCTAGGTAGGAAGAAATGATCATTATAATAAAGTAATAGAAATCGATCAGAGCTCACACGGAAATATTTAAGCGTGCGGTTCCCTGTGTGCTGTTCGAAAGTGCAACGGTAGAGAAGTAACATCAAGTTGGTTCAATAAACCCTCTTAATTGTGAATTGCAGAGTAATAAGGTATATATAGCTGTACTATCAACAAATGCGTTCAGAAAAGGCTGCCTAACACTTAAATCTATATTCGATGATAACAAATTTGTCTTATTTAGAAACGCTTTTCTTGCCATTGCTGGGCTACGTGTATATTCTCTCTGCTTCAGCTCTCGTCATTTATTTTACTTCCCAAACAGTAAAATTCACAGCGAATCTCGTATACTGCGTGCTAAGAGGTCCCATGAGGATGGTACTGTGTATCGAAATCGGTAGCCAGTAGGCAAAATAAATAAATTGCGACTGTAGACTAAAACATATCTTTTTCAGTACTTTATCAGTCGCTGTTCCACAGACGGTATATCGGGTATCTCCAATAGCTGGTAGTCAAGTAACACTCAAAATGAAGCTGTCAGATGTTCAGTCAGCATATATTCATTAATTAATACATATGATAACCCGTAAATTTGATTAAATTTGGGTCAATTATCAAATAGCAATACGTTTTTTCAAGTACTTGATTTTTTATTTGATTTGATTTTAGAATATCGAGGTATGTAAGTGGTGATCATTTTGGTTGGAATGTGGACGTTGACAGGGAAGTGGCTGCTAACGGAGAAGTTGATGTTTTCGGGAAAAGCTTGGTTGGACAGAAAAACCGTGAATTATGAGAGTAGGGCATGAAATGGAATTACACGTCTCTGGCCACTTAGGAAAGTGGTCAGTAGTTGTTTTGTTTCGTCTATACGCCGTGCTTGCTTCTATTTCCTACAGCAGTTCTTCGTTTCCCATTCTCTGCCTCTTTCAAATTCTTCTGATAAACTGTAAACAGAGTAGAATTTAATTAGCACTGCTTTGATGTAATTGACATTTGTTCACTGTGAAGACTGTTCTGCTGCAGTTATTGAGACTAGTCTGTCCTATGTAATCCTCTACATCTCAGTATGTCTACTGTAGCCTAATCGTACATCTATTTGAACCTACTTTCGTCTGTATAATTTTTACCTCTCAACGGTTCCCATCTTTACGAAGCTGACAGTTTCTTGATGACTCAGAATGTCTCCTTTCAAATGAAAGTTTGACATCATCTACAATGATAAATCGTTGCTCCTGCAACCTAAGCACATCGATGGGTAGATATAAGCAGATCTTGGCTTCTTCCAATATCGATCTCTTCAGAGCAAGTATGTTTCTGAACGTGGGCCAAGTGACTCACATATTCGGCCCGTAAAAGTCAGTATCAGCCGAGAGCGGGTTAAGTAAAGTGCTCGTATAGGCTGTTGTATTAACTCATATACGGTGCCATGTCTTGAAGGAGCAAGGACTGCTTTCCCTATTGAAGTGGGATAGCGTGCAGCTCACTGCACCAATCACTTTGTAATCGGGTGGAAACCCTATACCAGTATGTATGTCGTTGACGCCTTCAGATTATTTCTCGTTCGACCTGACGTGAGCGTATATACCGCAACCACTTTTCGTATTGTTCTGCAGCCTCTGGTTAACCACTAACGTCGCGTCTTGGAGAAAATGTGGGCTGCAAAAGGTGTTCCATGTTTTGTAGCCCCAGTACTTTTAGCAGGTATGCCAATACCTTTTGCTAATAATTGTGAGGGCTTAAATTCACAATCTGGTTAAATTATCGATGTAAGTTTTGTGGTTAGATAGAAACACGTGCTGTCCACTGACAATGAAATTCTTGTGATGGTTGACCGGTAATTCAATATACATAGGAACACCCAACCGAACATTAAGGTGTCTTTTACGTTGTCCACACTATTTTATGATTTCTGTCAATTTTTCACGTTCTTGTAGCAGTTTATGAGTGAATTATTAACTCAGTATTTTAATTAGTTTTTGCACGAGCTTAATGTGAATACATATTTGATTGCGATCCTTCAGCTATTGACCGCTAATATTAAAAGTATTTTTAAATGATAAGTACATGTATTAAATTCCAATTTCCAACGTAAGTCTCGCCGTAGGCCGAGTCTACACGTTGGGGAGTGGAGATACAGATTAGTTGCGTTCTCTCCTCATTATTACAGGCGGATTAGTTGTATTGATTCAGTTAAGGGGCTTGATACGTTTTGAATGACTTTCAGAGTACTATCAATGCAGTAAGAATTCATACGTGACAGACAGGTTTTCATGTATAATCTGTACATGTTCCTCGACAGTTTGGATCTAACAAGGGTTTCACCCCCGGGTAAAAGATAGCATCTATTTTAACTGAGATGAATTTATTCTGATTACAACGATTACTTATTCAGTATCATGATTTCTAATTGAGTGCTCAAATGCACATTGTAGTATTACAGAGTGGTCAGATTAAGTTTACAAATGCTCGCCGCACAGGCCTTGTAACACATCTCACTCACTGGCAATGATAGTTTAGACAGCATATACGTCGCTGAACCAACATTATCACCATCCACTTAATAGCGTGTTAGTCCACCGATGGAACAAACTACAGTAGCGATTCTACGTGTCACGGATTCGACAAGTCCATCGAAGATTTCTGAAAGTATGGGCCCAAGATGTTAACGCACACGTCACACATTCCCGCAAATTACGGGACACTAGTCAGTCGGCGCCGAGTTGGCTTCCGATCGCGTCCCAGATGTGTTCTTTCCGTTTCAGATCAGGCTAATATGTCCGCCAAGACGTCAACGTGAGATGACCATTATGCTCCTCAGGCGGCTATTACACGATTCTGAACTTCCGACATGGACAGTTATCCTGATAGAAGATGCCATAGATGAAAGGGAGGAATCTGGCACAATAGGATGTCACGTAATCCACAGTTATCATAATGCCTCTGCTGATCCTGATGGATCATGATGGCTTCGATTATTAAAAGTGGTCCCATGACGGTATCGTTGGGCCAGCATGAGATCACTTAGGGGTCGTCTGTTGCGGTCGACAACGTGCGCCTAGTAGTGTGTTCGGAAACACTTGTGTGTTCACCAGAATTGCTCTCTGACGTCCGGGCACAGATCGCCGTTTGTATTGCTTTAAGAGAGGCTAGATTATAAACCCCAAACTCTGTGTTGAGTCGTGAAATCCCAACACCTTATCGCCGACTTGTAATTTCACAGTTGTTCAAGCACGAGCTGTCAGTCAGTATCGCTATGGGCAGTGCTCACAAAGTTGTTGCTCACTGCAGCTTACGATGTGCGTACTGGGAACAGGCTGTACTCCATCCAGATACCGCAATTCCGGCATTTGAGATAATGTCGATGGTCATTCACAGTGAATGCCGATTTGCTCTCCTTCCATTTTTTCGATCAGAATTATAGTACTTTTGGAAAGTAGTGTAGGCGTTAATGACTCAAGAGAATACTGCACTGAAGAGTATCGGAGATACATTCACTGGAGAAAAAATAAGCCTTCTATAGGGAAATCATTAAAAGTGTCATTTAATAACGTGTAATTCCGTCCCTGAACTTGATAACCTTCCGGATTTCGTTAGGAAGTGAATCCACAAGATTGTGCAGATACGTCGCATACGGTTATGCAACTCGCGCAATTCCACCAAATTGTGGGGACGTCTATGTTGTCACTAGAATAGCAGTTCTAACATGTCCCACAGACTTTCCATGGAGTTCAAGTCAGGTGATTTTGCGGCCAATTGATACGTATTAGGATGGGAAATGTTCAGAAAACCAGTCAAATATTCTTCCAACCCCATGAACTTCGTTGTTCTCGTTTTGAAAAAGAGTGGTGTCAGTAGATGTTGACAGAAAGGCTGGCCGAGCGGTTCTAGTCGCTACAGTCTGGAACCGCGCCACCGCTACGGTCGCCGGTTCGAATCCTGCCTCGGGAATGGATGTGTGTGATGTCCTTAGGTTTCAGTAGTTCTAGGGGACTGATGACCTCAGAAGTTAAGTCCCATAGTGCTCAGAGCCATTTGAACCATTTGACAGTCTGATTTCTGTTCGCAAGAGACATAAAATTCACACCCAGCGACAGCATGATTTCTGTTCGCAACACTTTGGAAAGGCGAACAACACTGAACATTCACTTCAACACTGCACTAAAACGTTGGCAAATATGACATACCACAGCTGAGGGCAGGTGGGGGGAACCTGGACAAATGACGTGAAAATAAAAAGGGGGGAAGGAGAGGAAAAAACGAAGGGGGGAGAGGGGGAAAGGAGCCGATGGAGGATGACGTGAGGACCCATAAGAGGGGGGGGGGGCGGTGCTTGGCAGATGCGACAGGGAGCGGGAAAAGGCAGAAGAGGGGAATAAAAAGGACTCGGGGGGGGGGGGGGAGAAGAGGTAGGGAGACGTTAGGCGGGGAGAAAACAGGAAGGAAGGGGGGGAAGACGGAGCCGAGGGAAAGCACAGAGGAAAGGAGGGGGTGTGAGGATCAGAGTTGATAGGAGGTATAAATGGAGGGAGAGATGGCATCATCTGGGAGAGGGAGTTGATGGAAGCCACCTTGGGAAAGGAGATGAAGGGTGTAGAGATGGAGGGTAGGGGGGACACAACAGTGAAGGTGTGGCAGGGGGCGGAGACGAGAGAGGAGAGGAGCAACCAGGGGTTGAGGGGGATCAAGGCGGCGGGAAGTGTAGAGTATGTGGATATGTTCGAGGAATAGGAGCAGATGGGGGAAAGGAATGATGTCATAGGGGATCTGCGTGGAAGACGGGAGGCGTATACAGAAAGCGAGGCGGAGTGTATGACGTTCAAGGATCTGGAGGGACTTACAGAATTTGGGGGGGGGGGGGGGGGTCAGATATCCAGGTGGGACTGGCATAACAGAGGGTGGGACGGATTAGGGATTTGTAGGTGTGGAGCATGGTAGAGGGGTGCAACCCCGATGTCCGACCAGAGAGGAGTTTGGGGAGTCAGAGGCGGTTGTGGGCTTTGGATTGGATGGAGCAGAGATGAGGCATCTAGGTGAATTGCATGTTATGGTTACTCTCCTTTATATGTTACAGTTTTATACACCTCAACATGGGATTTTAATATCTGGGAACGGTCGTGGTTTGAACAATCGTTAGTACATTAGCAGATCATGCTTTACAGCTGGAGACGTTCTACTCGTATATACCAAATCTTGAACACTCCAAGTAAAAGCTCTTCGACTGGGCTTCCCTGAAAGCATTAGTCGTCTTGTGTATCAGCTTGTGTCCTGTTGCGACAAGCCGTGCTGGCAGCCTCTGCAGTGCATCGTTAGTGACGCGGCGTGTGAGAGCGGCTAGTGAGGTGGCGCCGTGTACGGCCGTGGCCGCTCCTCACGGGATGGACGCTGCGCTGCGCCGCGGCGAGATTGCGCGCCAGCGCCGCCTCTGCCTGCGCCCCCCGCCGCCTGGCAGCCGCCGTGTTTACCGACGCCTCGCCTCCTCCGCCGACCCCGCCGCCACCGCCGTCGCCGCACCTCATCTCCGCCGGCCGCTTCATTTCCTGGGCGCAGCTCGACGCGCCGCGATGCTCTGTTTCGACGCAGCCGTCTCCCGGGAGGCCAGGTCCACTCAGCTCCGTGCAGTTGCCGTGCCCGGCACCTCCGTTTCTCTGCAGTCGGCGCCTTACACCGCTGGTGGCGTCACATCGCTACCGTGGCCTCCCCAACTCCTCTAACCGTCTACTGACGCAGAACGGAATGGTCTAATTCGACATGTCGAAACTTACCCTGAAATTTTTCACGTAGGACGTAAGTTCAAATTTTAGCTGTTAAGGCGCACTGCAAGTACTAAAAAAGTATGAAATTACTCATATTTGCAACACGAAGAACCGTTTAAAACAGCGGTTTGTAAAATACGTCCTGGTGAGCGTGCGAATCGACGAATAAGCAGACGCAGCTGTGACAAGAGAAAGTAGTGCAAAGTCAAATGTGCTCACACGTGAATTTTAAGCATTAAACCACACCATTAACTGTATGAATAACTTAATGTTCATATCGGTAGATAAACTGTTGCAGATGTAAGAGGGGCGTTCAATAAATAATGAAATACTTTTTTTCTCGGCTAATTTCGATTGAAAAATAATGTGAAATTTGTTGCGAGACATCATGGAATATTCTAGCTTCAACCCCTACATTTTCATGTAGCTCTGAAAACTGGCGGCGCTATAAGTTGCCTTCAAAATGGCATCTGTACAGTTAAGTCACGTACTTTCTTTTCAATTCTATCATCCCTTACTGCTAAGTTGTTTACTTTCTTTCTCAGAATGATCCAGGTGTACATCTCTAGTTCCTTGACCCTAGCATCTAACTCATTGATCAGTATCAGAAGGGTATGGGCACACGTCTATAGCTCCTTCACTTTACATTCGAGAGACTGAAATTTTCGTCTATGTAAACACAAATTCTCTGTCTGTGCACGCATATCCTCTCGGATTGAGTGCCTGACGTATGTGCAAATGTGTTCGTAGTGCGATGTATATTAACACACTCATCACTTTCTGCACAGCTATATATAAAGAAACTCCTGGAAGTTCCCTCTATACCTTCCGCCATTCAGTTTTCTTGATTTATCAATAACAAGAAATCTATACCGTGCGTGATTTCAGCAATCTTCGCATATTTCTACAAAATCATTGAATGGCATGTCGGTTCCTTCATTCGCCTGGAAAACGTGTTTTAAATTCAAACTGTGTTCTTTGAAATCTGTAATGCGATTTGCAACTATTTGGGGATTCTGGAATATGGCTGACTCAAATAACATACGTCAACACCCATATGACGACCAGAACAGAAATACCCTAGAATCTGATCATGGTTTTCCACAGCAACATTGTCGAATATGAGCACTATCTTTCGCTTTACTTTTTCCGATGGGGTGATTTGACTGCTTTGACTGAATATCGTATATGTTACACCATCTACACCCTGTGGTATCTTTCTCAGTAGCTTGAACTTGGGTTGAAACAGCGGTTTTGAAAATACAGACATGCTCAGAGTGGAGTGCATCTGGATGTGTTAATAGTGACATGAGAACATTTATCTTTCCACAGTTGAGGGACCCACAATTATCGCTTGTATGTTATCAGGTAGGAGTATCCAGTTCTCCTTCTTCTTCTCGTCTTCTTCCGCACCATCACGGGATCAGTCACTTACAGCAAAGTCCTGATGTTTCACCCACCCTGACGTGATACCGACTACATCAGATTTTTGGTGTACAATGGGCTTCCATAGGAAATGAACGCTTGTAATAATAATAATAATAATAATAATAATGTATGTAGTCACTATAGCGCAACCATCTTATGAACTGCGCTACAACGGCTACACCTTACATTATATAATGACAGGGTGGTTAAATAAAGAACAAAGGTGTAACAAGATATTTTTATATCTACGCATCACCAGTGTATATACATCAGTAAGAATTCATTTGTTCAGGCTTGACAACAGTACTGTATTTCACAAATTCACAGAATTCAGCGTGTATTGCTCTCGAACTGATGGATGTTCCTCTAGCTCTTCGTTTGACACCGTATTGATGCTATGTTCTAAATCGTCTGGATGCACACTGTTTGTACAGAGATACTTCACAATATCTTTACACGCAATCTGAACACATGGCAGCCCATAGTTCAATCTTTCCAACTCAAGGGAGAGCACCATTCATAGGCCGAACAAGTTTGTAATGGTGGAGTGCTGCAGATAAATCCATCGATCCCCAGATCTCACTATGAATGTCACAATGTAGTACAGTGGTGTTATAGATAGCATTACGCAAGCACAGTAAATGTTGGGAGATGTACAATACCCGGAGATCATCAGTTGGTTGATGTAGGGTTCTACATTACATAGTTCTCAATTCATTTTCAATTTCTAACACAACACTCCAGTCACCGTCCACTGATGCTTCTGTACCAATATTTAAGCGCCTTAATCCCATAGCTGTTAAATTATAAGGTGAAGTGAAAAGCAATAGAGCACTGGAAGGAAATGGTAGCTTCTCATCCACATCAACACTCTGTCCTCGAAGTAATACTGGAATGTCCTGGGATGGTGTGTATGGCGGAGACCAGTACTGTTCTGCACCGTGTGGTGTAGGGCTCCCACCACAGTTCTTTTGAGAGTCAGGAGCTGGCTGGGTGTCTTCATGAAAAGGAACTAAAATATGTTGTAATTTAATCTCAAAGATACAAGTAGAAAATTTGTTCGACTGTCATACCAGAGGAATACTCTGAAAAACTGTTTTATCCTTGATAGACAAATGACTAATTTCGAGATTCTTTTATTACTTCTAGTATTATCTACTTTTTGTTCTGATGTGCTGGCGTAAAGACGTACTGTATAATTTCATGTTTATGTGTGTGTTAAATGAGGGTGTTAAATGATGAAAAATGTGTTTTATAATTTCTGTCAAGATCAAGCCTAAATCCCATACCAATGAAGTACAAATTATTCTGTTAATTCGATAAGGCGAATTTTAGATGGAGGCGACGATCTTTACGACGGCGCTGCTCAACAACAGAGGTACGTGGTTGTGCTCACTACTTCCCTTTGGTGGCCGCTAAGATTAATTTCGATGTGTTTTTGCCTAGACATTCAGAACCTGCAATGTTCCTTTTCGTATAAAAATAGGAGTCCAATAGAAAAAGAAATATTCTTAAATTAAAATAATTGAAATTCTTTTACACAGGCCACGGGGAATGGTAGAACGTACGTGCCTCTACCCTGATTGTACGTTCGCAATCTCCGAGTGTGTTACGGCGTAATTATTTTTCGAAAAAAAATTAAGATAGATCTTTCTCATCAGATCGCAACCACTCGCACGCGAATGTACGTACCCTCTGAATGTGTCTAGTCAGTCGTGCGCATTGTTCCAAAGCTTTTCTGTTAATATTCAGTGGATTGCATTTCCGCAATTAATTTTTGTGTATGCCGCAAATCGCACTTCATGCGAAGTATTTATTACGCAAGTTTCAGGCTCCATTTAATGTCAAAAATTCCGAAGTACGGCTGACTAAGCAAACCGCTACAATAATTTCATATCTCTACAACTACAATAACACAGAACAACAATAACATAACAGGGAGGTTACGTTACATTTATTATACAAATCGAGGAGCAGGATGGATAACAGCAGCTGCTCCAACGTACTGGTCAGGTGCGCCACAGGATCCCATGTTGCTCCTACCACTGCTGGCCCCGAAACACCAGAGGTCACTGCAGGTCCCAGTAAGCTGATGGTGGTTGCTGCTGCTTCAGACACATTGGAGGTCGTGCCAGTCCAGACATGCTGGAAGCCACTGAACAAAGAAGAAGAAACAAGAAGCATCCACAGACAAGGATATGGGACTTGACAAAGAAAAGGAGGAATATTAGGAGCGTTTGGCACGCGATCACAACTTTTGAAGACACAGACGATGCTAAAACTGGATCTCTGAAGGGCAGCGATAACATGCGCATTCCTAGTAGTGGATAAATTAATTGTCGACTGTGTTCTGGGATCAGAAACTATCCGGGAGAAGAACGCAAAATTAGGCTTCTCTACCGGGAAAGTAAATTTTTGGATCGACGGAGTCCTAATCCAGGTAGATTTGCTAAGGAAAGAAGGAAAACATGTAAGATACTGCAGAGGGGCAAAGTTTCACTTGATTAGGAAAGAGCACCGGCAAAGCAAAACAAGTTTGATTAAAGTCATCCAAGTAGTAGAAATATCCGAGCAGATAAAACAGAAGTCGAGCCAGCCAGAGCACCTTAAAGATGAGCATAAGACACAATTGTCTATCCTGTTAAGCAATTATCTGAGAGTGTTTGAAGAAGGACCCGGTATCATTGAGGGTTATACATGTCATTTGAATGCCAAGTCCCACAGAACATACTGCCATAGTTTCTATCCCATTCCTTGGAAACAACGTAATGCAGTGGACCAAGAAATACAGAGGATGTTAGATTGGAATCTAATTGAACCTTCAAACAGTCCTTACTGCAGTACACTTCTCGTTGTGCCAAAACCAGTTGGAAAGGTACGTCTTGTACTCGATGCTCATGTAATTAACACAATTATTGTACCAGTATGTACACACCCAGAAAATATAGATGAGTTGATCCAAAAGTTCAATGGAGTGAAGTATTTTACAACAATCGATTTGTGTGGTTCATACTGGCAGGTCAAGTTAGATGAGTCGAGAAAGTATACTGCGTTTGTATATGCCGGAAGAAGTTGTCATTTCAAGATTCTTCCATTTGGTTTGAATATCAGTGCAGGGTTATTCATATCTGCATTGGATGCAGCATTAGGATCTAAGCAGTCAACTAACATTGTTTGTGAAAGACATATTGATAGCTACAAATACCTGGGAAGAACATGTGAATCTACTGACACGCGTAATTGAGAGATTTTCTAGTGTGGGAATAACAGCTAACTCCAGAAGTCACATTTCTGCCTGGAGAAAATAAAATTCTTAAAGAATTTAATAAATTCAATGGGCTTCTTACCAGATGAAAAGAAGCTAAGTCTGACAAAATTTTTCCTGTTCCTAGAACTAAAAGGCAGTTAAAACGATTTGTAGGTCTTGCATCGTTTTTTCCTCGGTTTATAGAGGATCAGTCGATGAGTTCTGTACCGTTACTAAATTTATTAAGGAAAAATGTGCATTGGCATTGGACTGAGGAATGTCAGCAAGTATTCGAAGCAAACAAGCAAGCTTTGTCTAATGCAAAGATTCTCTATCACCCTGACATGTCCTTGGAATTTGGATTAATGATGGATGCTTTATCTTTTGGTCTGGGCATTTGTTTGTTCCAAATTCTAAAAATAGATGGCAAGCCCACACCTTTTACCCAATAGCTTTCGCTAATAGGACACTGTCAAGTCGCGAGAGATCGTATACTACCAGGGAACAGGAGGCTCTTGCAGTAGTATGGGCATTCAAAATGTTTAATTATTATTTATATGGAGAAAGAGCCATTGTGTATTGTGACTGTCAAGCTCTTAGCTTTTTACAAACTTGTAAGTTATTACATGCGAGATTAGGAAGATGGACAGTCAATCTTCAAGAGTACTAATTTCGTATTGTCTACATTCAAGGGAAGGAGAATATAATAGCAGAAGCGTTATCTCGTCTTCAATAAGGATTAGAAGAAGTCATCATCTCGGGTGACAATGAAGATGTATTTCCAATATTATTGATGAGAGATCAAGTAAACCGAAGATACTATCTAGAGAGATATGACGAGACTCAAACAAAGTGATCCAAGATGGATGAAGATTCTACAAAAATTAGAAGATCCACAAGATAAAATAAACCAGTACTATAAGGTAGTGAATGATGTACTGTTTCATTGTCGGATTAATATGAGTCAGAATTGATGTGTGTGTATACCTGAGGAATATGAGGAGAAGTTAATAACGTATACTCACAACACTTGGGGACAAACTGAGAATGTACAATTGCTTCCTAGATTTTAATAGAAAAGTTTGGAGGGTACTGAGAAAATATGTAATATGTCAGAAAACAAAACCAAATAAGAGAGGCAGTAAAGGCTTGTTGTTACATTCCATTATATCGGAAAAGCCGCTAGCTACTTTATTAGAGGATGTATGTGGACCATTATCGAGGGCTAGAGAAGGCTGTAAATACATTGTAGCTTTCTTGGACATATTTACAAAATATATAAAAATGTATATATCCAATGAAAACTGCTACAGTAGCGCCCATTCTGAACCGTTTATTCAGTGACTACATACCGCGCATTGGAAAAGCGAACGCAGTCTTATCTGACAACGCTACATATTTAACTGGATGTAGGTGGAGGTATGCATTAGCCCGAGCAAATATTATTAATATCCAGATATAACCCGGGCGCGAATCCGATCGTGAGAGCTTTTCGCGAATTACATAGCTTTATGCGAACATATTGCCATGTGAAGCAGACAAGATGGATAGAATATCTCGATACATTTGAGGAAATCGTGAACTATTTGCCTCATATGACCGCAAACTTTACACCTGCTGAACTAATGTTCGAGAGGAGAGAAAGAAATGAATAGATAGATAAGATATCAGAAGGAGAAACCCAATGGCAAGATAAGATAAGAACAGCTTTAATAAATCTGAGCGAAAGTGCTAGAAAGGGGAAGGTAGATTTTGACAAAAGAATCTTACGCAGACAATCCTTTGGCGTTGGCGAAAGAGTACTGCTAAGTACACATACTCGTTCATAGCTGCTAAACAAGACAAATGAAAAATTGTAATTGAAGTACGAAGGACAATTTGAAGTGATTATGATATGAAATCCAGGAGAATATGTCTTAGAACATCCTGAGACCAGAAATATAAAGGGGTTGTATCCTCATCACGATTTAAAAATTTTTCATTCCTGGAGGAATGAAGAAATATAAGAAAAGGAAGATAATTTTTCTAATAGTAATATAAGTAATTTCAGATAAGATTATGATGGGTCGACAGGGATCCATAAGAGATGAATTATAATGTTTATGTAAATATATATGATTTCTTTCAGCAATGTGATTTTGTATATTCTTAAGGAAAAGTAACTATTACGTTTTTTTAATTTCAGTAAAAAATGTAGTTGTAATGGCTATCTGTTTCAGTTTTCATGTAATTTCTAGTAATACGTACATGGAAATATTCATGTTAAAGGCATAGGAATATATGCAAAGCAACGACACAGAAATATAGCTCATTAATTACTTTAAAGAATAAAGTCAATTCACTGGGTGGAGTTTCATAAAATTTTATTGAGATAGATTACCAACGAAGGTATTTGGAAGGACAATGCTGGACCAAATTTAGAGGGGTATGTGTGATCGTTGTGGGGTGTTTGGTATTAAATTATAATTATCTGAAGTATGATAAATGATGAAGAGAAACGACTGGGCTGAATTTGTGTGGATTTGGGGAAAGTAGATAAATTCGTAATTATACTCTGTAAAGGTTAAAGCTAATTTCGAAGACTGTTAGAAGTGCGGAGTAGTGATGGATTCTGTGAACAGCAACGAACTTCAAGTGAAGTGTTGTGTGTTTCCAGGTATAAAATAAATTATGAACACGTGCTGGTGCTATGTCATAAAAAGAAACTAGGGATGAGACACAAGAGAGGTTATGTGTTTGCTAATAAGCAAGATATACTCATGTGCGTCTTATTAGAAACGATTTTTGTGCTTCATTAAAGAAAAAGGTGAAGTCACGAAAGAGAATTATCACCAGAGTTTACCAAGGAAAACGAGTGTGGACATGGTACTCTGATATTAATAAATAAATGTATGAAGGAGAAAAGATTCGATTATTGTGGTGAAAGATTAACCCAATATTGAGTAATAAAATGTATATTACTTCTTCCGAATCACTAAATTCAGACGAGTAAAGTGAGAATGAAGAGTATATATGTACTAAACCTTCTCTCACAGCGCTTTCCCATCAGTAATGATTAGCATTGATACTTGTTCCGGGGTATGTTACATGTTAACACATCACTGCCCTGTGAATGGCCCTATGAGGGCATGAACCAGCCATTCTAGGACCTGAGGATCAACCTTGTTCCTGACTATCTCTGCCATCCCACACACCCTAGCAAGAGGGTCATCCTCCGTCTCTACACACACCTGACCTGCACCTTCCATCAGATGTCGTGCTGACGTCACTACCAAGACATCTTCACATTTACCCACTCCATCAATGCAAGAACACCCTATATAAAGACAATGTCAGATATGTTATTTAAACTTTTAATAAATTTTTGTAAATTACTGGGTGGAGCATAAGGTTAAATTAGCTTTGTTCCAGGTTTTCCATGGTTTCCCTCAGGAACCATTGCCCGAATCGGAAGGCCATGGCCACGTTAGCCGTTTACAGAGATACGTAAACGGCTAATGTCAAAATATTTAACCTTATGAAAAATTGCGAGTGAATATGAAAACTACACAAAGTTCGTAAGCGGCAAAAGTAGTCATCAGCCGCCAGCATATTCCACCCACTCAGAAATATTGCTCAAAACATTACGGTCAATTATGTTACAACTTTGGCCACCTAATAACTTGTAAAGCAAATCCACGCCCAAAATCGGGTTTTTAAATGGATCGTGAAAGGTAAAAACTGTTCTAATGCTGAGAGTGGTATAAACTGCCTGCGAGAATTGGACATTACGTACTACTGACACTTCTTTCTGGGATAAGGAACCAAAGATGTGTATTTGAGGACTCTCTGTGAAGGGATTTCAGATATCAGATGTGTTTTATGTTGGAGAGATTTTGCTATTGTTGTGCGACATCAGTAAGCTCCATTGTGAATGTTTAGTTATCCGATGGCACAATAAACACATTCAAGAAAATAATACGCATTCAAGGTGTGTATTTATCAGTTTATAAAAGATTTGACAAACATTCGTCAAATATCACGAGACGTAGATCGATCGGAGGTGCACTGTGCAATGATGGCACGAGCCTGCATCTTTTCACGGCCAATATTCTTCCAGTGAATATCTCAGAAGCAATAAACTTTCGCTGATAAAAGAGTTAGACACATCAATCCATACGTATAATACAACATAGCACCTAGTTGTGCCGAACGAGCGAAATAAACATTTTAGAGATGTCAGGAGGAGCAGTTCCGACGAGGAGTATCAGAGAGATCGACGCTGCGGGACATGAATATAGCTCTCCTGTGGTATTTAAAACCAAAGGCATATGTTCTTTACCTTTTAAAAGACTGAAGCTAAAACCTGAATAAAACCACTGGAAATCATAAATAAAAATACCAAAAATAAATAAGAAGGAGAGAATTTTCTTACACATATTTCTTAAATAAATTAATTAATTAAATAAAAATATAACAAAGTTCAGTGCTCGGACGACTGACACATGCACGGGCGGCACCAAATGGTGGCTAATATACCGCACTTCTTTCCATTTCTCAGTGCTTACAGTTATTATGTAATGGGAAATGGAGGCAGATGCGAGCTCTACGCAGATGGGATGAACTGTGTCTCCCGCAAACTGATTAAATAAAGAATATGTGTCAATATATTACTGACATTGATTTGAATTTTGTGTCGTGAGATTCTTCCTATCCAGCACAGACTGAGACTTTTTCCTGCCATTTTCCAGATTGGGAAGAGGAGAGGGTGAAGTGGGAGAGGGGCTTTCGAAGGCTGGGGGATTTCACAGAGGAGGGGGGGTTAATTAATTGATCGATCTGATTAATTGTCAATTAATTTTATATCAAAAGTTGGTCTGCATCGGCATGGGGGTTGGGTTTATCAGAAGGAGGATTATTCACATGGGGTCATAAATCTATTAGCATAACAATAAGTTAATGGCAGAGGGGGTTAATTTGCCCCTGAGAGTATACTTGCCTCTGGACATACGCAATCCACACAAACAAAGTGGCGTAAAACAGACATTACCCTATTACTTCGGGCAGGTGTCTCCGTTGCGTGACTATAGGAGGGTACAAGGTGACCTCGACGATTTCTAGTTGGTGTGATGTAAAGTAGGAAAATGTAAGTTAATACTAATGAGAAGGAAAAACTATCCTGTGCTACCTGACACAGTCTCATCGATTAAATATCTAGGCATAACGTTACAAACCGATATGAAATGGAGAGAGCAAGTCAGATTGATAGTAGGGAAGGCAAGTGCTCTACTTGGTTTTATTTGAAGAATTTTGGGGAAGTGTAGCTCATCTATAAAGGAGGCGGCATATACGGCGCTAGTGTTTGGGATCCCCAAAAGGTCAGATTAAAGGAAAACGTCGAAGCAGTTCAGAGATGCACTGCTAGATTTGTTAATTGTAGTTTCGAACAACAGGCAAGATTATGGGGATGTTTTGAGAGCTCAAATATAAATACTTGGAAGGATGGCAACGTTCTTTTCGAGGAACATATTGACAGAATTTAGAGAACCGGCATTTGAGGTGACTGCAGAGCGATTCTACTGCCGTCAACGTACATTTCGCTTAGGTATCACGAAGATGAGATGAGAGACATCAGGCCTCGTACGGAGGCTTACATACAGTCGTTGTTCCCTGGCTGGAACGGGAAAGGAAATGACTAGTAGTGGTACCTAACACCCTCCACCATGCCTCCTATGGTGGCTTGCGGAGTACCTATGTAGATATAGACGTGAATGTAGTGTAGTAAATGTTTGCTGGATAATTTGAAGAGTTTGAGAGGTATCAGAGAGGCAGTGATAGAAGTGACAAGTTATCGCAGTCCATAACATGTTCAAGTCCCATTCCGACACACACAGTCTGAATCTTTTAGAAAGCTTCTTATGGGTACATTCTTGTAGAGAAGAGGCACACAAAATCTAACCATATTCAGATATCATGGGTGACGAATATTATGCAGTGTCTCCTATTTAGCTGCTATGATGTTCTGTTCTGTATTTTAAAGGGGATTACATCGGTGAATGTTTATTGCTGCTGATTGCCGCGCGGGTCTAGCCGAGCAGTCTTAGGCGGTGTAGTCATGGACTGTGCGGCTGGTCCCGTCGGAGGTTCGAATCCTCCATCGGGCTTTGGTGTGTGTGTTTGTCCTTAGAATAATTTAGGTTAAGTAGTGTGTAAGCTTAGGGACTGATGACATAAGCAGTAAAGTCCCATATGATTTCACACAGATTTGAACATTTTTTTCAAATATCGTTTACCTTAGTTTACAACCGATTACTGAAAATAATTTTCTTTCAACTCTGGACAATCGACCTAGTGTTGTTGATTTTTGTGTGTAAAAGCAGTGTTTTGCGCATTAACGAGTTGTTGATCAAATATTGTCCTGGTGAGAGAGCAGCTGATCGGAAACGTGACGTTTACTGGGGGAAGGAAGGCGACACGCGATTCTGCGGGAAGATACAACGAGGAGCGGCCTGTTCTTCCCGGAGATGGAGTCGGGCGGAGAGGAGCGCCGACACGGGTGGAGAACGGCGCGAGGCGCTGATTTCAATCTCGGCCACAATCGGCGGCGGCGAGCTGAGCTGTTTACGCTGGCCGCTTGTCTCGCGCTGTCTGCCGCCACAACGTCTTGCTCAGGGGCCCTCGACTACAGACAGCCCGTGATGTAGTCTGGTATGGTGCAACAGCCCGTGGAGCGAGACGAGATACCGGAACAAGGTGGTGCAGCGGCAGCAGCAGGTGGAGATGGACTGGGAGGTGAACCCGAGGACCACAGAGACGGTGTACAGTCAGAAGTCCGTTGGTCGTAGACTTTCCCAGAGCAAATCGCGCTCTCATTGACAAGGCCAAGGCAGACACTACATTCAGTTCATACAATGGGAAATCCTTTTCTAAATTCAGAAAGAGACATTCAGTCCTCGGGGATGATCAGTTTGGATTTCTGAAAATATAACACGAGAGGCAATACTGAACCTACGACTTCTGTTAGACTAGAGGATAGGTTAATGAAAGGCAAACACTACGTTCATAGCTTTTGTAAACTTAGACAACGTAAAATTTGTTCCAGTCTATGTTGGACGCCAGGTACAGCAACCAGCTATGAATTTTTTGAAATAAGGTTGGTTGGTTTGAGGAAGGGGAGCAAACAGCGATGTCATCGGTATCATAGGAGCAGAGAAGGTAGTCGGCCGTTGTAACGTGCCAACTGGCGGTACTCAAGATCGAACTCACATCATCAACGAGCCGTACTGTACCACCGTCGCAGTGCCGTGATGTATGGCTTACTGCCACGAAAAATTGCTCGAGCGAAACAATCGATCACTACAGCATGAACCTGGTACAGTTTTAATTTTACAGTCGATGTTATGACTGTGGATCGCTATTAATTTTCAGAAGATTCCAGTCGTAGCGGAGCGCCTGGCAAATAATCGAAGTCTAGCTCGAACGTAGTTGTACTCTTAAAAGACAGATCAACCCTCGGATAGTCAATACAGCAGCAATCATAAACACTGACGAGACGGCAGACTCAAATGTCGAATAATAATAAACAGCACTTTTACTATACACAACGTCGTAATCGTACAGTGACACTATTACATCACGACTATACACTCTAAAACATTCCTGTGGCACTGGCAAACAATATCGAGTAGCAATTACTAGACAGGCAAATTTCGATAACAACTCCCGTTATCGTACTATCGGACAAGACAAAACAACAAATCACTTTAAATACAATACCTGTTTATATTATGTCAAGCTAAATATTAACTCTAGCTTGCAACTGTTCTCACACACCACAAAATTCTCACAACTATCTCTGGAAAAGTCCCGTAATCTTTTAATTACTTACAATATTTATATCCAATATATCGTCGTGTTACGACCAATTCACTTTAAGTTGCTTTCACCGATATCTTTCTGTTTAGTCCAGCGTTGCTACGAAAATAATACGACTTAACGTGTTCCACAGATTTACCAATCTTTGTTATTAGTATAATCGCTGATTTTTCGCTAATAACTTTCTACAACTTCAATTCTAACCGAAGTTACTTAGGACTCTCTTTCCATAAATGAAATCGTTTTAACTGTTTAGCATATCTACCCTCTGTATATTTAGCATCGATCAACTCAATTAATGAACTTTTTGATCAGGCAAAACATACAAATACCATCGTAAAATTGTGTCATGAAAAGCGTTATTAATATCTCTGAAAATAAACGTTTTCTTTTCTCACAAAATTTAGCTACGCACTAATTGTACACACGTAAAGGTTTCTTTTAACAAAAAAAAACTGGTATTTATTTGGTCTATGTAGCTCAATAAAATTCAATAGACGTAAGTGAGCGAGTGCCAGCGAAGACTAACACACTCCACAACAAAGAAAATTCAGTAATATATATAAAAAAAAATAAAAATCCTAGGCACCACCGCCTCTTTAACCCTAACCTTAAGTAACAATGTAACACAATTCTGAGCCACTTTTGCCATTAGGAAAACGCGACCCGCTGAGTTTCCTAAATTGAAATAGGCCACTCGTCACTTTGACTAACGAAGTCTTCGTTTAGTTGCGTGTTGCTTGTAAACGGTTCTTTTTTTTCTGGTCGCTTATCAACTCAACTACAGGCGCGATCTATCACATTACAGTGAAACAGTTCGAATGTATACGAGCCAATTCTAGATTCGCTGTATGACCGTGGTATTTTAACAACAGTAACAAACATGTGTTCGAGTCTTTCCCTTCTCGACACACTTCAGTCACTACCAAGCCATTCCAACACAACGGCTAACAACCCAATTTCCTCTGGGCGAGCCGCGACCACTGCGATAACAACTCCCGTTATCGTACTATCGGACAAGACAAAACGGACAGGATATCAGTTCCTTCGATTCCCAAAAACTCATCAATCTCCTTCTCTCTAACCCGGCTCACGCTGTATCTATCACAGCAAACTATTCCTTACTACCGAACCGTCCACGGGACGACAATAAATCGATCGCCCTAGCACATAAATTCACCAAAATCAGCGTCCCATCCGCGACTATTTATAAAATCACACAGAGCCTACGTACATGCTGTAGCTCAGATTTCGGAGGAAACTACCGTCACAGCTTCGTATGTGGACAGGGACCTAAAAGACAAAGTATCCACGCTGCCTCCGTGAACTGCACCAAAATAAGATACTGGTTCTACCAGCAAAACTTCTTTCCCTCTCTCAAGCCTTAAACAGCGGTGCCTCAATATACCACGCAATAGGTCGGTATCCAATCCGACCTAGACGTACCCTGATATATCAACTCAGTCGATAAGAGGTCTACTCGGGAACTAACTACCTTCTTACGTCATACAAAAGGTACCATTTACAGGAACAAACACGCAGCGCCACGCCAACTTTTGACAACTAATTAATAATTCGTTGAAGCTGTCGGTTCTCTACGACAGCGGCCGGCTGCTGCGCGTCGCTTAGGCAGCATCTCTACCCAGCGATGGCGAGTTGTTGCATCGCTGAAGTCGCTCGTGCTCACCACCTGTTTGTTTCGTCGACTCTCTCGGATCATCTGTAACATGTTTTGTCGACTTAATGCACCGTGCACGTATATTTATAGTGACCACCACGTGTTATTAGCCATTTATCGGGTCGGATGCTCATCAATTGCAAAGGCGAACGTAACCCGTGCGTTTTAACACAGCACACCACGCCCTTTCAAAGGAACCATCCTGGCATTTGCCTGAAGCGATTTAGTGAAATCGCAGAAAACCTAAATGAGGATATCCGGAAGCGGGTTTTAAACGTCGTCCTCCCGAATGCGAGTTGTAACACTCCGGTTTAATCTTACTGACTTATCCCGCTCGATCGGGATCTGATAGCAGCCCAAAATAGATACTAATTAATGTGACCGTGTACCTAATGGGGCTGGCAATCGGATTGGACTGCTACGGAGTTGTTACATTCCATTTTGTCCTTCTCGAATGCTGTAATAATGAATGACTGGTGCCAAGAAGAACAACAACACAGCTTCATTAATCAACGAACTATATTCATCACAAAAACACCAAAAGGAAGGAGACAGCCACTGCCTTCGTCGTACAGAATTAATAACGGCTAATCTCAGCACAGGCCTCTTCGTTGTTCATTACCATCACACGCAAATTTTAATCACTGTAAACCAACACTGCAATCCAACACTGCAATCCAAATAATGCCGGCGCGGTAGACGCGAAAATACAAATATCGGCACTGAAATATCACGGAATCACTCTATTAATTATACTTTTCACTTTCCCGATATATTTCTAACACAAAGGGGTTAAACCGCGGCGATGGCCACTCCCTTTGTCGGTACGGTCTTGCATTCCAGCAACAGACCTCCACCCGGCTCGGCCCACAGCGCGTACCACACTCTACTGACTCAACACTCGCTCTCGCTCTCTCCACCCGACACCACTATCGATTGTTTGTCCTGTCGACCTGTGCTGTCGCAAAACTTATAGTAAGGGCCTACGGACCCCTTACATCTCCGCCCTCGAAAACTTCTTTGAAGCCACAGGCGTAAAAGAATCGGCTAGGGAATTAGACATCACTACATATGAACAAAACACACAGTGCAAATAAGTAATGAAATTACAATCGCCAAGAAAATCCTTGACTCCGGTAGTGGGCTGCCTCTACAATAATATTCTACAAAAAGTTATTACATCTCAAAAATATGGCATTGTCCAAATAACACACAACATCAATCCTACTTACTTAACATAGCATGGTAAATATTTTTTATAAACTTATCTTACCAAAAATTTCCAAAAACTCTTCACTTTCAAAGGTTTGTACGAGTCATTAACTACATATCTGTTATAACTTGCTATAGCAAAGACAAGAAATGAAAGTAGTTGAATGCCAGCTACCCCTTTGGTATGCCGTCCTTTCAGCGGGGTTCGTGCCGTCCATACTACTATCACTCTAATTTATAACTCACTTGGCCAACACACATAAAAGTTAAGGAAGAAATTCACAACTTATTCATTACAGATTCCATAAATTTAAATGCTACATTGTACCGCTAAGCATGTCTTACATAATTATTTGCAACACTACAACTAATGTGGTCACCCAATGAAAAATTTTAAACTACTGATCATTTCATTTTGCCAAGCATTACTGCCATATGTGAATTGTTATCAAGAAAGCTTAGATGAGAGGTACAATATTTCCTGTTATATTCACATTAATTCAAAAACACTATATGGATATTTGTCATTCATTACTCAGTGCCAGAATCCTGCTTCTAAAGCTTGACCTACGTATAACCATAATTGACTCTGATAGCTAATTGGATACATGAATTACTAATTATTCATTAGTTACACTTTGTTTTATCAGCATACTTCAGATAAACATGTATACCTACAAATAACTTGCAAACAGATGTTGCTCATGTGCTAAATGACATACTTCAATACTTCAAACATCTCATACTCCATATTCTTCATTACACATAACTTAACATCAACTTCGACTGCAAATAAATATATATCTTCAACCTACATCAATTCTCCATATAATTCAATACTTCAAATATCTCATACTCAATACACATCATTACGACATAACTCCCTCAACTTAACAGCAACTTCAACTGCATATATATCTTCAACCTACATCAACTCTCCATATTCGCTGCAATAACCACATAAAAATACTACTTCAGGCTCCTTAGCCTCTCCATTCATCATATTTCACATAATTTATTCGAACAACTATCTCCTTGTGTATTTGTTTCTTTATATGTTCATCTACTTACAAGCTGATACATTACTTCAATTTTCTTACAACAGTTTGACCTTTTCATGCCTCATAAAACAACTCTATAAGATTACCAAAATTCTTGTTTAACCAATTAGCTTACCACGACATTATGTAAACATTCGCTTTCTGATATGGTTCTCATTTTATTCCTTCTGGCATTATTAATTTTGGTTATTTACTCACACTAAACTGAGCTTTTTTAAGTTATTGATTCTCTGACATCTCACACTCTACATCAACAGCAACTACTACAAATTTACTACATGGTTCCTGACTGACTTACTTGGATGACCACTACCAATCCTAACTACTACACTAATTTTCTTAACCTAAGGATAGAGAAAGATGGTAGAGGAGTGACACTTGAAATTAGAAATAAAGTCTCACCCAGCTGGGAGTGTACCAGTCGCCACTTGGTATACCAGCAAAAGAGTTGCTAGCTCCCTACACCTAACTTTCTTCAACTCGTACCTCTTCCTCATCTGGGTTATCCCTGTTCTCGTGTGAGTAGTACCTTTTTATGTTTTCCACATGTTCCTTACCATGCACTCTCTTTGTCCGTGCATACTCCAACTCCACAGTGTTAGGATGACCAATTTTTATAATCCTGTATGGTCCCTTATAAACGTGGTTGAATTTATTTATTTCAGAGTTTATTTTCTTTGATTTTGCATGAACCTTAGTCCCTTCCTTCTTCTTGATTCCCCAAGTGAAGGCCTCGCCTTCCATTGCAACCCTCTGATTATCCTCTTCTCGTCGCATGGCTATAGCATTTCTCAGATTGACAGCCAATTGGTTTTGCCTATCTCCTATCCCCTTAACCGCATCATTACATTGTTTCTGCATCTGCATTATCTCGGCGATTCCATGATCGCAATTTGTTTCCACTTCGGTGATCCTTTCTCCCAATTCGGCTTTAGTTTCTTCAATATCGTCTTCTACCTTTTTTGTTAGCTTCCCTTCTATCTTCTCCACGTCTCCCTGGACTTGGTCTATATTCTCCTGTTGCTTCCTCTCTCTCTCGTCGATGTTCACCTTCAGTTGTTCGGGTAACTCCTGCACTTCCTCCTTCAGATTGCATTCCATCTTCGTGTATGATGTTTCGCTATTTTGTGAACCTTTCTTTAATGATTCTCTAAATTCTCGTAATGATGCGTTAAATTCTTGTAAACCTTTCTCTACTGATTTGTGGAACTTTTCTTCCCTCTCTCTAGTTTCTTTTAGCAAAGCTGCCAACATCGATCGTATATCTGCATCCTCTGAAACTGGCTTATTTCTCATCGTTTGCCCTGGTGTCTCGGGATAACTAGTTGAATGTGCTACTGGGCTATCTAATGACACTCCATAATCACTAATTCCTGAATCATCTCTGTCTTCCTGTCCTATCCCTTTCCTTTCAACTACTGCCTCACAAACCTGCTTATCTTCAGTAGACATGTTTGTTTATTTTTAACACACAGGAAGTAATATAGAATAACCTCTAGAACCCAAAACACTCCTAATTACCATGAAACTAATCAAACAGCACCTGCAGTATTTTCAGTTAAACCCTAAATTGATACAATATGCAAGAGCATCGAACATAACAACTCTCAAAACCTAATCACTTACACAGCTTATGTAAAATGTTTTAAATAAGATAAATCATACCATTCATAAAATCTATACATATAAAATCCCCCAAAAACAATAAGCATATCTGTATAATTATCATTTAGACAGCGCAGTATGCATAAATAAGTATGCTCAATTTCAGAGTATTTTTCGCAAACTTTTCGGAAATTACTGCAATTGGGCACTTTTCCTAACACGCAATTCAGTTTACAAACGTTTATTGACCGCGAAAACTGCACGTTGCAATTTAATGTTATGTCAACCAGTCGTCTCCACTCACCAACTGACGTTACCACGAGTCGCGATGTTTTGACTTTTGAATTGGGCGTGGCGCTGTACTGCCGCCGGAACCGCGTGAGGTCTCGCTGTGGTGGGACGTCGTAGTTCTCAGCCGGCTGCTCCATGGCGCTGCAGGCGGGCGTAGTTTGTAGTTCGGCTGCTAGATGTCATGACGGCGCTCGGTGTAGTGCGTCTGTGCTTGAACTACTCTTTGCACAGGTAGTTGGGATGACGTGTGAAATCACCTCGCAGATTGAAGCTCTTTGGCGCAGATGCTACAAGGGTCTGCATGACGTCACTCAACAATTGCGTCGCCACATAAATTGTCGCCTGCATAACAGTTTATTGGTCCACAAGAAGCTGCCCGATTTTCACTATTCAAAAGGCAATTTCAGTCAAAATATTACCACTAAACACTTCTTTAAAAACTTTCGTGATGAATTCTTAGTTCGTTTTGCTATAGTAATGTTCACACGTGTCTTTCTTTAGTGTTCACTTTTCACAGTTTTTCGTGCGGATTTATCGACATTGTTACCCTCATCTAATCTGGCAAGAAAAAACAGTTTATCCACAATCGTAAGGTGCTATTACTTCGTATTGTTCAAAATGCACTGTTTCTTGTCGCAATTATAAAGTTTATGCTCTGTGCCGATTCAACATTGGAAAATATTTTCTTCGCGTTAAATAAGATAAAATTACCTATTGTTCTTTGCGATTCGTCCGAAAATTGCACTTGTCCTTTCACGGTAAGCCAAGGGTGTAACACTCCGGTTCAATCTTACTGACTTATCCCGCTCGATCGGGATCTGATAGCAGCCCAAAATAGATACTAATTAATGTGACCGTGTACCTAATGGGGCTGGCAATCGGATTGGACTGCTACGGAGTTGTTACATTCCATTTTGTCCTTCTCGAATGCTGTAATAATGAATGACTGGTGCCAAGAAGAACAACAACACAGCTTCATTAATCAACAAACTATATTCATCACAAAAACACCAAAAGGAAGGAGACAGCCACTGCCTTCGTCGTACAGAATTAATAACGGCTAATCTCAGCACAGGCCTCTTCGTTGTTCATTATCGTCACACGCAAATTTTAATCACTGTAAACCAACACTGCAATCCAACACTGCAATCCAAATAATGCCGGCGCGGTAGACGCGAAAATACAAATATCGGCACTGAAATATCACTGAATCACTCTATTAATTATACTTTTCACTTTCCCGATATATTTCTAACACAAAGGGGTTAAACCGCGGCGATGACCACTCCCTTTGTCGGTACGGTCTTGCATTCCAGCAACAGACCTCCACCCGGCTCGGCCCACAGCGCGTACCACACTCTACTGACTCAACACTCGCTCTCGCTCTCTCCACCCGACACACACTATCGATTGTTTGTCCTGTCGACCTGTGCTGTCGCAAAACTTAGTAAGGGCCTACGGACCCCTTACAGAGTCCAGTGTGCTAATCACTGCGTGACCTCGCTCAGTCTTGAAATAAGACGGTGTTGGTTGCGAACTATTTTATCTAGTTATTGGTAATGACGTGCTTCCCCTAGTAGTGCATCTCAAAATTAACGTAAGAACTAATGTGGTGAGCCAACATCCGTCCTTTAACGCAAGCTTATGGCATTACGACAAAAATTATAAGGAAATATCGTTCTATCGTCATTGGGCAAATGAAAGCATGACGGACATAATACGGAGCCAACAGTGTTCCAGCGCACACAGCATGGAGCGTTGCGTACAGCGGACGAAATATTAATACGCATCACGCGCTCGTGGACAGAAGATGTGATATTACACAACCGGCCACACAAACGTAGAAATTAACAATTTGCAACGAAGACTGTCTTTTTTCAAAGCTTTACAGAGAGCTTTTGGATCTGTTGACTGGAATACTCTGTCTGAAATTCTGAAAGGAACAGGCGTAAAATACGGGAAGGAACGGCTGTTTGCAAGTTGTACAGAAACCAGACTACAGGGCATGGAAGGGAAGCATTTGTTAAGAACGGAGTGAGGCAGAGTTCTAGCTTATGCCCATTGTTATTCTGTCTGTACATTGAGCAAACAGCAAAGAAAACCAAAGGAAAATTTGGAGCAGGAATTAAAATTCAAGAAGGAGAAGCAGAAACTTCGAAGTTTCCCGATGAAATTCCTGTTCCGCCAAAGACAGGAAAAGGCTTGGAAGAGCAGTTCAACGGAATGAACAGTGTCTTAAAACGAGGATATAATAAGAACATTAGCTATAGCCGAAAAAAGGTAACGGAATGTAGTACAATTAAATCAAGTAATATTGAGGGAATCAGATTAGGAAACAAGACACTTGAAGTAGTAGATGAGTTTTGCTATTTGGGCAGCAAAGCAGATGATGATAGCCGAACCAGAGAGGATATAAAATGTAGACTTGCAATGGTAAGAAAAGAGTTTATGAAGAAGTGACGTGTGTTAAGATCGATTATAGATTTCACTAGTTATTCGGAGATATAGACCCTTGCACGGGGATAGATTACCATGGGGATCTGGCATCAAATTCGTCTTCGGACTGAAGACCACCACAACAACACTGAGGTCTCAGACTCTGCAGCTGATGAAATTAAAAATCAGATGACCGCAAACAGTGGTCGAGTGCAAATATATTAAGCAAGTAAATAAGTTTAAAATGCATATTTCTTCCAGAAATGGATTATGGGCAATGTTCTGAAACTAATATTGTATTGTGGAATGGTTGGACTATCTAATATTGACACCAGAACCTTATGTGAATACCATAAATCACTTTAATTAAAAATAGCTGTCCCAGTGGTAATTTGGAAAAGACATTTATAGTCACACTTTGTGCTCGGCCATGCAGTCTCAGAGGGAGATGCTATCACAGTGTCTTCGCATTGGCGACATGTGAAAAGCGCAACCCTACAGGTAGAGAGATTCATCGCTCTCGGCATAAAGACATAACAAGGGTAAGAGTTGTATGTGCCTTGTAGAACTGGCCAGCGGACTGTGCTTTTAGCCATGGAGGCACGCTCTCCAGGCTATGAAACACCGAGCTCCGTCTCACTCAGCTTACCCGCGCTATTCATACATTCGTTTCGTCGCATTCGTTTCTCATCAGTGTGTACAGTCGGCAACAGAACTAGCGAGACCTCTCTACTTTTCGTTACCTTCAACTGAAAAGCCTTACTGTCTGTTACAAAGCAAGAAGATAAAAGGCAAGGAGACACAGTGCTACCAGCGTGCTGTCAACTCACACGTGTCACTGCTGTACCTAACAGGAAACAAAACGGGAGATACCATTAGGAATGAATTTAGACCTTACGAAAATGAAACAAGAACTTTTTTTCAAAAAAGAAGAGCTCGTAAACGGATCTAATAACTGATACACAGTTTTAAGTTATCCACAGCGTTTTGAGCTTTCACACTGACGCGTGCTTTCCACATCCCTTTCGCCGTTGTTTCAGTAGAAGCAGACAATAGGATTTGAGATGCGATAGTTCGGACATATTAGTCAGATACTTCCGATCAATTAAAATGGATCGATGCTTAGATTACTTGGAATTCCGCGAAATTTAAGTTTGTAATGGATTGATCACACGAGATCGGATAGATGGACGTTCGCCGGGCTTCCAAGTTACTGACAATGATAACTTAAGGCTGAGACGAAACGTGTGAACTTATTTGTTTACAGGTGTTAGTGTAATATTAAGTCTGTGTGCGAACCATTTATGACTAAAGAGAGTCCTCGTATTTGTACTAAGATCCAGATAAATTTTTCCTGTTGTTCTTGATTGTCGAACACTTAACTGAAGCGAAAGCCCTAACTACCTCAAAGCACGCGTGAATGACTGTAAGATAAGGAATAAAACCGTTACTCAGGCTAGATGGCGTAATTGAATCGAACTGACTGCGTCCTATCCGAGGAGGCTTTCACTTCACCAGCACGACGGACCGGCACCAGCGCGTGTCAATAGTCGCCGTTCTCGGTTATTGAAGTATCGCAACACGTGCCACAAAAGAGCGAGTTACTAAATATGTGCTGCACACTTGTAGGAAAAGTACTAGCACCTCGTATTCGTCAACGGAACAGACAAGAGGGATCGTCATTTACACCCTCTGTTATGAATCACTTGAAGCCACACATTTTCGCACCTGCGCGCCATAGTTTCCAAGCACCGCCTGTGTCAGGCGCTAGGATGGCGACTGATGTTTGGCGTGACGTAGATACAATTAGTCGCCTTGGTAAGTCTCGTGTGACTGATACACTAGAGCCTTAGCTAGTAAGTCAACACGGGAAAAATAAGCGCTAACATCGGCTATGGCGAAGCACTGTGTGTAGCTTCTGTCTACAAGAGTACTGAAGATTGACAAGTCACTTCATTGAATACATTTCGTTCTAATTTGTAAAGTATAAGCAGCTGGTATATTGTAATCATTACATGTACTTCACACTTTTCGTATTTTTGATTATTGTAGAGTGAACGGCGGTTTCGTCTCATGGAGTCATATTCCAGAGAATACTATCAGAGTTTTATGTTTCTTTCTAACCATTATGATGACTAACGCTTCTGCGTGGAGAAACGTGACATATGTTGATATAGTACTGTCATAATGACAGGCATACCGTTTCATACAAGATTTATCTGTTACACACGTGCATTGCGTTGCTGGTAGATTTCGTTGCAGGCTGTAAGCATATGGCACAAATCTATAGAGACCGCTCTCATCGTGCCTATTAACTGGAATATAATACAACTGATACTGTGATCTTCGTCTAGTGTATTGGCTCTAATTTCTCGAATTTTCTCGTGGTGGTCACTTCGCGACGTGTATGTGGGAGCAAGTAATATGTTGTTCCACTGTTTCCGGAAAGTACTCCAGCGAAATTTCAGTGGTGAACCTCTCCGTGATGCACAACGCCTCACTTGTAGCGCCTACGTCTGCCATGTTCGTTGAGCCTCTGTGTAACACTCTCGCGCCGACTAAACGATCCCGTGACGTAACGCGCTGCTTTTCGTTGGATGTTCTCTGTCTCTTCAGTCAGTCCGACCTCATAAGGGTCTCAGACTGATGAGCAGCACTCAAGAATCGGTCGAACAAGCGCCTTAGAAACCACTTCTTTCATAGATGCGTTGCATTTCCTTAAGATTCTTCCTATGAATCCCAGTCTCGCATCTACTTTCGCTACTGTTTCTTTCTTTGTTTTCACTTTACTTAACGTCGCTCTGGCTCGTTATCGTCGGACATTTCACGTCGTATACTGTCTGTCGCAATGTGGCGTCAATAGTATAGTTGCACTATAGTGGATTTAGTTTTCTATGCATGCACAATGCCTTTACGTTCTGGATCAGCTGCCAGACACTGCACCATTCACCAATACTCTGTAGGTCGCCCTTGCTACTTTCTTGTAGGCAACTGCATCATCTACGAACGGTCTTGAAGAGCTTCCGACAACAGTAACGGTGGCACTGCTGTTTTGCTTATTCCAAAGCAAATGTTGTCTCCTCTGTTCCACCACAGTAAACTAACGGCAGTTTGTGTCTGTCATGATTTAAAAACGTTAAGCCCCCGTAACATGTTAGCTCATTATCGATTGCTGTTCTCGGGACACTGACATTATCTCCTTTGAATTTCACTTCTAATTGTCTGATTTAGTGTAACATGTTACAAGATGAATTTCTTTTCTGGTTCCGAGTCGCTTTCATTCAACTTTTTTTATTTGGCCCTAACTACACTCTTGCTGATGTGACAGTATTGTACAAGTAGTCAACGTATTCAAGAACTTAGAAAAATGCTTCAAATTGAGCTAGCGAAATGTTTATACTATGGCGGGTTGAAGTACAAGTACTCAAATGAGATGTTATTTACGCGCCATTTGGTATGCATTAATCTACAACCAACGTCTGAGGTTTAATAATTTTCTTCATAATGCGGGGCCGCAGTCATAATATATTTCTTTAAAGTCAGTACCGCCGTTAGACTTGTTTATTTACAGTGTTACATTTACACTTACGCAATCATGATTTCGGCTTCAAAGTGCCATTACCAAGTGTTTCAAGTGTTATGCATTGCCTAAAATGGCATACACTATTAGACACATTGTCTAAGAGACGATATGCCGGAAATATCGACTCTTAGACAATGTGCCTAATAGTGTATTTTAATACGACAGAATGTCATCTTAGGCAATGTATAACACTTAAAACACTTGATAATGGCACTTTGAAGCCGGAATCATGGTTTTGTAAGTGTAAATGCAACACTGTAAATAAACAACAGTCTAATGGCGGTACTGACTTTAAAGAAACGTCTGAGGTGCTGATAGACAGTAATGAACATGTGGCGTGGGGTAGGCGACAGACTGATCGAGTCTGCTTGCCGTACAGTGACCACTGGTCTGATGTACTGATCAATCTGTGGATCGTTACGGGAATGTAGCCATGTGACTCAACTTGCGGCTTATAGGAGGCTCCTACTCATCTCACTCACAGAAACTTAACAAACAAATAGTTAAAATGAAATTAGATAAAGCAAAAGCTGTTGCTACATACAGACAGATGGTGGGTACGACTTCCGTCCTTGTCTTACGTGTTACTTACCTAGCTACTTATTAGACCTAATTCGTACCCACATAAGCCACTATTTGTTCCTAGCACTAGTATCATCAACCTGTACTTCGAATAATAGTACTGTCACCTCCGTTCCGGCGTAACCGCAAGGGCCAGAACGAAGAAGAAGAACGCAAGACCAGAGAAGGCTGTGAAACGACGTCGGACAATGGTGCGCTGATTAGGACCACACCAGGACAGGAGCGGCCCCCAAGCTGAAGTGAATATAAGAGCGGCTCCTGCCAGCCTCTGCCGGACATTATTGGCGTGTTAGCACTGCCTAGCAGAGAGTGCTACAGTTTCAGATTGTAGTGATCCATATCCACTACTTGTTGAACTTTGTGGATAGCAAGGAATCTGATTTATGTTACATGTCGCCTACCGCTTGCAATACCTTTGTACATTAAAGTTAAGTATTGTCCATCTGCTTTATATAAATAAAACTGATAATGTTATTTGCTTGAATTGGTTTATAGCATTTCGAGAACGCAGCATCCCTTAGGCACCATATACAAGACGAATTGGCAAGACCCAACAACTGGCGACAAGAATCTTTCCAACCCAGTGCCCGATGGCCAAGAACTTTTGTTTCATATTGTGCTGTCGCCTTACTTCTCTCTTGTCTTTACTTTGTAGAACCGCTTAATTGCTTTAATAGTTTCTTGTCGTTTTTGCTAATCCGTTTCTTCAGGTGGGCGTTGCAGAAATTTTCTTTGCCCATTTTGATTGCCTATCTTGTCTATTTGTGTCTTCCAACACGCCCACCCCACCTGCCCCGCCCCCTGTTCAGGCGCTGCAGCTACAAGCTTTAGATGCCACACAACTAATGCAGATGTTTCAGTTTCAGACGCAGCAGATCTCAGAATTACTCGACTCGGTGCAGGAGCTACTCGCCAACGCTGCGCGCCCGACAGAACAAGCACCGCCTACTACATCTGCTATGCCACCTTTTCGGCTGTTTGATAAACAACACAAGGAATGGCTCGAGTGGCTGCACCATTTTGATGCCCATACGCCAGCTCACAACGTCCCAGGTGCTGTGAAACTTCCATATCTATTATCCACAGAAGGAAGTGATGTGCTCTGCCTCATCCAAAAACTTTTTCCTAACGCCACTCCGATTTAAACTGCATATGACAACGTTATCTCTTGACTAACTAACTATTATGACCAACAAGTGAAAGTGGTAGCAGATAGATATCAATTCTTTACTTGCAAAAAATCGGTCAGAACAAGCTTATCGCGAGTGGGTAACAGATTTGCAGGGTATGACAAAGAAATGCAAATTTACATGTGCTTGTGGTGCTTTGTATTCTGATGTTATGTTGCGTGATGCGATCGTATACAATGTACCGGATGTCAAACTCAGTGAACAAATTTTGAAACAGTCCAATCCATCATTTCAGCTGGTAGTGCAAATATTGGATCAGTACGATTCCGGTGCTTTGTCGGCTCATACATTTGAGAAGACAGCTATTCGCCGGATTGAGTCCCTTGCTTGCGATCGCCCCATTCTGCACGAGCGGCTTGCCCTAGTCAAGCCGAGTAAACAACCTCCCACACCGCGTAAGCAATCCGCTAAATAGGCGGCTACACAGGCGAACAGAATAGTGTTATTCACGGCACAAATACCAAGACTGCCCCTCCCAACAATCTCAGTGTTATGCTAGTAGTATGAAAGGACATGTGCAATCGGCATGTTTGCAACGGAACAAACATAGGAATTTGGTCCACTCACAAAAATTTCGTCACATGGCTTGTGTCATTAATGCAGTAAATTCAAAGTCTGCAACGGACATTAGCAAATCTTGCAAGCGCGCAGTTTCGTCAGTGATACGTCAGTCAAACAAACTTTTGGCTTGTTTACTTACTTGTGGGAAACGTGGGAAATTTCAGTTGGACATGCCTCTGTCACATTGCTCAATCGTCACACTTATGAACTATTAGGCTCCCACGTCTGTCTAAAACTAGCATCCAATTTATGGCTTATAATGGACAAGACATTCCTCTTCTCGGAACATGTACTTTGCGTGCCATATATCGCTCGCATATGCGAATGGTAGCTTTTATAGTGCTATTATCGTGCGATTGTGAGAACATACTTCGTCTTGATTCAATTGATTTGTTTGGCTTTAACATTCAGGACAATGTGTCGTCAGTGTCTGCATTCAATGCAAAAGACAGTGTAGCTAGCTTACCACAAAAATTCCCAGAACTCTTTTCTGAAGGTTTAAGCAAAGCTAAAAATTTTGTTGCACATATATATGGAGATAACATCTTGGACCTACTAATAACAAACAGACCCGAACTTTTCGACTCTGTAAGCGCAGAACAGGGAATCAGTGATCATAAGGCCGTTGCAGCATCCCTGAATATGGAAGTAAATAGGAATATAAAAAAGGAAAGAAGGTTTATCTGTTTAGCAAGAGTAATAGAAGGCAGATTTCTGACTACCTAACAGATGAAAACGAAAAATTCTGTTCCGACACTGACAATGTGAGTGTTTATGGAAAAAGTTCAAGGCAATCGTAAAATGCGTTTTAGACAGGTACGTGCCGAGTAAAACTGTGAGGGACGGCATAAATCCACCGTGGTTCAACAACAAAGTTAGGAAACTACTGCGAAAGCAAAGAGAGCTTCACTCCAAGTTTAAACGCAGCCAAAACCTCTCAGACAAACAGAAGCCAAACGATGTCAAAGTTAGCGTAAGGAGGGCTATGCGTGAAGCGTTCAGTGAATTCGAAAGTAAAATTCTATGTACTGACTTGACAGAAAATCCTAGGAAGTTCTGGTCTTACGTTAAATCAGTAAGTGACTCGAAACAGCATATCCAGACACTCTGGGATGATGATGTCACACGTAAAGCTGAAATACTAAACACCTTTTTCCAGAGCTGTTTCACGGAGGAAGACCGCACCGCAGTTCCTTCTCTCTAACTCCTAGCACGAACGAAAAAATGGCTGACATCGAAATAAGTGTTCAAGGAATAGAAAAGCAACTGAAATCACTCAACAGAGGAAAGTCCACTGGACCTGACAGGATGCCAATTCGATTCTACACAGAATAAGCGAAAGAATTTACCCCCTTTCTAACAGCCGTGTACCGCAAGTCTCTAGAGGAACGGAAGGTTCCAAATGATTGGAAAATAGCACAGGTAGTACCAGTCTTCAAGAAGGGTCGTCGAGCAGATGCGCAAAACTATAGACCTATATCTCTGACATCGATTTGTTGTAGAATTTTGGAACATGTTTTTTGCTCGCGTATCATGTCATTTCTGGAAACCCAGCAACTACTCTGTAGGAATTAACATGGATTCCGGAAACAGCGATCGTGTGAGACCCAACTCGCTTTATTTGTTCATGAGACCCAGAAAATATTAGATATACGCTCCCAGGTACATGCCATTTTCCTTGACTTCCGGAAGGCGTTCGATACTGTTCCGCACTGTCGCCTGATGAACAATGTAAGAGCCTACGGAATATCAGACCAGCTGTGTGGCTGGATTGAAGAATTTTTAGCAAACAGAACACAGCATGTTGTTCTCAATGGAGAGACGTCTACGACGTTAAAGTAACCTCTGGCGTGCCACAGGGGAGTGTTATGGGACCATTGCTTTTCAAAATATATATGAATGACCTAGTAGATAATGTCGGAAGTTCCATGCGGCTTTTCGCGGATGATGCTTTAGTATACAGAGAAGCTGCAGCATTAGAAAATTGCAGCGAAATGCAGTAAGATCTGCAGCAGATAGGTACTTGGTGCAGGGAGTGGCAACTGACCCTTAACATAGACAAATGTAATGTATTGCGAATACATAGAAAGAAGGGTCCTTTATTATGTGGTTATATGATAGCGGAACAAACACTGCTAGCAGTTACTTCTGTAAAATATTTGGGAGTATGCATGCGGAACGATTTGAAGTGGAATGATCATATAAAATTAATTGTTGGTAAGGCGGGTGCCAGGTTGAGATTCATTGGGAGAGTCCTTAGAAAATGTAGTCCATCAACAAAGGAGGTGGCTTACGAAACACTCGCTCGACCTATACCTGAGTATTGCTCATCAGTGTGGGACCCGTACCAGGTCGGAGATAGAAAAGATCCAAAGAAGAGCGGCGCGTTTCGTCACAGCGTTATTTGGTAAGCGTGATAGCGTTACGGAGATGTTTAGCAAATTCAAGTGGCAGACTCTGCAAGAGAGGCGCTCTGCATCGCGGTGTAGCTTGCTGTCCAGGTTTCGAGAGGGTGTGTTTCTGGATGAAGTATCGAACATATTGCTTCCCCCTACTTATACCTCCCGAGGAGATCACGAATGTAAAATTAGAGAGATTCGAGCGCGCACGGAGGCTTTCCGGCAGTCGTTCTTCCCGCGAACCATACGCGACTGGAACAAGAAAGGGAGGTAATGACAGTGGCACGTAAAGTGCCCTCCGCACACACCGCTGGGTGGCTTGCGGAGTATAAATGTAGATGTAGATGTAGATTACTCTGTAAGACAATGTTCAGCCGAAATTTTGCCGAGCCATAACTTTTTCCATTGCATCACGGGATAAAGTCGCTGCTGAACGTAAAGATTTGCAAGATATCGGAGCTATTACGCCCATAACAGCTAGTGAGTGGGCAAGTCCACTGGTTTTGCTCCCCAAACTTTCAGGTCGCATTCACCACTGTGTTCCATTCAAGTCTACAGTCAACCCACAAACTGCCATTGATACTTATCCACTGCCACGCCCAGAGGATCTGATGGACAAATTAGGCACTTGATGCTATTTTTCAAAAATTAATTTGCGTGACGCATTTCTTCAAATACCGCTGAATGAAGAATCTCAAAACTGTGTGTTGTAAATACTCACTTGAGCTTGTTTAAAGACTTGCATTTGCCTTTTGGCAGTGCTTCTGCACCCGCCATTTTCCAACGGTATTTGGAACAGCTGACTGCACAAGTACCAAACTGTTCGAACTATTTGGACGATATTGTAGTAGCAGGTCGTACACCTGAAGAACATATTGAAAATTTACGTGCTTTGTTTCGTTTTTTGTCTGATGCTGGACTAAAGTGTGATTTTTTTTTATTAAAACCTGAGTTGCAGTATATGGATCATGTCATGAACAGTCAAGGTGTAGATCCTCTTCAGTCGCATTCGTTAGCCGTACGAGATTTTCCAGTTCCACGCAATGTCACAGAATTGCAGTTAGTTTTATGGAAAATGAACTATTATATTCGGTTCATACCGAATGCTGCGTGAATAGCGGCTCCATTGCATCGCTTGCGTCGCAGGACTGTACCCTTTGTTTGGACAGATGAGTGCCAAGTAGCTCTTCAGAAACTTGAAGATGCATTGTTCAGTGATCGACTCTTAGTTCACTTTGATCCTGACAAACCAGTTGTATTGCTAGTGGACGCTTCCTCTTACAGAATCGGTGCAGTGCTTTCGCAGACATTTTGTGATAAAGAAAGAGCTATTGCTTTCGCATCAAATTGTTGTCCAAAGCTCAGTGTAACTATTCACAAATTGAAAAAGAGGCATTTAACTATTGTGCATGGTGTCACCAAATTCCACCACTGTTTGTATGGCAGAAAATTGCAGTTAGTAACGGATCACAAGCCCTTGAAGTGCTGCTTTTCACCCGACGAAACCGGTTCCTGTACGAATTGCCGAAATATTGCAAAGACGGGCTTTTGTGTTGTCTCAATATCAGTACGAGATTGTGCATCGACCGACGGCTCGACATGGCAATGCGGACGCGCTTTCATGTCTTCCGATCGGCCCTGAAACTGACTTTGACGCTTCTGATGCATCTTGTCACATCGATGCTCAGGATTCTGAATTACTTCAATCATTTCCTCTGAATTACAGGAAAATTGCACAGGCCACGGAAGCTGATCCAGATTTGAACACTTTACTCAACTACATTCGCACATCTTGGCCTCATTCCTTGCATTGCGTAAAGAACGCTATTGTATGCCGATACTTTGCACGTCGGCATAGCCTCGCTGTACAGAAAAGTGTGATTCTTGTTGAAAATGACAGTGGGCACTCACGTCTGCTGATCCCTAAAGCTTTGCAAAAAGAAGTACTGCAGTTACTTCACCTTCGACGCAGGGGGATTGTTCGTAAGAAACAGTTAGCGCGTCGACACTGTACTTGGCAGGGTATGGATATACAAATCGAACAGATGACGTCACAGTGTCACGCATGTGCGGAAAATCATTCCGCTCCGCCACAGAAATTCTCTGCTTGGCCTAAGTCGCAATCACCATGGCAACGTGTGCACATAGACATTGCGGGACCATCTTGGAACACCGACTGGTTGATTGTGGTTGACTCGTATAGCAAGTTTCCTTTTGCTGTGCCAATGAACTCGACAACTTCACGTAGCACAATTCAAGTGTTATCAACGGTTTTTTGCCTAGAAAGTTTTTTCTGAAGTGTCAGACAACGGCCCTCAGTTTACATGAAGTGAATTTAAAACATTCTGTGAAGGCACTGGCATAAAATATGTAACTAGTGCACAGTTCCATCCACAGTCAAACAGCGAAGCGGAACGTTTTGTCAGAGGCAGATGGCGAAACTTCGCTCTGCACACACCAGCGATCAAGCATTGCAACTACTTCTCGCCTCCTACCGTTCGCACCCACGAGATGGGTCTTTTGCTTCACGGCCGACGGCCGACGCCATCGCACACTGCTCCACCTCCCTCAGCATGCGGCACCGAAGGAAGGCAGCAAGTATTGCTTCGCGCCGCATGTTATTGTCATTTACAGTGTTTTTAGCGGCAGAAGACGATGGGTGCGAGGCGAGATCGTCCGTCGACTTCGCGCTAGCATGTATCTTCTTTCAGGTCCAGATGGCTTGCATCGCCACCATCAAAAGCAACGTCGCCTCTGTCATGTACACGACTATTTTTCAGTCTCTCCTCCCCAAGATTTACGGGTCCAGAGGACAGTGCGGCCAAAGTAACCGCCAGAGGGAGTCAACACGACACTGCGGGACGATCCCATGGAGACGGAGCCTTCACCCCCTCCGCCTCCTCTCGTCCTACCGATGGAGCTGGACCCGCCCACACAGCTGCAGTTGCCGCCTTCTTCATCTGGTTCATGGCAGCAGGAGGTGGACGCTTTCCGTTCTAGTCGTTTCCCAGGGAAAGTTTCCGCCAGAACGCAGGGCAGATGGCGGGGTACGGCCGGAGGATTGACGTCCGCTGCAGCCACAGCTTCCAGCCCGACTTTGCACCCATACAACAGCATCCGCCGCCGTGGTCACAAGCCCCGGAACGAAGACGAAGACCAGAGAAGGCGGTGAAACGACGTCGGCCAATGGTTAATAGAATAGGACCGCACCGCGACAGGAGCGCCCTCAAGCCGAAGTGAATAAAGCGACGCTCTGCCAGCAGCTGCTGAGGCTCCTTTAAAGAAGTAGAATAGGCGATCCTCGCGGTCGTCAAGAACAACTTTACTACGAAGACAGCAATACACGATACGTACAGAATCGTGACGCGAACCGTGGAAGACTACAAAGGCGTTACTGACCTTATTTACCGCCGTGGTCTAACCTGGTTCACGTACTCGCCGGAATCAACAAAGACGCTCAAAGTAGTCTTTATCTGCGTGCCCTTCAGTATGGACCCCCAGTACCTCAAGGAGCTTCTTGAGGCCAAGAGGTACACCATAAGGCCAGTATCCCGGATGAAGTCGCCGAAAGATATGCCGCTCTTCCAGGTCATACTAGACGACACACCGGAGCATAGGAGGATCTTTCAAGAAACGAGAGTGGGAAGTGAGAGGGGGTTCACAGCTGAAAAACTGAGGAGGCGGAGGGGCACGCTTCAATGCTTCAACTGCCAGGAAGTCGAGCATCTGGCAAAATACTGCAAAATGTCCCCACGCTGCGTAAAGTGTGCTGGGTAGAACCTGAGCGGGGAATGTCCGTTCCCGATCGAGAAAACACCATCGTGCTGCAACTACAATGAAGAGCACGTCACCAGCTTCCGCAGCTACAAAGCCTTCAAAAAAGCAACTGCAAAAGCGCGGTAGGCACTAGCGAGGAGAGTTCAGCAGGGAAGAACCTACGCTTCCGCAGCATCGGCGGCGACCGCGGCTGTGGCCGCATGGGAAACGCCTGCAAGACCGACACAGCAACACGCCGAGCAGGCGCGGCAAGCGGAGCGGCCTACCCGCGCAGCGGAAGGCGTTCCCCGACCGCCACGAGAGGAGCACGAGAGGCCGGGCAGGGCCGGCCGGATGCGTGGGAGGAGGAGGGAGGCCGCCACAGCGCGATCCCCCACTACCTACGCCCACCCCACCACCTCCGACGACGGCAACCACCGAGGCCGCAGAACAACGACAGATATTGCGGGAGTTAAAACAGCTGCTACTCCAACTACCGCAGATGATCGTGTCTGCACTGATTCCGGCCAACCACACCAACACCACAACAGAAGCTAACAACACCCATGATGCCTAATCACATCATAGGTCTCACCATCTGCGTATGGAACGCAAACAGCGTAAGGCAGCAGGAGGGCGAATTTAGGCAGTTTTCACGAGGCCGTGGATGTGTGCCTCGTGTGTGAGACATGACTAAAGCCCGGTGTAGGCGTGAGGGCACCGAACTATAGGTACTATCGTGACGATAGACCAACAGCATGCGGCGGAACTGCGGTATACGTAAGAAGAGCGCTGAGACACCACCAAATTCAGCTACCAGAGCTGACGCAACTAGAGAAGACAGGCGTCGCAGTCAGCACTTCAGTGGGTCAAGTGGCCTTCATCGCCGCGTACCAGAAGCCTAGAGAACTCCTACAACAACAGGACTTCGAGAAGCTGTTGCCAATGCGCTCCACCATCTTTATCGGCGGCGAGTTCAATGCCAAGCATCCGGAGTGGAACTCCAGGGTCACCACAACCAGCGGCAGAAGGTGGCCACAGATAATGACTCGATCGTGCTGGGGCCATACTACCCTACACACTATCCCAAGAGAGGCCGCCCGGATGTCCTGGACATCGCGATCATCAAAGGGGTGACCCACGACGCAGTCGCAACGACACATTTGGCCCTGTCCTCAGACCACCTGCCAGTGATCTTCGATCTGAGCACGGACGGGGCCGCACCACCTGAAGGACGCAAGACCTACTTCAACACCGACTGGGAACACTTCCGGCTGCACCTGTCAGAGACGCTCGCCGCGGTGCCGGATCCTGATTATTTCTCCCGCCAGTTACCGCCGGACATCCTGCAGATGATCCGGGAGAAGAACCAGCTGGTCCAAGAGTGGCACGACATCCACCAGGCGACGACGAATAATCAGATCAACCGAATGCGCCGCTTCGTGCAGTATGCGGTCGCGGAACACAGGAACAGGGACTGGGCTTGGAGAATAGCGACCCTGAACATCGCAGACGGCACTGCCTGGCAAGCAACCAAGCAGTTCCTTCGCAGAAGGCAACCAGTCCCGCCGATACACGTCGAACAGCATGCAGTGGCCGAGCCAGACGCCAAAGCTGAGGTGCTGGCTGATACCTTCGCGGCCAACTTCACTCTAGTTGAAGAAGAAGTAGATAACGACCACATCCGAATGGTGGAAGATAGGCTCCTTGTATACCTCGCGGCCGAATACCCTGAGGACTTCATCGAATCCACAACGGAAGAAGAGGTTCAACGGCAGCTACTGCACGTCAACCCGCGCAAAGCGGGTGGGTGCGATAACGTCGGAGGTGCAATCCTGAGGGATGCCACCCCCCCCCCCCCCCCAGAGGCTGTGAAACTACTCACGAAGATGTTCGCCGTCCTTAGGACTGGCCACTGCCCCTCCGTCTGGAAACATTTGGAGGTGGTGGCGATCCCTAAGGCTGCCAAGACAACAGGCTGACGGAAAATTACCGGCCCATCAACCTGCTATCTACAGTCTCAAAGGTATTTGAGCGAATCTATGTCAGGAGACTGCGCCATGACTTTGGAGAAGAAGGACTGCTTCCCGACGAGCAGTTCGGCTACAGGAGGGGGCACGGGACAACACATCAACTACGACTAGTGGAGCGGGCGATGGGGCCGCTGGAGAAGAGGGAATACCTTGGGGTGATACTTATAGACGTCTCCCGCGCCTTCGACAGCGTGTGGCATGACGGACAAATCTACAAGTTACTAGTACAGGGAGTTCCGGCATCACAAGCCCGACTGATCTACCTGGCGGGAAGTACTTTCCATGTGAAGATAAAAGACGGGACCTCAACTGCACGAGAAGTAGCCGGAGTCCCACAGGGCTCAGTATTGGGGCCCCTCTTGTATACCCTATTCACAGCTGTTATGCCGCGAACGCAACGGGTGGAGACAGGGCTGTATGCCGATGATACAGCCCTGTACACCAAGAGCATCAATCCACATCTGATGCAAGGAAGACGACAAATACCGGTAGCCTGCAACGAGCTAGGAGCTTGGGCCACTAAGTGGCGGCTCAAGTTCAATGCAGCAAAGAGCCAAGCTGTGATCTTCACGAGAAAACGTATACCTGAAGCTCTGCCACCAATCCGCATCATGAGAGGCCTCATCCCACGGTCGAACACCAGCCGCAACCTGGGCGTCACACTGGATCGGCGCCTTACGTGGAAGACGCATATCAGCGAAATACGGGGTAAGGCGCTTGGCAGAATGCGCCTCCTCCACCCCTTCCTCACTCACACGACCACACTGTCTCCACACTGCGGAAAGACGCCGTATCTGGCACTTATCAGGCCCGTGCTGGAATACGCCGCCATGGTGTGGGGGAATGCCGTGGAGACTCATATCAGCAGTCTCCAGAAGATCCAGAACAGGTGCCTGAGACTGGCACTATATCTTCCGCGTGACTTCAACACGGCCGAACTACATCGGGTAACGGGCGTGCCGATGCTGAAGGACCGCTTCAAGCAGTCGGCGGGACTCTTTTATGCCGACACGAGAAGATCTACGAATCCTCTCATCAGGAATCTGGGAAACCAGATTCACTGGCGAGAGACAAGGAGATGGCCGTACTTGCTACGATAGTAGCAACGCTGCTCAGGCAGGAAGAAGGAAAAGGAAGAGTGTCAAACCAGAAGAAATAATCCAAGACGCGATGAACTCAAAATCAACCTAACGAAGCTGCAGGTTCAAGATGACGCAATGCAAGCAAGCCTCAGTCACTCAGATCGGCTAAGTGTAGCGGACATTAGTGGGCAGGATTCACAGAGTATTAGCGTGTCCTATCAGAGAGTTCTACGATATCAGATTGTAGTGATCCGTATCCATTGCTTGTTTGAACATTGTGTATAGCGAAGACTTAGAATTATGTTGCATGCCGCCTATCGCTTGCGACACCTTTGTACATTAAAGTTAAGGATTGTCCATCTGCTTTGTAGAAATAAAACTGCTCATGTTATTTGCTTGAACTATTGTATAGCATTCCTAGAACGCAGCGTCCCTTAGGCACCCTACACAAGACGAGTGGGCAATACCCAACAACCTCTCTATAAAATAGTGTGTTTGCATTACCGTCCATTAATAGTCTGCGCAATTCGTTACTGACTTAAGCGTTTTAAGTTTAATGTTAACCACTGGACCGTCGTTACGGTGCAATGCTGCGCTCAGCGCGTTGTGAACTTTATTGCAAGCTACAAATTAGAATGATCACCACACTTTTCGCAGTGCTCAACGCCAACATACTCCCGAATAATCAAAATGTTTACGACCTGTTTCACTCATTATAGAGGCAGTAACCTCGTTTCCAACGCACATTATAGAGGCAGTAACCTCGTTTCCAACGCACGTAGACAATGTCCACTCTAGAGAAAATCTGTAATACTTCGCTTTCTACTAAAAGTTGGGAAAAACCAAGTAGCACCAAGACGAAAAACCCCTTTTTAAATTCATCGCCATTGTGGTAGTGATGCTGGTTCAGTCTAAAAGTTCTTGCGCGAAATTCAAACGTGACATCCATAAAAATCGTCTTACGACATGGACAGACCTTTTATGGTCAATCTCTTAAATCGAATGAATTTCAGTAATCACTTTCCATGAAGTTCATCATTCTATACGTTGTAAACTAGTAAACACTACAGAATTACAAAATGGTCCAACAACTCCGGATAAAATTGCTCCAAACCTGCACCACGTACGCAAAAAAAAAAAAGAAAAAAAACGAGTGCTGCGTTGGGCTGTACTTTGATCTTTAGTTCAAGGGCGTGCTGGAAAGTAATGTCTCCGAATTTTTTATGTGAAAACTCTTAAAGCTTTTTAAATAAAACAGACGCTATTGACATGGGTTGATCAGCAGGGTGACTATGTTGAGAAATAAATATGTAGACATGAAGCAGAAAAACGTAAAATGATAATGACTGTTTTATTTAAAGGATTTTAAGAGTTTCCACATAAACAAATCAGAGGCATTACTTTTCAGCACACCCTGATAATTATTGCAGAAAGTAATTTTTATGGTAATTGTAACGTTTATTTGTTTCAGTTCGTCGGTTCATTTTTCTACAAAAGGGTCACCTCCTTTGTAATAGACATTTATTTCAGAATCTTTATAAAATGTCCATTTAAAACTTCCGCCATTACATACAAATTTTGCAAAGACAGGAATACGAAGGATGTTCAGGGACAAAAAGCTGTTATAGATGTGTTGTGGTGGGAAAGAAGAGATAAGAAGTTGAGTGGCGGTGGTACTTTACCGCTCCCACTACAACACAGAACGTGGGAAAACGCTGTAAATATCCAAATTAACTGCCGTTTAAGTGAAAAGCAATGTGAGAAGACGGTAACGAACGGTTCAAGAGTTCTCGTTATTGTCATTTAAGTGCTATTAAAGTTGAATGTAAACGTTGTGGGCTTGGTCTGATATCGTTACAGTGTTTCGTAGTAGCATGCCTTTTTTTTTGCCGTTACGGGTAGATCTGTCTGGCTATTTCAAAATTTCCTATGTCTGAAAACGTCTTTGTTCACTTCGCACCTTGTCGACGATGTTTTTCCGTCTGTCCTATACAGGGTGTTACCAAAAGGTACGGACAAACTTTCAGGAAACATTCCTCACACACAAAGAAAGAAAATATGTTATGTGGACATGTGTCCGGAAACGCTTACTTTCCATGTTAGAGCTCATTTTATTACTTCTCCTCAAATCACATTAATCATGGAATGGAAACACACAGCAACAGAACGTACCAGCGTGACTGCAAACACTTTGTTACGGGAGATGTTCAAAATGTCCTCCGTTAGCGAGGATACATACATCCACCCTCCGTCGCATGGGATCCATGCTGCGCTGATGCAGCTCTGGAGAATGGTGTATTGTATCACAGCCGTCCACAATACGAGCACGAAGAGTCTCTACATTTGGTACCGGGGATGCGTAGACAAGAGCTTTCAAATGCCCCCACAAATGAAAGTCAAGAGGGTTGAGGTCAGGAGAGCGTGGAGGCCATGGAATTGGTCCGCCTCTACCAATCCATCGGTCACCGAATCTGTTATTGGAAGGGTACGAACACTTCGACTAAATGTGCAGGAGCTCCATCGTGCATGAACCACATGTTGTGTCGTACTTGTAAAGGCACATGTTCTAGCAGCACAGGTAGAGTATCCCGCATGAAATCATAATAACGTGCTCCATTGAGCGTAGGTGGACGAAACTAAAATGAGCTCTAACATGGAAATTAAGCGTAGGTGACGAAACTAAAATGAGCTCTAACATGGAAATTAAGCGTTTCCGGACACATGTCCACATAATATCTTTTCTTTATTTGTGTGTGAGGAATGTTTCTAGAAAGTTTGGCCGTACCTTTTTGTAACACCCTGTACAGGTCGCCGTTCATGATGCACACTTCTTTTGTATGCTCCAGCTTCTTCTGGTTAATTTTACTCGTTCCCAACCTCAGGCCTTAAACATTATCTATGTTTTCTACTTGGAATGTCAACTTGAAATTTTGTGATTTAGATTACTTAATCAAGTTCTCTCAAATTTTCCTCAAATTATTGCAGTTTGAAGATCTATTTATCCTAACATGTTCTTTTTGTTTCTTCTTCCACTTCAGGATAATACGAGTCAAGATACGTCATATCCGTTGTTCACTGCTAGCTGCTTGATAATGTTTAACTCACTCTATCTGCTGCATAAATTCACACACTCCTTTATCTTGGCACTAAATTTCTAAGCGCAGCTTCTTTATAAATTCGTGGGTGGCAATTTTTATACAGTTTGAAGTGCATGTTCAGTGTTAAACGCATACAACCAGAATATGGGATCTTGACTCCCAAAACAAGTAGCTTTGGATAACAGTGAGATCGAAAATAAATGTGTATGTAAACATGAGTAGCACTGCATTCATTAGAATAGCTGATGCCTCAAGATAACACCATAGGTTTTACCGCCAATGTAACTGATACGCGTCACATGACGTATGTAGTATTGGGCAGTTAGTTGCTTTGTAAACAAGTCGTTTCCAACAGCAACGAGTTTCCATTGGTGAAAATAATTTTATAGTCGTTCGTATGCGGTTCGTAAGAAGTATGCAGATGCGGCAGTGCTGAGCAATTCAACAGTAACGAGAATAATAGCTTATTTTTGGGAATGAGAATTATTTGCCAATAAGAAGAGAAGCGGGAGTCATGCCATCTGGATGTACACTAAACGGGCTGAAGTGAGGAAGTTTAAGGAGGCTGTCTGTCCATTCTGAGATTTCATACGGCTGTGAAGGCAGAGACATGCAGAAATTAAAATTTCGTCTACGCAGTGTACGTAGCGTGCAACAACTGATGGCGCCCGATTTGCAAAGGTGTGTAATGTACTGTGTAGAGTTTCGCTCATTTGTTGACATCCATAGAGTCGAAGAAGTGTACCGTGTTTTCTTCACTGATGAGACATGGTTTTACCTTGGTGGGAATGTGAATTGTCAAAATACTGAAATTCGTTGACACGAAAATCCACATGCCTTTCATGAAAACACTTCACATTCTCAGAAAACAGGAGTGTGGCGTGACGCATATTTTCGTGGAACAGCGGGCTCCTCTTTCTCTAAAACTACTGTGAACAGTGTTGAGTACTGTTTTGTGTGTCATTACGCAATTGATTTCGTTTCTTGAGGCAGATGAATTCTATGGTTTTTTGCTAACTGAATCATCTCTAAACGTTTATGGTCCCCATGCTGTACTGATCTAACGTCTCCCGAGTTCTTCCCGCGAGGTTACCTTAAGGAAGCGTAGAGAAAGTTATGCTGCACGTAACAGTGGAACTGAAGGTTGTCATAACAACCGATGTTAACATCATGAGTATCAAGTTTGTGTATACAGGGTGGACGGAAACAGTCTGAAAATCTTGCGTGGGTATTGCAGTGTGGGCTGTTTTGAAAAATTAAATTACTGTTAAGAAAAAAATTCGATATGTTGCGCCGTTGCCGATTTAATTGACACCGAAGTTAGCCAATTAGGACGATGCGCGTGCACAATCAATCGGCTCGCCAGGTACAAATAATGTCAGTTGTTCTCATACCGTAAATGATAGCACACTGGCTCGATCTTTACTAGCGTTTCATGTCCAATTTTTGTCTCGCCCTCTTGTTCGGTTTTAGGAAACTAAACGAACGATTGGCAACATCATGTCTGGCTTCAATTGGCACGTGTAGCTGCCAGGTAGGCCAACTTCAGTGCTAATTAACTAGGAAACGGCGCAACATATCGAATTTTTACCTTAAAAGTTATTTCTCATCATAACTTACAGATTTTCCAGAATGTTTCTGACCACCCTGTACTGAGATACTTTTTGACATACGTGACGTTTTGCAATCACTCTGCGTGTTGCTTCCTAAATAGCTTTAACGATGAACTTCGCAATCACTACCTCCATTCCGTAATAACGGAATTAAAATTCAAGGAGAAAATATACAAATACTGAGGGTAGGCGATGACATCTTAGTTCAGAGACAGCAGATGACTTGGAAGACCAGCTGAATGGATAGCACAGTGGCCTGAAAACGAGTTATAATATGAATATCAACAAAAGTAGAACAAGGGATATGAAAGTAAAGTAGACAATGATCGAGGTGGTGAGAAATGACACATTATAACTAATAGACGCATATTTCTCTTTGGATAGCAGCATAACTTACGATTGCCGAAGTAAAACTGATGTGAAGGGCAAACTCACAATAATGGTAAAAGATTTTTTGAAAAAGAGAGAAAGAAAATTTAAGTGTCAGGAAGTCTTTTCCGAAAGTATTTGTGGGGAATATACCCTTGTACGGGAGTGAAACGTGGACGATGGACAGTACAGCCAAGAGGAGAATACCGACTATTAGATAATACTGAACAACGCAAAATCCAAGATGGAGTAATAAAAAATTTAGGTAAGTAGATAGGACAGCAAAGGGAAAGGTACTTAATCGAGTCGCTGATAAATTTACTTTACATTGCAACTTGAGTAAAAGAAGGGATAGGTTGACATGACACACCCTGAGGTTTCAAGGAACAGCAAATTTCATAATCGAGGGAAGCGTGGGTGAAGAACCGGCAAAGGGAGATGCAAGTGAGTTAGTTAGCTCGTCAGTCAGTCTGTTAGTTAGTTGCATGTCCCACAAACCATTTGAACTATTCTTTTATCGAAATGATGTGGAATGAGTATATATATATATATATATATGTTGTATGAGTAGGTATAAAAATAATAAAATCTTCACTAAGTTTAACAATATATATAATAAAATCTTCACTAAGTTTAACAATATATATATAGATAGTTAAACTTAGTGAAGATTTTATTATTTTTATTCCTACTCATACAACATATATATATATATATATATATATATAAAATAATAAAATATATATATATATATAAAATAATAAAATCTTCACTAAGTTTAACTATATGTATATGTGTATATATATATATATATATATATATATATATATATATATTGTTAAACTTAGTGAAGATTTTATTATTTTTATTCCTACTCATACAACAACTCTTAATTCTCCTTAAAATTTTGCACATGGCTACAACAGCTAACGTAGAATGAAATCATCTTGTAGAAATAGTGAACAGCCCAGTTCCTAGTTCCAAATTGGAAGGTTCATTAGTTCCAACTTTTCTAAAAACGTCTTCTTCTGAAGGAAATATGGACAACTTGGTTAAATGTTTTGGCAGAGGTACATTAAAATATAGCTGAAATGTGTCTGCCAAATACAAAATTCCACCTCCATAATAAATTAAAATATGTACAATGCGGTTGTTATCATATGGTAGTGCCTCACCAATGTACAGCTACAGACAAGGAAATACCATATGACAACAAGCATGTTGAGTATGTTTTATTTTATTATGCAGGTGAAATTTTATATTTCACTGACGCGGCTATATTTCAACATACCTCTGACAAAACATGTAATCCACTTATTTCTTTCTGAATAAGGTGTCTTTATTGACATTGAAATGGGTTTTAACAAATTTTCCAATTTCCAACTGATGGCTGTTTACTATTTCTAGAAGACGACTTAATTAATCTTCATCCTCTTCGTATTCTTCCTTTTTTTTCGTGAATGAAATAGAAGACGTTGTCCAGAGGAAACGATTTTAAATTTGATTTAAATCTTGCTTTTCTACATGGCAGACATTTAATGTTATTGGCCAAATTTTAATTCCTTTCTGAGCCACTGACAGTTTTGACAATGGGTAATAAAGGTCATTTTTCCCTCTAGTGTTGTAGGGATGGACGTCACTGTTCTCATCAATTTGTAGTGTATTATTTATGACGCATTGCGTTATGTATTGTGACTGTGCAGTTAAAATGCCGAGCTCCTTGGAAGGGTACATGCATGATGTCCGTGGTTGAACACTACGCATTGTTCTTACTACTTGCTTTTTGCAACCAGTATCTTCTCTTGAAGTGATACATCAGTATGTACACCGAAAAATTTGGAGCATTTTACTCTATTTACTGACTCCTGCTCATAGCTACATCAATTGGTTGTTAATATGACTCCATTTGCTGTACAGAACTGAACTTAGTGTATTCTTCCAAAATTTATGGACAATCCGTTTTCAGAGAATCAGTTAATAATACAATTGAAAATGACATTTACCAGGTCTTTTGTTGCTTTCTTTCTAATTGGATTTTTTTACAATAGTAGTATCATATTCAGAAGAACCAGTTTTTGCTTGTTGAATGTCAAGTGGAAGATCATTCACGTACCCAGGAGGGTGAACATGAATAAAACCGACAATATGCCGGGACGGATTCCTGAATGGAAGTGGAGGAAGAAAAGTACTATGAATACGTGTCCAGAAATGCATCGTTTCCTTGGTAGATAGCGCTGACGAATGACGGTTCGTCTGACCGCGTGTCGTATCTCCCTTGTGTGTTGCAGGCTGTGTGATTGACGCAGCGTACTGTAAGCAATAGAATAGTCCGGTATTCACATCGGGAACAGGCCGAATTGGTGTTTGTGTACTGCCAAGCAGATGAAAACGGTCGAGAAGCTGTACCAGAACAAGTACCCTCATAAACACCAACGACATCACACATCATTACAAGTCTTTTTTGGGCGGTTATGTGCTCTTGGTTCCTCTCAGACAGACTAACTTCCAGGGAGGTGGCGGACTGTGCGTTCACCAGATGTGGAGGACCGGTTTCTACGGAATATTGAGACGAACCCTAGTACAAGTTCCAGGTAAGTGGCCTACCAACATGGTGTAAGCGAAAATACGCTTATGTGTATCCTGCATGTCAATCGCTGCTATCCCTACCTCCTGCAACGAGTACAAGGATTATCTGCAGCGGATTTCCCGCTACAGGAAGGGTTTTGTCTGTGGGTTTTGCACCAGACCGTCACTATTTTGGGATTTCTGTCATTAGTCCTCTTTAACGACGAAGCAACCTGTAGCAGAAGTGGCATCTTCAATCTGTATAATCATCATCTGTGGGCCACAGACACAGCACGTGGTCAGAGGAACTTTCATTCATCAGCGTTATGTACTGGGAATGTTGCATTTCCGGACACATTTTCATAAGACTGTTTATCCTTCGTTTCCAGTCAGGAATCCGTCCCTGCAGTATTTCGGATTTATTAATATTCACCCAGTTTAAAGAATGAGAGTGGACTGAAAATTGAGCCCTGCGGGTATCCATTTGTGATTCTATTTTTCTGTAGTTATTAAAATGTTTTGCCTTTCGTACATTGTCTGAATTATTCAGCACAACTAATTGAACTCTGTTTGGTAAGTAAGATTCATACCAGCTGTGCATAAAGCCATCAGTTCCATAAAAATTGAGTTTTTCTAAGGGAGTAATATGATCTACACAATCAAACACTTCGGAAACGCCACAAAAAATACCAGCTGGTGACATATTATTTTTTTAGGCTTGTACTATTTGATGAGTGAATGTATGTATAGTATTCTCAGTCTAGTAACCCTTCTGGAACCCAAACTGCGGTACGCAGGTTCAAATGGATGTACGTCTTCGTTAGTGTCGAGTCAGCAATGGACGCAGGGTCAACGAGACGGTGCGTTCTCTCTTTCTATTATTCTCCTATGGTACCTCAGAGTATCTTTTTCGGTACACCAGTAGCAAGTCGAGATTTCGTACTAAACTCAGCTTTATTTATGTATAAAGGTCTGAGTTTTTGAAGAACATTGGAGAACGGATACGACGCTAGCGGACGTTATTTGCCTTCAGTACCTCTCAAATTTTCCGTTATTTTTCCCCAGAAAAAATATTGCCCGTGTTTCGCAACCGAATTTTATTTTGCTTTTTATCCGACGAACTAGGACCAAGGGATGATGTTCAATGTTCATTCGTCACCGTAATTTTCTTTTCTTTTCGTTCCTGCAGATGGATGCGCTAACTGGAAATAATAACGCTGAGAATTGATGACTTGTGGCTAGGCAGCGAGTGATGGAAATGAGCGTTTGGCGTCATTGGCCGGGAGGCCCCTGACGAGGCAGGTCCGGCCGCGTTGGTGCAGGTCTTATTGCATTCGACGCTACATTGGGCGACCTGCGCGCCGGATGAGGATGAAATGGTCTTTGGACGGTAGGACCTCCATCTCACATTGGCGTCTCTCATCCCACATTAATGACTGATTCTAGGCCAGCAAATGTACTGTGTGAGGAAAGGACAAATCGACGTGTATGTGTTCGCACTTTATTTGAATGGTGGTCGTGTGTCGACAGTTATCGTGTGTGCGCTGCGAAATGATTTGGAGGGTAAGGAAGATCAAGTGGACCTTATCCTGGAAGAGATGGAAAAAGAGACTGAAGATCCAAGGAATTATGGGTGCAAAAATGGATTGGCCGGAGAAATATGCATAGTGCATCCAAGTTTTTACGTTGGACAGGCCCTGCTGTTCTAAGTAAACAAAAGACTTGATCGTAATATAATTACTCCAACAAGCCAAGTCGCTAATCCACAAGAAACAAAAGTGTGATAAGACAGTTCGGAACGAAGACGCAGTACTAAAGCATCATACTCAGCAGTTGGTTTCCTCTCCTGTGCAGTGACGCGCAGCGGTGGAAAGTGGATTGGGTTGGGCAAGCTACTTAACCAGATATTGTCCAGCTTACTGGATCGAGCAGCTTGACTAAACAATGGTTTGCACGTACATTTAATTACTAAATTACTCTCCATATGTCTACATTACTTCTTCCTCTTCTTCTCGGCCTGATACCGTTTGTCGTTGTGACTGGCATGTTATTTCGCATTTGGTACTGTTAGTGGTAGTTCGCCTCCGAATGGCCTTCCTTACATCAGCTCTTCTCCCCGGAACGGAATTTCGGTACTCCATCTGTCTGGGCCTAGTGTAATTTCACATGCAAGTGTGATGACGTTTTCTAAATGTTTTCTGATCGTGCAATTGAAGCACGACGTTGGTACCAGTCCGGTTCTGTTGAAACCGCCTAAAAACTATATCCAGGCTGGACAACACACCGGCACTTGTCGTTAATTCGCCGGATGCGAGCTTTTTTAACGCGCTAGGCTATACGGGTGGACTTTACTAAGTGACTGATTTAGTATAAATCAGTGGCTAGGCTCCAGATGGTCAAGTCCAGCAGACGGAGTTTGTAGACTTCAGAACCCTCGTTTTCTTGTGCTAATGACGCTGTCTATTAGCTTTCATTAAGGCTTTCCTCAGTTTAATGTTGTCCCTCATACAAACAAAATAAACGCGTATAATGTGTGGTCAGAAGAGTCACAATGAGTCCGTTCTGTTTGTTCCTTTAGAGTGCAGAAGAGTGAAGTATTGACACATGTTAAATAAATAAACGTTGATCGACATTTTATTTGGACACTACTGTTCGCACTGTAACTTTGACAACGTTTGTTCATTGTATAAAGTGTGCCAATCTGTGTTTCGTCTAAATAATCCTCTTTGGATCGCAATGGATTAATATTCGTAGAAATTTACTATATTATATCCACTGCGGAACTACGTATCGTCCTTTATGATTAAGCGTTGAACCGGGCCTTTTGAAAATTTGAATCGCCTACATAACGATTTCTGTGAGAGTATCTTTTTCTGTGAGATGAAATTTAATTTTCCGTGGCTAATATTTCCTTGTGGTGTTAACTGCAGATGCACATCGTCAGTAGAAAAAATATTGTGAGCAAATTACTTCTGTGTTGCATGATCCTATTGCCCTCAGCGTTACGTCCCTGTTTCTACAATAAACACTTCATCGACTTACTCAACTACAACATTTTGCAGTACCCTGTTGCTATAATCGCTGTCTCTCCTTTCGTTAACGTTTGATAACCTTAGCGGCAACTGTTATGATGAAGGCATTTTTCGCGATCGCTTATCTGATCCCGCAGTGTGGCAGCAACTTGTACTACTCTGAAACAGAATATTGCTGTATCTAGTCACGCGTTTAAGTTTGCTAGAGTTTCGTTCGCTTAGTCGATGAATAACTCTATCGCTTTTCAGGGAATAAAGTGAGCAGCGCATTCGCTATGCTAGTTATGTAGTTACCGTAAACTTGAAAGTTTCGCATAGAGTGTCGCTACAATTTTCTTGACAAGTGCAGGGTGCTTCTCTCCTCCGACCGCCGGGACGGCCGTAATTTCCCGCCGGAATGCCAATAATTCGGCACAGATGCTAACAGGCACTGGGGGATCGATGCCAGTTAAAGCTGTCCTCCGCCGCGCCCCTTAATTCGATAAGGAAATCCGATTAGCGTAATGGGCGCGTGGGGGGGTAGGCCTTAATTTAATTTCGGGCATACACGCGCTCCAAATAAATGTGTTTCGCGGACGTGCCGCGCAGGTGTCGCGTGCGTCGCCTTCCTGTTCATGCTGGCCCCGAGGCGAACCCGGCGCGAAAGCCAGCGCTCCGTTCAACAGGTAAACACCCGCCAAGCCTGCAGGCAGCCCTCTGTGCCAACGACGGAGAGCTCAGCGTGGATCACGACCGCTGATGGCTGGGGGAGGCGAGGGGCGAGCAGAGTGCGACGTTGCAGGTGCTTCTGTTGGGCACTGCTATCTTTTATTCCAATCTGAGCCTCTCGTGTACTACTTCCCTAATTCCTTCTGCTTTAATTTCTCTATTTTGTTTTCAATAACTTTTCATTCGATCAGAGTGCTGTCGTCTTCTGAACTTTTGACTACTTTCCTTCGGCTTTCCATTTTTGTTTTGTCTGGAGATGGGAGTCAAAAACCTTGATTTGGAACGTGTCTCTGATCAGAATTACACGTTCTTCGGTATTTACCTCTTTTAGGTCACTTCTCAGATATTGGTGCCACTTGCACAAGTGAGATTTTTTCCCGTTGATATGTTTAAAAGTTCTCTTACATATGCTGTTTTAATTCGTCCGAATCCGATGTCTGTACAACGTCATTCTACGTTTCCTCGTTGTTACATTTAGCTGTTCAGTTTTCTTGAACGCATCTTCATTAGTTTTGTTCCTGTACGTGTAATACTGACTGTTTTTCTTAGGATTTTCTTCCCTTTCTTTACCATTTTTCCGTGTTTACTACTTCTGCTGCCTTAGTCAGATCCAGTCAATCGGCTGCGTATAAACATTCTGATTTTAATACTTTAACACATTGCTCTAACTTTCCTTGAGAGGTGACGGATTTGTTACTGTACCGATCTTTAGTCAGCTGAAAAGTCACTTTCATTTTCTTTGTTTATGAGCCTCCCCGTCACGACCATTCTTTTCAACCTCCTCACTAAGTTAATTAATAGCGTAGTATTCGTTATTATTATTATTATTATTATTATTATTGTTTTGGTTTTACAAGTACTGTATAAATTACCAAACTCAATTGCTAATTCATTTCTTTTTGTGCATAATGCCAGAATGGTTGTTCTGTCTGTATTTCAGCGAATGTGAATTTTGTAGAGCTTCCGCTTCAGAACCATATGGAACCTACTACGAAAATACTTTCGTTTGGAACATTTTTGGAGGCTTTCGAGGTTGGTTTAAAACTTCTTTCACAGTCGGGATGTAGCACGTTGTCTCGCTCTGAGAGTTATAAACGGAGACAGAGCTAATGCCTGCGTTTCCATAGGTAGCTATTGCCCATATTAGCAGATAGTGTTATTTATAATCCAGTAGGATTTAGCTTATTGCAAAGGCTAACAGCTAGATCTTAAACAAATAAATCTAAAGTTGCACATATTTCTATATGTAAAAATGTAGTGTCCTTCGACAGGATAAACGAGCATCTGTCACACCTATACACTCTTGGAAATTTGAAGAGAAACGACCACGTAAGAGCATTTGGAAGGTCAGACTAACGGTGGACATTGAGAATACCTAAAGGAGTGAGCGATTAGTCACATCTATGCTTGACTGGGGAGGGAGAGTACATAAAGCAACGTTAAACGAACTGACTAACAGTCGTGGAGAAGAAATGTATGGAGGTTTAGGCAAATTTTTTGTACTGTAGCAATCAACACAAATGATTCCAGAATGAGATTTTCACTCTGCAGCGGAGTGTGCGCTGACATGAAACTTCCTGGCAGATTAAAACTGTGTGCCCGACCGAGACTCGAACTCGGGACCTTTGCCTTTCGCGGGCAAGTGCTCTACCAACTGAGCTACCGAAGCACGACTCACGCCCGGTACTCACAGCTTTACATCTGCCAGTACCTCGTCTCCTACCTTCCAAACTTTACAGAAGCTCTCCTGCGAACCTTGCAGAACTAGCACTCCTGAAAGAAAGGATATTGCGGAGACATGGCTTAGCCACAGCCTGGGGGATGTTTCCAGAATGAGATTTTCACTCTGCAGCGGAGTGTGCGCTGATATGAAACTTCCTGGCAGATTAAAACTGTGTGCCCGACCGAGACTCGAACTCGGGACCTTTGCCTTTCGCGGGCAAGTGCTCTACCAAAGGCAAAGGTCCCGAGTTCGAGTCTCGGTCGGGCACACAGTTTTAATCTGCCAGGAAGTTTCATATCAGCGCACACTCCGCTGCAGAGTGAAAATCTCATTCTGGAAACATCCCCAGGCTGTGGCTAAGCCATGTCTCCGCAATATCCTTTCTTTCAGGAGTGCTAGTTCTGCAAGGTTCGCAGGAGAGCTTCTGTAAAGTTTGGAAGGTAGGAGACGAGGTACTGGCAGAAGTAAAGCTGTGAGTACCGGGCGTGAGTCGTGCTTCGGTAGCTCAGTTGGTAGAGCACTTGCCCGCGAAAGGCAAAGGTCCCGAGTTCGAGTCTCGGTCGGGCACACAGTTTTAATCTGCCAGGAAGTTTCAACACAAATGATTGGTGTATCACCAGATACGATACGGTCAATGATATGATACAGGTGATCACAAAGAACTAATTATGTGATTCAGCATGTGTTGTAACTAATAGAAGAATTTAATTTGGATTATAGTCTAGTACACTACATACATATCACATATAGGAATAGAGGTTCGACATCTCATAATTTGTTTTGGTACACAGGGGGTAATTAGAAACTGTGGTGTCACCGCCAGACACCACACTTGCTAGGTGGTAGCTTAAATCGGCCGCGGTCCATTTAGTACATGTCGGACCCGCTTGTTGCCACTGTGTAATCGCAGACCTAGCGCCACCACCAAGGCAGGTCTCGTGATACGAGAGAGCACTCGCCCCAGTTGTACGAGAACCTAGCTACCGACCAGATGTACGAAGCCTTTCTCTCTCATTAGCCGAGAGACAGAATAGCCATCAGCTAAGTTAATGGCTACGAACTAGCAAGGCGCCATTAGCCATACAGTGATTGTACTTAAAGTCTCCTGTGTATCGTCAAGATCGATGTACCACCATGATTGAGTAAAGTTAAGTATTAAACCTGCTCCGTACTTTTCTTCCTAATATTAATTACGTATCCTGTTCCAGTACTTCACGCCCGTCTGCGTTAGTCTAGCTTGCCTTTTCAGCCATCTCAACTTCACGGTGTCGGCCCAGATACCGACACAACATTGGCGACGAAGGAAAAGAGTTCTTTCTGATTGCTTACATTTAATTGTGTCATGGCTTCGCCACATTCTCCAGATGTACTGTCCGAATTTTATCGCTTGCAGAATCAGCAGACGCAGGCGTTACTGGATGCCCTTGGACAGCTCGTCCAGGGTCAACGTACCATTCAAACCGATGCGGCCGCCGCCGCTTCTTCGCTACCGCTGCCACTAAACGCTGTTGCACCTCCCTTTCGACCATACGTGGCAGCCGATGAGACCTGGCACGAGTGGTCTCGCCAGTTCAACTTTCATCTAGCAGCCTACAGAATTCAAGGTAAAGAGCGGCAGCCGTTTTTGCTTTCTTGTGTCGGTGTGTCCACATACCGTGTGATAGTGAAATTGTTTCCCCGACGCGACGTAGCAACTCTGTCATACGAGGAAATTTTGTCTGCATTAGATGCCTATTTCAAAGAAACAGTTAATGTGGTTGCCAAACGGTATACGTTCTTTCGTACAAAACGTACGGCCGGTCAAACTAATAGGGAGTGGGTAGCAACATTGCAAGGACTTACTAGGGACTGTGCCTTTGAATGTGACTGTGGTCTTTCTTATTCAGATACAATGGTGCGTGATGCAATTGCACAGAACGTTTCTGATGTTCGCATACGGGAGCAAATTTTGAAACTAGTTAATCCCTCCCTTCAACAAGTGATAGACATATTGGATAGACAGGACACACTTGACTGTGCTCAGGAATCTTTTGAAACTTCGCCAGCCGTGTGTAACATTAACCGGCCCGCTGGACGCGCTGCGCGGCCCGGTAACCGGGCCTCGCGCACGTCCGCACAGCTGCCGCCGCGCGCTCAGCCACGTGTGCCGCGCCAGCCCACAAATGTAGTGAAATCGTGCCCGCGGTGTGCTACTAGACATTCGCGTGAACATTGCCCGTCACGTCAAGCTATTTGCTTTTTCTGGAATAAGAAAGGACATGTTCAAAGTGTTTGCCAGAAAAAGCTCAGATCAGACAATCACAATCATTCCAGGCCCTTTGCTTCGCGCCGGAATCGAACCAAGGACACTCAGGCTCGTGGACCTTCGCCTATGGACATTCATGTCGTTAATTCCGCTTCGTCCAGTGACACTTTCTCTAACAGTAACTGTGTTCGTCCCACAAAAACTGTGCGTCGACGTCGCCGGAAATCACGTCAATTAGCAAGTGATTCTGTACCAGTGTCTATTCAAATTGCACAAAACAGTCGCTTTTGTCGTCAGCAGGACAATAAACTTTTTGTGGACTTAGACTTTGAAGGCAAAGTGATACCATTCCAGCTCGATACCGGAGCTGCAGTTTCATTGCTCACGTACAAACAACTGGGCAAACCTCCGTTGCGTTCCGCCAATGTTAAGCTAACTACATATTCCGGACAGACAATTCCTGTGTTAGGACAGTGCAGCCTTCTTGCAACATACAAGGGACAAACAAAACTTGTGTCATTTTACGTTCTTTGTTCTTCTTCTGCAGTGAACTTGTTTGGTCTAGATTTATTTCAGTTGTTTAACATGTCTATTGTAAATCAGGTGCTATCAGTGAATCAAACTGTGCCTTCAGACGGGGTTTCTAGTGTATGTGAAGAATTTGCAGACATTTTTGCACCGGGCTTAGGTTGCGCTAAAAACTGTGAAGCACATTTAGAACTGAAGGTAAACGCGCAACCGAAATTTTTCAGAGCGCGCAATGTTCCCCACGCATTGCGTGATGCGGTCGCAGGACCGTTAAAGGATATCGCATCATAAGGTGTAAGTGACTGTGCGCAATGCCTCTTCCATTTCAGCTCCGCTTCATCGCTTACGCCGTACAGGTGTTCCGTTTCTCTGGACGACGGAATGCGAACGCGCCTTTCGCCAGTTGAAATCGGCGTTGCTTTCTAATACTTGCCTTACGCCGTTCGATCCCCAGAAACCCCTTTTGTTGATAGTTGATGCATCGGATTTCGGGATCGGTGCTGTGCTTGCGCACAAAGTTGGCTCCCATGATCGCCCTATTGCCTTTGCGTCCAAATTGCTCTCGTCTGCGCAAAGAAATTATTCACAGATAGAGAAAGAAGCTTTGGCTCTCGTGTTTGGTGTTACTAAGTTCCATGATTTCTTGTATGGTCGTCACTTTACCATCATCACAGACCACAAACCTTTGACATCGCTTTTTCATCCGACCAAGCCTGTACCTCCACGTACAGCGCAGAAATTCATTCGCTGGTCTATTTTCCTCTCGCAGTACCGCTACGATATCTTGTATCGGTCCACTGCTAAGCACGGAAACGCCGATGCGTTGTCCCGTTTGCCTGTTGCTGAGGATAAAGCATTCGATTCTTCCGAACTTGCTTGCAGGTTCATTGATTCGGAAACCGATGAAGTGGTCGAATCGTTTCCGATTGATTTTCGTCGTGTCGCTACAGCCACAGCTGCTGACCCTGTCCTTGCTACTGTTTTACGTTTTGTTGCTACGCAATGGCCTTTGTCAAAGTCTCGGATCGATCATCCGTTGGTTCGCCGATTTTTTGCTCACAAGGAGAGACTTTTTGTTCGACGTGGTGTTTTGTTGTTGCGTTCTGATAATGATCAGTCCAGAGTCGTGGTCCCACGTTCGTTACAGTCCTCTGTTTTACGGCTTCTTCACCAAGGACATTGGGGTATAGTGCGAACGAAACAACTTGCTCGTCAGCACTGTACTTGGTTCGGAATCGATGCTGCGATTACGAAAATGTGTTCTTCTTGCATGGCGTGTGCCGAACAACAATCCGCACCGCCGCGGAAAGTCTTTGCGTGGCCAAAAGCCACTTCCCCTTGGCAACGCTTGCACATTGATTTTGCTGGTCCATTCTGGAATGCTCGATGGTTGGTTCTGGTCGATGCCTTCAGTAATTTTCCTTTTGTTGTCCGGATGTCTTCCACGACGTCCTCCGCCACCATCCAAGCGTTGTCTGCTATCTTTTGCATTGAAGGTCTTCCGCAGACTATTGTTTCCGACAATGGCCCACAATTCATGTCCGCAGAATTTCAGTCATTCTGCCAGGCCAATGGTATTCAACATCTGACATCCGCGCCGTTTTCGCCTCAGTCCAACGGTGCCGCTGAACGATTGGTCCGGACTTTCAAGTCACAGATGTTGAAATTGAAAGAGTCGCATTCTCGGGAGGACGCATTGTTGCTCTTTTTGTCTTCGTATCGCTCTCAGCCCCGAGATGGTCGCTCGCCGGCTGAGTTGCTCCACGGTCGTCCTCATCGCACCTTGATGTCTTTGCTGCATCCGCCGCATCAGGTTCCTGTGCAGCGGCAGACTCCTGCTTTTGCTCCAGGCGACGTTGTATTTTATCGCAACTATCGAGGTTCACGGCGTTGGCTCGCAGGGCGCATTCTTCGCTGCCTCGGCCGCGCGATGTATTTGGTTTTGGGGGCCTCTGGTGAGGTGCGTCGGCATCTCAATCAGCTGCGCCTCTGTCGTCGCTCGGGTTCTGCCGCTCCCCGTCTGCTTTCAGCGACGGTGCCGTCCGGTCAGCGCCCTGGGGACCCATCTACTGGCTCGCCTCATCCCCAGGTGTTACCGACGATGCCTTCCATTTTGCCCCATGGCGACGCGCCGCCGCCGCCGCAGCAGCAGCAGCCGCCGCCGCCGCCGCTTGTTCTCCCGCCGGCGCCGCCCGCATTCGACGCTTCGTTGCAGCCGCCAAACGCCTCCCAGGGGCACGCGCCGCCGATCGCTTCCCGTGACCAGCTGTCCTCCGCCATGGAACTCCCGCCTGCTCCGGACCACATGACGTCATCGCGCGTCGGCTACCCCGACGCAATGGAGGTTGATCCTTCGGTCCCTCCTGTCTCTTTACGGGCGCATACACCGCATGTTGACGTGCACCCTGGACTAGTTTTTCAGGCGTTTCCTAGCTCCCCTCGGACCGAATGGCCGGGTGCGGGTGGCACAGCCTCGCCTGTTGTTAGGCTCCCCACCTCATCGCATACGTCAACATGTGGTCCTCCCCACGGCGGGCGGAAGCCTTATCACACGACCGTTCGCCGATTTGCGGGGGAGGAATGTGGTGTCACCGCCAGACACCACACTTGCTAGGTGGTAGCTTAAATCGGCCGCGGTCCATTTAGTACATGTCGGACCCGCGTGTCGCCACTGTGTAATCGCAGACCTAGCGCCACCACCAAGGCAGGTCTCGTGATACGAGAGAGCACTCGCCCCAGTTGTACGAGAACCTAGCTACCGACCAGATGTACGAAGCCTTTCTCTCTCATTAGCCGAGAGACAGAATAGCCATCAGCTAAGTTAATGGCTACGAACTAGCAAGGCGCCATTAGCCATACAGTGATTGTACTTAAAGTCTCCTGTGTATCGTCAAGATCGATGTACCACCATGATTGAGTAAAGTTAAGTATTAAACATGCTCCGTACTTTTCTTCCTAACATTAATTACGTATCCTGTTCCAGTACTTCACGCCCGTCTGCGTTAGTCTAGCTTGCCTTTTCAGCCATCTCAACTTCACGGTGTCGGCCCAGATACCGACACAACAGAAACAAACAAAAACAGTTATCTATTCGGTTAACAGTGTGTTTATCTCTCATAAGGTCTCTTAAATACGTAATGTGTGATTATCGTTGTTTTATGAATAAAACTCAACAAACTGCTTAATATAAGAATGCAGTTAGTTTTGTTAAAAACATTTTATGTAAAATACAGTTATGAAATTGCGATGGAGACAATACATTTAGTACATTATATTTCTCTACAGATACAGTATAATTGTTTTATAATTGACATACCTCATTCGAAATCTCCTTTTTTACATGCATGAAAAAATTATTTTCTTTTACAAAAAGTATTTTGTTTATAAAATTATTTACGGAAGAAAGTTTAGATTTCTAGAGCAATACATTGAAAAGATGGACATTATTTAAATAAACAATATTATATTTTTAACACATGTAAACACCTCATTCTTTCTTCTGTTGTGTAATCAAACAAAGTTTTGTTGTGAAGTATTATGTGAACGAAAATAGATGTCAAAAGATATGGGCAAACGTGTTTCAATCATCACCCGACTACCTGGCAATGAGCTGGAAGGAAGAAAGATATTACTATTCGTTTTTAATTTTTTCTTTCCATTGATAATTATGCAGTACAAGAATGGTGTAAAATTAAACAAAAGTGCACTTACTTTACGAATTATTGCATACTGGAAAGAAGTGTTGCTAGAGGCACCTTAAACCCCTCCAAAGGGTGACTGGAAAACTCCAAGCACCGGCCCCCAGCTCGCAATTAGGATATGCGCCGAGGTGAAGCGATGACTTTCACAGTAACTGACTGCTGTGGCACGTCCCTTGGTGCCACTCAAGAACCTTGGCCAAAGTCGCGAGTACTCTCTGGCACCAATACCCAGTTCCATGGCACGTGTTGGCTTTCTCCTGTATTGACATAGGTCTTAAACACCCACTCTCACGTCCCTAATTTGACCTTTCTCTGCCCACCCAAAGCTGTCAGGCGGTACCACGAACCTTTCTTGGTACATCCAGTACAGAACTTGTTATTACCCGTAAAACCGAAATGGAATGCTGTCCAGGACGGCAGCTTCGACGTGTTTCGCTCGAGAATCAGGCAGGGGAGGCGGTAGCTGCGTGCGCTCCCTTGTCTTTATGAGTGGATCGCTGACACCCTTTTACGAAAATTCCGCGCATAGTACAACAATTGAACGTATGTCAGTACCTTCGTTTGATCGAAATCCTACGAGACTATCATTTTTCCGTCATTTATTGACAGGGCATGTTTCATTTTCTCGTAAAAGTCCGATGTAGTTTACCTTTTTGGAGACTATGTCGCTTTCTTCGTACATGATAACTCGCTTATTGTGGCACCTCTTAAAATAAATTTCATAGCAAGAAAAGGAGATATTTTCTGAAAGCGCAAGAGTTGAATTTACTCGCCGATCTATTAAATTCATTTTTTTTAGTGATGACGTAACAGGGCGTGTGTGAGAGACTGACCTGGCTAGTGTGGCAGTACAAATTTATTATTTTTGTCGGCGTAGAAATCCGCTCTACAAATAAGAAAACTACTGAATATAAATTGGTTTAACATAAATTGCTAAGAACAAGTGCTTGAGAGAATAAACGCGAGGAAATCATGGATCCAACAAAGGAATAATATTACACTGACGGGAAAACGCTGGGAGATCTGCCAGGAAATACAGGGATTAGGCAAAAGTATGGAAACACCGAGAGCAATGCATTCTTGAACGATAAGTGCAGGGGCCAGTGAAGCCTGCAGGTTGCACTCTTGTATTTGACCACGAATGTCCTCAATACGTTGCAAGTGTGAGTAGTCTTCAGAACTATGTTATTTCTAATAGTGAATGTATTCTGTTGGAGCGAAGTGACGTCGAAGCTGGGCAGATTGTTGGTACTCGCATGGTGGGTGCTTCCGTAACACTGGTAGCCGAAGTGACTTGTGCTTCAAGAGGCACCGCGTCTAAGATTTATACCGATCACGTGGAAAGCGGAAAAACATCGCCAGCACAGCCACAACGCGGACGAAACAGTGTGTTGAGTGATAGTGTCAGACGGTCATTGACAAGCAGTGTGACGAAAAATGAGAGTACGGCAGGTGACAAAGCCACTACAGAACTGAATGTCACACTCGTGAGCCCTTTCATCACGAAAACAACGCGATGGGAAATCCATAAGCACGAAATTGCAGAGCGAGCTGGAATTTCAAAACTACTCGTCACTGATGCAGATGCCCATAACAGGAAAATGTGCCACTGAAGCCATAAAACCTGGTCTACGGAGTAATAGGAGATAGTCATTTGGTAGCAAGATTCGTATGGAACTCTGTTCCCAACTTCTAGCCGAGATTACGTCCCAATAACGAAATGTGGCGGGGGTTCGGTGATGATTCGGGCAGCCATATCGTGATATTCCATGTGTCCCATGGTAACTCAAGAAAGGTAGCAGTACTGCCAAGGAGTATGCGACCATTGTGACTGATCAGGCCTATCTCAAGGAACAATTTTTGTCTCCCAACGGTGGCGGTGCCTTCTAAAACGACAGGGCGTGTTTTAACACAGCTCACAGCGTCCAGGGCTAGTTTTGTGATAAAACTTTTCCTCCCCACCACAGTCTCCAGATTTCAATATTATTGTGCCTTTGTGGTCCGCTTTGAAGATAAGGGTGTATGATGACTATCCAGCTCCATCATCGTTACCTAAGCTTGTCACTATATTGCAGGACGAATGGTATACGAGTCCTTAGAAAACCTTATGCGACCTTTATTTACCATTTCCAAGACAGTTGTAAGCTGTTTTCACTGCCAACGGGTTTCCTACGCCGTATTAGGCACCAAAATGCGCTGTGTTATTGGTGCTCCCGTATTTTTGCATATACCTGCACAACGAACTCTAAGAATAATACAACGTATGATAAGAGAGGCACAGGGTGGTTTCAAGCATCACAGGGCAAGGCAGGTGTATCAAAATAGAAAAAAAAATCTTTTCGTAAATTTGTTAAAATGAAACTGTTAATAGACAGTCAGCATAGGAAAATACTGCCAAACGACAACTACGTAAAAAAAAACATGGAAGTCATACTTTTCGCAATTACTCAACTGCAATTATCCGCAGTCTTAATGCAGTTGACGTAAGACATCACCCCATCAGTAAATCAAATGCATCAAGCAATAAAGAAATTAATGAATAACAAGGCTCGCAGTGAAGACCAGATATACGCTGACCTATTAAAAATTAAGGACCACAACTGAAATTACAACTAAAGTTGTCAACAGAAAGAATTCGGAACGTAGGAACCGTGCCTGCAGACTGGATAACGACAGTTTCATGCCGCATATTTAAGAAGAATGGTTCCCTTGTCTGCGATAACTACTCTACTGGATATTGCTTATAAAATTCTATCGATTTACCTACCAAATAGGCTTGGTCCCATAACTAAAGAACTGCTGACTACCAACGCGATTTCCACAAAGACAGATCCACATTAGGACATTTATTCACTCTTACTACAAATAACTGAGAATGCGTGGTGTATCCCACGTTGATGTCGAAAAATTTTTTCTAGAGTTGAAAAAATTCTATGGAAGCATATAAAAATAAACTCAATCAGCACAGTTAAAATGAGTATAGACGTAACTTTATGTCGTATTAAGATATATGGAGGAAACTGAAAATTTTAAAATGGAATCCGTACTCAGACAAAGGGACACCATTTCAGATTCTTTATTTAACCTCGTCTTAGAAAAGGTTAACAGAGATTTACTAAAATTAAGCAACGAGGGATTCAACTACAGAGGATGAATATTACTAGACTTACTTGTGCACATGATCTTGCATTAATGCATGGTTCCGAAACATAATTAATCAGAGTGATACAAAGTTATTATAAAATCGCCGATGAAGCAGGATTATTTACGAATGAAGAAAAGTCAGAATATCTGGTCATGAGTAAGAAAAAAGAAAACTGAAAGTGGTGTATCCTTCACTGTTGATAGGTTCACTTCCAAGACACTTGACCGCTTGAAGTTCTCAGGTGATGTTTTTCGGTCCGCAGCTTGTGGTCGTGCGGTAGCGTTCTCGCTTCCCGCGCCCGGGTTCCCGGGTTCGATTCCCGGCGGGGTCAGGGGTTTTGTCTGCCTCGTGATGACTGGGTGTTGTGTGATGTCCTTAGGTTAGTTATGTTTAAGTAGTTCTAAGTTCTAGGGGACTGGTGACCATAGACGTTAAGTCCAACAGTGCTCAGAGCCATTTGATCTTTTTAGTAACAACGATGACGACGACGACGACGACAACAACAACAACAACAACTGCAAAACGGATTTAGAAATAGATGCTCGTCTATCAGCAGTGAACAAAAAACATTTTAGCCGTGTCAGTATCTCAAGGAAAATATCATTTAGTACTAACTTCAAAATTCGCTAGTACTAGTTAACATTACGAAATGTATTATCTATGTAAGAAGTATTAATGTAATGTAATATTGAAATATTTAGCAGGAAACATGAAGAAAAACTGAAACTTCCTGGCAGATTAAAACTGTGTGCCCGACCGAGACTCGAACTTGGGACCTTTGCCTTCCGCGGGCAAGTGCTCTACCATCTGAGCTACCGAAGCACGACTCACGCCCGGTACTCACAGCTTTACTTCTGCCACTACCTCGTCTCCTACCTTCCGAACTTTACAGAAGCTCTCCTGCGAAAGTTGCAGAACTAGCAATCCTGAAAGAAAGGATATTGCGGAAACATCCCCCAGGCTGTGGCTAAGCCATGTCTCCGCAATATCCTTTCTTTCAGGAGTGCTAGTTCTGCAAGGTTCGCAGGAGAGCTTCTGTAAAGTTTGGAAGGTAGGAGACGAGGTAGTGGCAGAAGTAAAGCTGTGAGTACCGGGCGTGAGTCGTGCTTCGGTATCTCAGATGGTAGAGCACTTGCCCGCGAAAGGCAAAGGTCCCGAGTTCGAGTCTCGGTCGGGCACACAGTTTTAATCTGCCAGGAAGTTTCATATCAGCGCACACTCCGCTGCAGAGTGAAAATCTCATTCTGGAAACATCCCCCAGGCCGTTGATGAAAAGGCATGTAGCGGAGGATGAGAAAACTGAAGAACTATGAGAGCTGTACAAACATCGTGACTCGTTGAAGTGCTAAGAAAAGAGAGTTTGAGCTAGGCCGGTTATATAGGAAGAATGACGGAGATTAAACGACCTAGAATGACCTTCTGAAGGTCTATCCTAGGAACGAGAGGAAGAGGAAGGTCCAGAGTCAGGTGGCAAACTAACATCCTGGAGGACACACGTAGAATGAGCCATAACTCCAAATGGACAATGAGTACGCTCAAACAGAATCGAATGGAATAGCTTCTTAGAGCAGGTGTGTGATCCATTAGGTCCTTGCCACATGTAAAGTAAAGCAGACATCCGTTGGTATGTAACGCCGAAAATAATGTGGAAGCCGCTAATTTGTGTCTTCCATATTGACATAAAAAACCAAGAATTGCACAATGTTAACGAGATGAGGTTCCCGGTAAGTTAATGGAAAATTAAACGCCGCAGTGGCAAGGTGTCCTTCACACAACGTTAAGAGTGAGCGAAGGATTTGTGGTAATGGTGTTTCTATTATGGTTATCACCTGCTATTTATTAAATATGGTATCAATTATATTTTATGTTTTCGTCACATTTTTTTGTAACGAACTTGAACACTGTTGTCAAAAGTGAAAGCAGAAAGAGAATAAAAAACAGAGAAGAAAAATCAGAACAGAGTAAGCGATCACACCCTGCTGTTGTACTTAGGGCTAAGAAAGGTTCATTTTGCCGATTACGCGTCGATGCCCTGCGTAATACAACAACGAAATGTACATCGACACTTCAGTTTTACACTGTAATAAAGCAATATGTATGACTCGACGTTTCGTCTAAGCAAACCACTAGCCTCTTCATTTCCTATGCTTCGTATTTTTGTAAAAATCTAGTGCAATTTGCCTTTATTGACTCCATGTCGACTCGTTCATAACTGATAAATATTTTATTCTTCATAGTGATGAATTTTTTCCTCATAAGTTAAGGACGTGATTCCCGTATGGGGATCGGACAACGGACTGCTGTACTCGTAGACTGTGGTGACAAAAGTCATGGGACAACTCCTAATCTTGTGTCGGACCTCCTGTTGCCCGGCATACTGCAGCAACTAGTCGTTGGAAGTCCCCTGCAGAAATCCTGAGAGATGCTGCCTCTACAGGCGCCCATAATTACGGAAGTGCTGCCGGTGCTGAATTTTTTGCACCAGCCGACCTCTCGACTATGTCCTATAAGTTTTCGATGGGAATTACGTCGAGCCATCTAGGTGGCCAACTCGTTATCTCGAATTGTGCAGAATGGTGTTCAAACCAATCGCGAACAATTGTGGCCTGGTGACAAGGCGCATTGTCACCCATAAAAACTCCATCGTTGTTTGGGAATATGAATTCCATCAATGGCTGCAAATGGTGTCCAAGTAGCCGAACATAACCATATACAGTCAATGATCCGTTCATTTTGACCAGAGAACCCAGTCCATTCTATGTAAACAAAGCCCACACACTCACGGATTCACCACGAGCTTGCACAGTGCCATGTTGACAACTTGGTTCCATGGCATTTCAAACCGATGTGGTCACGATCCCAGGAGAGGCGTTGCTGGCGATGTCGTGCTGTTAGAAAAGGCTCAGGTGTCGGTCGTCTGCAACTATAGGCCATTAAAGCCAAATTTCACCGCACTAACCTAACGGATAAGTTCGTCGCACGTCCCACATTCATTTATACAGATTCATTTCACGCAGTGTTGGTTGTTTGTTAGTACTGACAACACTGTGCAAACGCCGTTGTTCTCGGGTGCTAAGTGAACGACGTCGTCCACCGCGGTGTCGGTGGCGAGAGGTAAAGCCTGAATCTTGGTATTCTCGGCACACTTTTGACGCTGTCGATCTTAGAATATTTAATTCCCCAAAGATTTATGAAATGTAATGTCGCGAACTACCAATCCGTGTTCGAAGTCTGTTAATTCCCGTCGTGCGGCCATAATCACGTCGAAAGCTCTTCACATGAATCACCCGTCTACAAATCACAGCTCCGCCAATGCTCTGCCCTTTTGTACATTGTCTACGCGGACACTACTGCCATCTGTGGACGTGCATATCGCTATCCCATAGCTTTTGTCACTTTAGTGTACTGTGAGCTGCAGCTATCTCACGGAAAAGTCGTTCACACTTGTGCGGCTTCCTGTGGAGACACACTATCTGACCAAAAATATGCGGAGAGCTTTGTATAATGCGGAATTGACAACTAGATGTCACCAAAAACGGACCCGCCAGTGCAAAAAGGACGCAGGGAATATTTCGTTGTCAGTAGAGAAGCAGTAACTGCAGAATCAGAGTAGGTCGGTCAGAAAAAAAAAAAAAAATTATTCAAATGGCTCTGAGTACTATGGGACTTCACTTCTGAGGTCATCAGTCCCCTAGAACTTAGAACTAATTAAACCTAACCAATCTAAGGACATCACACACATCCATGCCCGAGACAGGATTCGAACCTGCGACCGCAGCAGTCGCGCGGCGGTCAGCAGAGCTAATCGACTTCGAAAGTGGACTATTCACTAGCGGCCATCTGCCGAACAGAGCCGTCAGGAAGATTTGAACCCTTCTAAATCTGCCAAAGCCGACTGTGCAGTGGAAACGCGAATGAACAACCACAGTTAAACCAAGACCAGGCAGAAGACCTCCTATAATGACAGACAGTGTAAAGGGGAAAAGTGTAAACAAAATGTCTGACAAAATTATGAGAGAAGGGACACGACGCTGAGATTAATGGAAGAAAAGTGTTTATCCCAAAGAAAAACCAGCAAAGTGCATTCACCAAATGTGCCACTGACAATAAATGTTTTAGACGGCAGCTGTTTCTGCGAGAAATTCACAGTTTCTGTCGTACAGAAGTGGAGTCCAATGCACTCTGGCAAGGGGATGGCGTGATGTCGGAGAACGGTGTCCAGTATACCGCAGGAGTTTATTCTGGTAGGCCTCGGTTCGACAGATGTCTACGGAATGAATTTAGTCATCGTCCATTAAAATGACCACTACGATACTATAGTATAGCATCTCATTTCTCAGAGCAGTACGCTGGGAGGCGTCGGTTCTGTCCAACCAAAAGTTGTATTTTTTGTGCTTTATTTTTCTTCGCTTTTGTTCTGTTTTCACTTTTGATGACACTTGAGAACCGCCTTCATTACGTTGGTTACAAAAATGTATGATAAAGAGATAAATTATAATGGTGTAGCAGGTACCGGGTCGAGTGTGCAGTGAGCACTGTGGACGGGTGGGAGTTCCGTTTTTTAGGTTAAGGGGCATTCTGTGCTTCCATCTATGGCGTCCTGGTTTCGCTTGCTGGCGAGGGAGGCAGGAATCCATAGAGGATGATGCACAATTGGTACGGGGCTTGATAACTACATGTGCATGCCCTGTTCCCCGACAAGGACTAACGTCGTCCCGTGATGGACCGGCCCTGTGGCCGAGCGGTTCTAGGCGTACAGTCCGGAACCGCGCGATCGCTACGGTCGCAGGTTCGAATCGTGCCTCGGGCATGGCTATGTGTGATGTCCTTAAGTTAGTTAGGTTTAAGTAGTTCTAAGCCTAGGGGACTGATGACCTCAGGTGTTAAGTACCATAATGCTTAGAACCATTCGAACCGTGGTATCCTCGCGTCTGTACAGTAGGTGTGGCGTACGGCCCTTCGGTGTAGGTACGCTGCTGAGAGGCAGTGTGCTTACTCGGCGGTGCTGATGCACCGGATGCTGAAGCGGTGGTGGTGGCAGTGGTCTTAGCACTCGGATCGGGTGAGGGCCAGCGGCGGCCAAGCGAAGACTTGTAGCGTGGTGGTCCGGTGCATCAATGACGTGACAGACGGCAGTGTAGCCCAGGGTGACGAACCCTGGACCGGTGTCTGCGACCTTAGTGTTCCGCAGTTTCAGGCCCCAGTGACATGGAGCAGGGAGGACCTCTGTTCGAGCACCTTGACATCAGAACCCGGCTGAATACTCACGAAGTGTGACTCGCTGTGGCAGCGTTCAGGGCTCTCCAGAGCCGGGAATGCCAACAAGCGGTAGTCGTGGGTCCGAGACCGAACGGCCGTGCTGACAGCAGCGTCATAGGTAAGGCTTTGCCTTGACGGTAGTGTGCGACAAATACATGGTTACATAACACAGCCCAGCTGTCAGACGATGACTAGCAGGCACCTTCGGATATAAATATCACGCGGAAGTGTTTCCAAGAGTGGTTAGTGCCCGAGATCACAGACGCTGCCTCGCGTTTTTAGGCTGAGACGCGGAAGCGGCCTGCTGCTGGGGGGTGGGTTGTCGGCCTTGAGTCGGTGACTGATGCAGTCAGTGCTCGGAATACGGCGTTCTGTCTACAGGCGCCGTTTGGTTCATTACGTTTTTCCCACCTTAGCTGAATTCGGCTCCCGAAATCTTGTTTGAAAGATGAGTGCAACAGTCGCACTAAAATATTTATATGTTGTTGTTGTTATGGTCTTAGTCCTGAGACTGGTTTGATGCAGCTCTCCATGCTACTCTATCCTGTGCAAGCTTCTTCATCTCCCAGTACCTACTGCAACCTACATACTTCTGAATCTGCTTAGTGTATTCATCTCTTGGTCTCCTTCTACGATTTTTACCCTCCATGCTGCCCTCCAAAACTAAATTGGTGTTCCCTTGATGCCTCAGAACATGTCCTACCAACCGATCCCTTCTTCTAGTCAAGTTGTGCCACAAGCTCCTCTTCTCCCGAATTCTATTCAATACCTCCTCATTAGGTATGTGATCTACCCATCTAATCTTCAGCATTCTTCTGTAGCACCACATTTCGAAAGCTTCTATTCTCTTCTTGTCTAAACTGTTTATCGTCCATGTTTCACTTCCATACATGGCTACACTCCATACAAATACTTTCAGAAACGACTTCCTGACACTTAAATCTATACTCGGTGTTAACAAATTCCTCTTCTTCAGAAACGCTTTCCTTGCCATTGCCAGTGTACATTTTGTATCCTCTCTACTTCGACCATCATCAGTTATTTTGCTCCCCAAATAGCAAAACTCCTTTACTACTTTAAGTGTCTCATTTCCTAATCTAATTCCCTCAACATCACCCGACTTAATTCGACTACATTCCATTATCCTCGTTTTGCTTTTGTTGATGTTCATCTTATATCCTCCTTTTAAGACACTGTCCATTCCGTTCAACTGCTCTTCCAAGTCCTTTGCTGTCTCTGACAAAATTACAATGTTTTTATTTCTTCTCCATGGAGTTTAATACCTACTCCGAATTTTTCTTTTGTTTCCTTTACTGCTTGCTCAATATACAGATTGAATAACATCGGGAAGAGGCTACAACCCTGTCTCACTCCCTTCCCAACCACTGCTTCCCTTTCATGTCCCTCGACTCTTATAACTGCCATATGGTTTCTGTACAAATTGTAAATAGCCTTTCGCTCCCTGTATTTTACTCCTGCCACCTTCGGAATTTGAAAGAGAGTATTCCAGTCAACATTGTCAAAAGCTTTCTCCAAGTCTACAAATACTAGAAATGTAGGTTTGCCTTTCCTTAATCTTTCTTCTAAGATAAATCGTAGGGTCAGTATTGCCTCACGTATTGCCACTAAACGTACGTTTTTTTTTTTTTTTTTTTTGGTCATCAGTCTACTGACTGGTTTGATGCGGCCCGCCACGAATTCCTTTCGTGTGTTAACCTTTTCATCTCAGAGTAGCACTTGCAACCTACATCCCCAATTATTTGCTTGACGTATTCCAATCTCTCTCTTCCTCTACTGTTTTTGTCCTCTACAGCTCCCTCTAGTACCATGGAAGTCATTCCCTCATGTCTTAGCAGATGTCCTATCATCCTGTCCCTTCTCCTTATCAGTGTTTTCCACATATTCCTTTCCTCTCCGATTCTGCGTAGAACCTCCTCATTCCTTACCTTATCAGTCCACCTAATTTTCAACATTCGTCTATAGCACCACATCTCAAATTCTTCGATTCTCTTCTGTTCCGGTTTTCCCACAGTCCATGTTTCACTACCATACAATGCTGTACTCCAGACGTACATCCTCAGAAATTTCTTCCTCAAATTAACACCGGTATTTGATATTAGTAGACTTCTCTTGGCCAGAAATGCCTTTTTCGCCATAGCGAGTCTGCTTTTGATGTCCTCCTTGCTCCGTCCGTCATTGGTTATCTTACTGCCTAGGTAGCAGAATTCCTTAACTTCATTGACTTCGTGACCATCAATCCTGATGTTAAGGTTCTCGCTGTTCTCATTTCTACTACTTCTCATTACCTTCGTCTTTCTCCGATTTACTCTCAAACCATACTGTGTACTCACTAGACTGTTCATTCCGTTCAGAAGATCATTTAATTCTTCTTCACTTTCACTCAGGATAGCAATGTCATCAGCGAATCGTATCATTGATATCCTTTCACCTTGTATTTTAATTCCACTCCTGAACCTTTCTTTTATTTCCATCATTGCTTCCTCGATGTACAGATTGAAGAGTAGGGGCGAAAGGCTACAGCCTTGTCCTACACCCTTCTTAATACGAGCACTTCGTCCTTGATCGTCCACTCTTATTATTCCCTTTTGGTTGTTGTATATATTGTATATGACCCGTCTCTCCCTATAGCTTACTCCTACTTTTTTCAGAATCTCGAACAGCTTGCACCATTTTATATTGTCGAACGCTTTTTCCAGGTCGACAAATCCTATGAAAGTGTCTTGATTTTTCTTTAGCCTTGCTTCCATTATTAGCCGTAACGTCAGAATTGCCTCTATCGTCCCTTTACTTTTCCTAAAGCCAAACTGATCGTCACCTAGCGCAGTCTCAATTTTCTTTTCCATTCTTCTGTATATTATTCTTGAAAGCAGCTTCGATGCATGAGCTGTTAAGCTGATTGTGCGATAATTCTCGCACTTGTCATCTCTTGCCGTCTTCGGAATTGTGTGGATGATGCATTTCCGAAAGTCAGATGGTATATCGCCAGACTCATATATTCTACACACCAACGTGAGTAGTCGTTTTGTTGCCACTTCCCCCAATGACTTTAGAAATTCTAATGGAATGTTATCTATCCCTTCTGCCTTATTTGACCGTAAGTCCTCCAAAGCTCTTTTAAATTCCGATTCTAATACTGGATCCCCTATCTCTTCTAAATCGACTCCTGTTTCTTCTTCTATCACATCAGACAAATCTTCACCCTCATAGAGGCTTTCAATGTATTCTTTCCACCTATCTGCTCTTTCCTCTGCGTTTAACAGTGAAATTCCCGTTGCACTCTTAATGTTACCACCGTTGCTTTTAATGTCACCAAAGGTTGTTTTGACTTTCCTGTATGCTGAGTCTGTCCATCCGACAATCATATCTTTTTCGATGTCTTCACATTTTTCCTGCAGCCATTTCGTCTTAGCTTCCCTGCACTTCCTATTTATTTCATTTCTCAGCGACTTGTATTTCTGTATTCCTGATTTTCCCGGAACATGTTTGTACTTCCTCCTTTCATCAATCAAGTGAAGTATTTCTTCTGCTACCCATGGTTTCTTCGCATCTACTTTCTTTGTACCTATGTTTTCCTTCCCAACTTCTGTGATGGCCCTTTTTAGAGATGTCCATTCCTCTTCAACTGTACTGCCTACTGCGCTATTCCTTGTTGCTGTATCTATAGCGTTAGAGAACTTCAAACGTATCTCGTCATTCCTTAGTACTTCCGTATCCCACTTCTTTGCGTATTGATTCTTCCTGACTAATGTCTTGAACTTCAGCCTACTCTTCATCACTACTATATTGTGATCTGAGTCTATATCTGCTCCTGGGTACGCCTTAAAATCCAGTATCTGATTTCGGAATCTCTGTCTGACCATGATGTAATCTAATTGAAATCTTTCCGTATCTCCCGGCCTTTTCCAAGTATACCTTCTCCTCTTGAGATTCTTGAACAGGATATTCGCTATTACTAGCTGAAACTTGTTACAGAACTCAATTAGTCTTTCTCCTCTTTCATTCCTTGTCCAAGCCCATATTCTCCTGTAACCTTTTCTTCTACTCCTTCCCCTACAACTGCATTCCAGTCGTCCATGACTATTAGATTTTCGTCCCCCTTTACGTACTGCATTACCCTTTCAATATCCTCATAAACTTTCTCTATCTGTTGATCTTCAGCTTGCGACGTCGGCATGTATACCTGAACTATCGCTGTCGGTGTTGGTCTGCTGTCGATTCTGATTAGAATAACCAGGTCACTGAACTGTTCACAGTAACACACCCTCTGCCCTACCTTCCTATTCATAACGAATCCTACACCTGTTATACCATTTTCTGCTGCTGTTGATATTACCCGATACTCATCTGACCAGAAATCCTTGTCTTCCTTCGACTTCACTTCACTGACCCCTACTATATCTAGATTGAGCCTTTGCATTTCCCTTTTCAGATTTTCTAGTTTCCCTACCACGTTCAAGCTTCTGACATTCCACTCCCCGACTCGTAGAACGTTATCCTTTCGTTGATTATTCAATCTTTTTCTCATGGTAACCTCCCCCTTGGCAGTCCCCTCCCGGAGATCTGAATGGGGGACTATTCCGGAATCTTTTGCCAATGGAGAGATCATCATGACACTTCTTCAATTACAGGCCACATGTCCTGTGGATACACGTTACGTGTCTTTAATGCAGTGGTTTCCATTGCCTTCTGCATCCTCATGTCGTTGATCATTGCTGATTCTTCCGCCTTTAGGGGCAGTTTCCCACGCCTAGGACAAGAGAGTGCCCTGAACCTCTATCCGCTCCTCCGCCCTCTTTGACTAGGCCGATGGCAGAATGAGGCTGACTTCTTATGCCGGAAGTCTTCGGCCGCCAATGCTGATTATTTATCAAAATTTAGGCAGTCGCGGGGATCGAACCCGGGACCGAAGACGTTTTGATTATAAGTCAAAGACGCTACCCCTAGACCACAGGTACAACCAGGTCCAACATTTCTACGGAATCAAAACTGATCTTCCCCTAGGTCGGCTTCTACTAGTTTTTCCATTCGTCTGTAAAGAATTCGCATTAGTATTTTGCAGCTGTGACTTTTTAAACTGATAGTTCGGTAATTTTCACATCTGTCAACACCTGCTTTCTTTGGGATTGGAATTATTATATTCTTCTTGAAGTCTGAGGGTACTTCGCCTGTCTCATGCATCTTCCTCACCAGATGGTAGAGTTTTGTCAGGACTGGCTCTCCCAAGGCCGTCAGTAGTTCTAATGGAATGTTGTCTACACCCGGGGCCTTGTTTCGACTTAGGTCTTTCAGTGCTCTGTCAAACTCTTCACGCAGTATCATAACTCCCATTTCATCTTCATCTACATCCTCTTCCATTTCCATAATATTGTCCTCAAGAACATCGGCCCTGTATAGACCCTCTATATACTCCTTCCACCTTTCTGCTTTTCCTTCTTTGCTTAGAACTGGGTTTCCATCTGAGCTCTTGATATTCATGCAAGTGGTTCTCTTTTCTCCAAAGGTCTCTTTAATTTTCCTGTAGGCAGTGTATATACACTTTTTTTCTTAATTGAATTCTGAGAGCACTTGTGGAATCAGCTTCACTTTCAGTGCCACTGTCCCTTTACGCTACTTACACTTTATTCGTTGTTTCAATAGTACTGGGCACAAACGCAGAGTTTTTAGTTCGTAGTAATTGTCCTACATGAGATAAATCATCGTTAATGAGCAGCTTTCTTTTGGCTCCACCACGTGAGAGGGAGCTGGTATGAGGGTGCTTCCCCGTCTCTACCTGTCGTAGCCAATGAATGTAGTGAGTAACAGAAAGTTTCCAGTGTAAGGTAATAACACGCACTATTACAACTGCAGCTTGGCTGTGCCTAGGGACGTATCCGAATTCTTTCCCGCTACTACCGGGTGTACGGTTCGATTTTCCGAGTAAAACATTGAAATGACACCTGATCTCGCACCATGAGGATGTCTATTTCTCGTCTTATCATCCGTCATCAACATTCCGTCTTTCATAACTGAAAGTTGGTGTCTCACCACAGAATCAGTCTCCTCTTTTCCTGGTCTTCTGCATTGGGGCGTAGCTGGCCCCATGTTTGGTGTGTTTTCATCTTTATCTGGTCTGTCCATCGTCTCGGTAGTCTCCCATGCAATCTCTTAGGCTTCGCCTTGTATGATCATCTTTCCCGAGTTATCTTGTTGTCATCGAATTATGTGACCAGAGAACTGCAGGATTCGATGGAAACAAATATGGATAATATCTTCTCTACCCTGAGTTCCTGAAGCATTGATTTGTCAGTCCATTTGTCCACCCACGATGGCCTCAGCAACCTTCTCTATGTCCACATTTGCATCAATTCTTTTGCGGTACCCTTCAATTATTGTCCATGTTTCAGCCCCCTAAAGAAAAACTGGAAACAGTAATTACAAAATACTGACATGCAGAAATTATTTTCTTCTGTCTCAGAAAATGAGAACTTATTGTTGTACTGACGCGATGAACTCGCTGTGTTCCTGCCCTTACAGCGCTTGCGACATACTGTGAAATGTTATACTGCTCTCAGTGCGAAATGGAATTTGTCCCTCGTTCCTGTAGTGAAGATGTACGGTCGAAGGGTGGCGAGCCTACGTCATGCGCAGACACAACGGCTGGCCGAGTTTGACACCAGTAGGCGACTGGTGGAGGAGATAGAGGGGGCGGTGTGGCTGGACTGTGTACAGTGGACGCCGGCCGGCTTGTCGCGGCGGCCTGTTGATGCAATAACGGGTCTGCCATCGCATCGCCGCTCGTTAGATAAACGACGTCCGATGGCGGGATCGCGCTGTCGCACGGCGACTGCGCCAGGCCGTCAGGGAGCCGCGGCGCGTCGCGCTATATTGCCGACGCCGTTTATTGGAACCCTACACAGGACCGCGCCGACAACTGATACGTCCGTTAATTTGATTGCAGGCGCCGCGTGGCTGCGCTGGCCAGTGCTGCAGTGTAGCGCATGCTGCGCGACTTGCTAATGACGGACGCAGCTGCGTGCAGCGCCAGAAGCGCCGCCAGACACTCGGTTGATTCCCACGCTGCGCTCTGCGCGTGCCTCACGGCGTACAAGTGCCAGTGGCCAGAGGACCGTATTAGCCTATAACGTGGAAGCTACTACTCGCCCTTCGGCATTGTCTGTTGAACCGTCCTCTGAATGCTAAAGTACGAATCTCCTGCCGCATTTGTCAGAAACAAGAAGGTAGGTTACACCGCTTCTGCTCTCTGATTTCATTGCTACGTGTTTAACAGAAAACAAGAGCGTCGTCTTGAATTACATCTCAAGCAGTAGTCACACCTTGAAAGAGCTCACTGGTCGCTTTGAGCGTTGTAGACGGTGTAGAAAAAACGACGAATAGTACCAAACGCTCATGTGATCCTGCGCCGCTAACACTGCAGAAAGATGGCGTGAGTGTGCTAATCAGTTGTATGGAATCAGAGTGTTAAGATCGGTCCATCTGAGCGCGTAACAGAATGGTCGTAAGGAGCTAATCAGTCTCCTGACATATTTTGCATATATCCACTCTATAATGTGTTATGGAATAATTTTATGGGGTAACTCATTACTTAGAAAGAAAGTTTTGATTGCACAAAAGATGGTATTCACCCACGGACGTTATGTAGGTGCCTCTTCAGGGAGCAAGACATTTTAACTGCACCTTCAGAATGCATATTTGCGGTAGTTACAGTCGTCGCAAATAATCCAACACAATTTGAGAAGAATGGAGAAGTCCATATCTAAAACACTAGAGGGGAAAAATGCCTTTTATTAGCCGCTAGTGAACGTGGCAGTGCTTATCGGAATTGGATATAAGTCCTAATCTCCTTCCCTCTCTCTCCCACCCTCTCCTACTGTCCATTTCCTCCTACCTCTCCCTATGTCCATCTCCTCCTACCTGTCAAACCCTTGCTCCTGCTCCCTGCACTTCTCTTATCACACGTTCTTTCTGTTCATCTCCTCCCTCCCTCTCTCTGATCTAATTTATTGTCATTGAAAACGGAAACTTGATTGGGAATAGAGGTCAAAGTGAATGAGTAAATACGTTGGAATCATTAGTACACCAGGTACGAGAGAGACCGTTCCGGCTGCTGGACCTGTGAGGATAGGAGCTTTAATAATGGTATTTCGCATGATTTTAATTGCGAACAGGCAAGATTATTAAGTTAGTCATAAACACAACTGCATAAAAGGAAAACAAACTTCACATTTGCACAACACAGCATAACAGGTTCTTTCTCGCAACCGGTTCAACAAAAAATTGTTTATTGTGTGACACGTCTATATCAACAGTGGTGTAGTCTGTGCAGTGCCTGTCAGTCGGTCAGCCTCTTGGTCAGTCAGCTGATCGAGCAGCCCCTCGCTGCTTGACCCGAGGGTCGCGTAGTTGGCTCCCGCTGCGCGTACTCGTACCGATATCCCGATGCCTCACTGGTGGCATCCCTTCCAAAGAATCAAACCAGTTACTGAAACCAGTTGCCTGCTAGTAACATTCCAAAAATGGTTCAAATGGCTCTAAGCACTATGGGACCCAACATCCGAGGTCATCAGCCTCCCAGACTTAGAACTACTTAAACCCAACCAACCCAAGGACATCACACACATCCATGCCCGAGGAAGAATTCGAACCTGCGACCGTAGCACCAGCGCGGTTCCGCACTGAAGCGCCTAGAATCGCTCGGCCACAGCGGCCGGCCAGTAACACACCAAATTACCATGAACTGACATCAGTTCAATCTTTACAACACACAAAAGGTATGATCGCCACCGAAAACACATGTTTTGCCGTCTGTTTTGTCGACATTCCGAATTATATTGCGCTTAAGCTCCAACTGAGTGTGTCAAACTCGACTGTATCCATCATAATGGATTGCGCTTCAGAAAATCTTACTCGATTTACCTTCAAGCGCTGTCCACGCTCTTCGTCAATCTCATTGATCAACTATCTTCTCGGTGGCCCGTGCTTCGCGTAAGCCGACAGATATTTCGACACTACACTGGTGGCATTTTTTCCAAAAAAATTCAATTGAGTGTTTATAAAATACCAGATTACCACGGACTGACCTCAGTTCAATCTTTGCAACAACCGATATCATACTGAAACATTGCTTGATTGTATACTTTTCCGCAAAATAACAGTATTCAATGCAGAATTTATTGTTATGAAAACATGTTACAGCAAAACCGTTAGATCTACTGTCACATTTCTTTTATTGAGATTGTAAGAAAAAAATCCCATTCAGATCTCCGACTTTGCTGGTAGATTTTCCAGAAATTTTCATTCATGCAAACTTTGTCCTGACGATTAGGAACACAACAAAAACAATTCAGCCAAATCGGTCGAGTCGTTCTCAAGTGATGACCTTCCACACATGCTGCAATTGATTTTTATTTATATAGTTAGTGGCTCAAAAAGAAGTTCAATATGCAGCTGCAAAAATTTTTGATCGTTTGTACAATAACATAAAATCTCTGACAGGTAGCAAAGCAATTTTTAAATCTAACTTAAAATCATTTCTCCTGGACAACTCTTTCTATTCGACTGACGAATTTTTACTTAAAACCTAGTAACAAGTTAAAAAAGAAACAAAGAAACTCACAAGTGATTTCTAAGTGTATTTTCACGAGTACGACTAAAATAATAATGTATTCATTAATCTTAGCACTGATCATGTACACATATCCTGTAAACAGACTCTTTCCACATCATTTTGATGAAGGAATCGTTCAGATGAGTAATGGAATATGTAACTAACTATCATGCTTGGACATAACCATGAGCACATCAAGACTGAAGTTGCCCAATTTGTTGATGCCAGCGTGCACTGAGTAACTGCTACCATGTGCTAATGTCACCCAGTTCTACTGGCATGACAGTGTACTGGTGCACATGTGCCAGTCGATTTTTGGCATTAAAGTGTTCAGACCGGTGCACTTGGAGACGTGACATATAGGCAATAAGAAGTTACCGTGCTTCGACCTACTCATGACTACATTGTGAGTGAAGCTGCCAATTTGTTGGTGTGCCAGTTCGAACTGTCCAATGTGTTCTCAGGGAACAGTGTAAAACTCTCAAGCGTGCAACATGGTTTGTTAACAGTGGTCGATAAAGAGATGAGAGGTAAGTTACTACAGATGAGTGTTACGCATTGTCTGTGACAATCCGTTTCAAACCCGATAGGACTGGCTGCTGTCAGGAAATGTAGGTTCATCTCACTCAGTTTCAGAGCGAACGTTTCAAAGGGGACTTCAATGGGTGGACATTTAGAGTCGAGTGCCTCGCAAAAGCTATAGCTCACGGTGGTACATAAACCTCCATGACTTCGATAAGCCGAAAACGAGGGAAGTGCGCAGTAGGTGACTGGGGACATAAGGTGTAGGGCGACGGGTCGCGATTTTGCATCTTTTCTAATGATGTAAGGCGATGAGTGCACCCATGGTTCCATGAGGCGTTTAACCAGCGTCGTGTGGAGGGCGTAGTTCACACCGAAGATGGTTCTATGATTTTTTCAGGGGTGGTTCTTGTACCACTAACTGGGCCGACTGACTCCGCTACCAAGTGTAATTTCTTCTTCATCTTCGTTATCAGTACGCTGTGGGTACTCTTGTCTTCCAAGATGACAGCTGCTTTGTTCACAGCGCTGCATAGATAAGTTCCTAATTTTTCTGTCACGCAAGCATCCTATCGCATCGAGACATGCCCGCTAAATCATCCGATTTTAACGCCATAGAAAATATTTGGAGGTAATCAGAATGGAGAGTGCAGCTTTGTAACCAATATCCCCACAATTTGGTAGCACCGCATGATATAATCATCAATGATTAGCTTCAGATGGATGTAGTACACCTCAACAGATATCTGGACTCTCTTCGTTGCCTAAAGAAGGCCTTTAAAAAGGCTGGACATGGTAGGTCGTCTCACACGATTTATATATTACTGATCAGACAGAACATTATGAGCACCTATCTGCTATAGATACAAAAGCGTCCAAGAGATACCAACGTCACCTGACGAGGAATGACTGCTGGTCAGACTCATGCACTGTGCATTTAATATCAGTGAGCATACTGTCCTTGTGCAGAATGGGTAAGGCACGTGATCTATCGAAGTTTGACCAAAGGCAGATTGTGATGGTCCGGATTCTCGGCGCTAGCCTTCGGAAACTACACGACTTCTTTGGTATTCGAGAAGTGTGTGATGAGTGTCTTCAACAGCTGGTAAAACCAAGGTGAAATCACCAGACGTCGTGGGGTGAGGCGACCACCCCTCCTTACAGATGTCGGAAGTCGTACCCTGGGCGCAGTGGTGACAGAGGACAGGTGGTGAATTGTGGCGTAACTAATATCAGAGTGTAGTCGCGTCCCTGCATATGTCAATGTTAATACCGCGACATCGGCAACTACGACTGAAATGGGCGTGTAAACAACGGCAATTTATGTTGGCGCAGCGGCAGAGCGTTGCATTGTCTGACGAATCCCTTTACGTTCCTCATCTTGCTGATCGGAGGGCGCGAATCCGTCGTCTTCCAGGGAAACAGCTCCTTAACATCTGTATTGCTGGATGGAGAAAAGGTGGCGGCGTCTCCATTATGCTCTGAGGAACACTCACGTGGGTATGCATGGATCCAGTGGAGCCCGCACCATGACGGCAAAGGAGTATCGGACACTGGTTGCAGACCACGCACATCCCTCCATGACGATCTTGTTTCCCGACGGCAGTGGCATTCTTCAGCAAGGTAATGCTCCATGTCGCAAGGCCAGAAATTTGATGAAGTTTTTCTAGAAACACAGTGGTGGTTTTCGATTGATGTGCTTGAATTCAACCAAATTTGGTTACGAGTATGACTTTCAATCTGGATAAAGGACGGTTGGTGTAGGAATGGGAGTGGGCGGCGGAAAAGGGCAATTAAAAATATATGTCTTGGATCCACATTATTTGCTGTTGGTATTTTGATGATGACAGTTCCACGGTAGGGTATGAAGTGGTAGTATAAAAATAAGCGAAAGCGGCGAGCATCGATCTGGAGCCCCTTGTATTACGATTGTTAATCTGATTGGTGATAGACATCATGACTGTTTTCATAAGATTGGGTTTGGGGGTGATGGCACAAAGGGGGGGAGATCACGTGAATCATAATTTATTGTTGAATGTCTGGAGCAATTTCAACGAAAGTTGTAATATATATCATTTACTGTCTGCAGAAAGACTCTGTAAGACCTGTAGACCGGGGAGGCGGGGGAGGGGGGGGGGGTATGCTGTGAAACATGTACATAAATTAAATTTGTTTTTTACATTGTATTTCTTTCGTATGTGATTGTGATTTGATACTGGGCTATGCTGGATTATCGGATAGTAACTTACATGTATTGCTCAGATTTAATGAAATGTAGAAGCAACTGGTTATCCTCTTACACAAGACCATCACAAATTTATCAGTCGTCGGAATTTTATGGGAGGCTATGGAATCCTGAAGTAGGCTGGATACTTAAGAAGACGCCCAGTCAGGCTCTCAATATTTCGAATGCTGACGCTGTGAACCCTGCTTTAGATGTGGTCGCTGTCAAGACTCCAAATATCACTTGCAGCACCTGACAGACGACCAGTCAGGCTTCGAAACGTTCTGCTAAAAAGGGAAGCGGTCAGTTTGGACGGACAGCAGGAAGTATACCTTCAAGTGCGTCTGTTCTTTTCTATTTGTTAACGTCTGGCGGTTGACGATTAAGAGTCTCGAGCTGGAAATAATGGGACTCGAATTATTTTGTCACGTCGTGCTACTCGGCATGCAGATGACCAGGTATCGAAAATGGATTCGTAGAAGGGACACATACATGTTCAGTATCTACGGACAATTTCTGCGAATTCAAAAGATACTTGTTGAGATTATTTGTTTAGTACACACATCTTCCAAAAGATAATTTTTTATTTTAGTTCAAGCATATGTAACAACTTCTTCTCATTCCTAATATCGTTAAACTGATCGTTCGTAAGAGAGCAGCTTGTAGCTTCCATCCATTCATCTCTGAACTGGAGGGATGCAAATTAAGCGTGGTGAAATTCGTGTCCTTTCCTCTCCTGTACCTTTATTTCATCTGCCCGATTTATTTATCATCATAAACTAGAACGCTACACATGTACAACTTGTCAAAGCATATATTAACGCCGGTTCCTGTGGCCGAGCGGCTCTAGGCGCTTCAGTCCGGAACCGCGCGACCGCTACGGTCACAGGTTCGAACCCTGCCTCGGGCATGGATGTGTGTGATGTCCTTAGGTTAGTTAGGTTTAAGTAGTTGTAAGTCTAGGGGACTGATGACCTCAGATGTTAAGTACCATAGTGCATAGAGCCTTTTGAACCACATATTAACAAACATAAGCAGCTATTGTGGATTTTCTCTGTTAATACTAAAAATTATCTGTAATTAAACTTCTGTACACTATTTGTCAATATTGCAGTATCAGCTCATTGAAAATTAAGCAGACTTTCGAAATATCACTCGAGCCATAAGAGCGGAGTGGTTAAAAGTCTTGTAAAGCGCGCGAGACGAGTAAGTGAACTGTAGCTCTTTGGACGCGAAATGCATGTGGAGTAGGTTTTGAGGAGCAGTAGCTATTCCATCAGCTGCATAAAAAGTGTGACGAAACCTAATGCCTAGCGCAATGCGATGGAAGATTCTGCCATAGACTTACCCAGGGTGACGAAGAAATTGGCCCTATGCTGCGCAACCACGGCGTGAAGACTACTAAAAAACGGCCTGGAAGATCATATTATGTCTCAGATCAGCAAAGGGCAAAAGGAATCTATTCGCAATAGCTGAAACATACCGCAAACCGCATACATGTGCGAAAGGCTATTCTGGAAAGACTTGATGATTAATAAATACCGAGATCGTGGAGCATAGACGGTATTGCAGGTTGGGACGAGTGGAGAAATCTGCTGTGGCGGACCATGGGGTGTGTGAAACCGACTACATAATACGACTCATTAGTTCTCGCTGTGAAGGAGACTTACCTCAGCCATTTGTTTAGAGAAGTTATAGAAATCTACAATCATGGCATAAGTTTTAATAAGAAAGAAGAAACAACAATATACTCTTGTCTTGGCACTTAAATTCTTTTTATTGTACTCCTTATTATGGTTACTCTTTAAAAGCTGCATCAACAGATCTGTGGTACGAAAGAACTAACATTAGACTGTATGCACCGACTTTCATAAAATAATATTTAGAGCAGCTGAGGAGACGAGTAAGTTAAATTACACACGTTAGGATACAAAGCGTCCAATCAAAATCAAAATCGTGCGCAACACCAGAGGCCAAATTGTCCTTCATCAAGCGGCGCATTATGAGATAAACATGATCAGCCACGGCGTATATTTAATATGCTTTCTTATATTATTTTAATGTGAAGGAGTTATTCCCACTTCAAGTGTTACAACTGCAGCCTACACGTATTACATTGTGAAACACGTTATTACTTTATAAGCTGATAACCTAGGCGTGGAGAGCCCGTAAGCTCCAACCACACACACACACACACACACACACACACACACACACACACACACACACACACACACACACACACACTTACTTTTTCTTTACAATATGCGTCATCGTGCATCAGGAAATGTTTAGCTTTAATAACATGAACTGCATTTATGTACAATTCAAGAGAATAACAAAATTGAAATTAATACATGTCCACTAGAAAACATATTCCTGTGGTATTAATAACATAACTATAACTAACCCCTTTACATATACAGAGGATAAGGTAGATTTATTTTGAGGTATGGTGAGAAAAACCTTTTACATGATATTTTAACTAGAGGATCATATAAAAAGCAGTAATGACACTTCCTGGCAGATTAAAACTGTATGCCGGACCGAGACTCGAACTCGGGACCTTTGCTTTTCGCGGGCAAGTGCTCTACCATCTGAGCTACCCAAGCACCTTAAGTTTCATATCAGCGCACACTCCGCTGCAGAATGAAAATCTCATTCTGGAAACGTCCCACAGGCTGTGGCTAAGCCGTCTCCGCAGTATCCTTTCTTCCAGGAGTGCTAGTTCTGCAAGGTTCGCAGAAGAGCTTCTCTGAAGTTTGGAAGGTAGGAGACGAGGTACCGGCAGAATTGAAGCTTTAGGGCGCGTCGTGAGTCGTGCTTGGGTAGCTCAGATGATAGGTCTGCCTTCGGCAGGGCAACAGTGCGGACCGCGCGCGGAGTGTTTGCTTACAATCCCCGTCATCGCGCTTCTCAGTCGAACAAGCTATAATGGCCAACTCTTAGAGGAAAAATTACTGAAACAGCCAAAGAAAAATAGGAAAGTAAACAATTAAATTCACATCTTCTGGTAAACCTTGCGGGATGTAAGGTCGTGGTCCATGAAACTCTTCAGCTCCTAACGTTTCGTCCAGTGCTTCGCTGGACATCTTCAGAGGGGTGTTTCTCCTCCGGTGAGTCTTGCCGACTCACCGGAGGAGAAACACCCCTCTGAAGATGTCCAGCGAAGCACTGGACGAAACGTTAGGAGCTGAAGAGTTTCATAGACCACGACCTTACATCCCGCAAGGTTTACCAGAAGATATGTCATCCGGTCGTGAAAGCCTTCATACAATTAAATTCACCTTCTCAAATGAATACGCACGACCCAAAGCACTTGCCTTCGAACGCTTCCTACGCGAAGATGTGAAGATCCCTGTGACGATCTCATCGGCATATACCTACCGATCACTAGCAGCGTCGTTTATGTTGACTTCCGACGCTGCCTGCAACGAGATTATTCAACGGACATGACATGGACTAAAATTTCGGGCATCTGTATGTCGACCACGCAGGACTTGGCTTTCGGACAATCAGTGTATTCGAACTGTCTTTCGAGGCGAATGAAGATGCCCGTACGGAAAAGTCCAGAGTCACGTAGCCGAGACATGGGCACAGTTTACAACGTGTCCGGTGATTAATGGTGTGAGACAAGTTCGAATAGATCTCAAACGGCGCGTCCCATCATCCGTTTCTATTGGCGGCTGCCGTGCGGTGGTCATTTACGACGGACAGCCTTGAACATGTTCCGGTTGAGGCAAAGAATGTCCGTAATGAATGTGTGAAACGCCGCATCACACAACTGCGGCACGACGATACGAACACCGACTGAACTACAACCGCCCTTCCAATCACCTATGCGGCGATATTGCACGTCCAGCCCTCATAAGACGCAGTTCATGAGCGTCTCTCTGGACCGATACACCCGGAGGCGTCAAAGCACCCTGCCACCGGCAGTGCCGCCCGCGAACATTACTTACAGCCGGACACACCCACACTAGAAGATCACAAGGTTACCAGCGAGAGTGTTACGGGGACCGCATCATAGCACCCGCAGCTATTGTACCGAAACGACGTGAATCTCTCCCTTCCTCAAACACCGAAACACATTGCCGGAAGCAAAGTCACCGAAACGACGAGAAAACGCCCTAAGACATTAGAATCGACCACTGAGCCCCCTCCACAGGACGAAGAGATGGCACATAACGGAGTACACGATAACTCTCTTTCTCCTCTGTCACGGAGACGCGTCATCCACAAGCCGGGCTGGCCGGTGTGGCCGAGCGGTTACAGGCGTTTCAGTCTGGAACCGCGTGTCCGCTCCGGTCGCATGTTCGAATCCTGCCTCGGGCATAGATGTGTGTGACGTCCTTAGGTTAGTTAGGTTTAAGTAGTTCTAAGTTCTAGGGGACTCATGACCTCAGATGTTAAGTCCCATGGTGCTCAGAGCCATTTGAAACACAAGCCGGTGAGCCGTCCAACAGAGATCGTGAGCAAGCCCCGCGCCCGGAAGCCAAGGAACATAACACGCCCGTCGTCACCGACGCAATTGAGCCGACTCGGCCAGCGCTGCCACCTGCCATCGATGTTAAAACTGACGAACATTTTTCATGGGTGGATTACACGGATTTCTCACCTCCACCTGCTGCGGAAATGAGATCTATTCCTCCATTAGATCAACACTTAAATGGGGGATGTTTCCTACGACTCCTGCGACTTATATGTGATTCCAGAATCCAGCACGACAATCTTCACCAGATACGAATCCATCGACAGCACGGATCCCCCATCAGGCATACCGAATACCTACTATCAATACTAGTAATATCCGCTCTTCAACTGTTCCGTGACACGTTAAGAGCAGCGGACACTGATAAGAACTGAGGACAGCAACTTGGTCCGGGTGTTAAGGATGTTATGGGTACGAGACGTACGCTGACCCGGCAGCTATGAAACACACAGGCGCCCTCTGAGAAGGGATTGCAGTTACCGATGTTGCATATCTCCCAACGGCGCAAGTGGTGGCCATAACAGTTGAAGGAATCAAAATCATAAATCTCTACGCTCCATCAGGCACTGATAAACGGAGGGATCGCTCCCAGTTCTACGCAGAAGATATCAGCCCTTTATTCCCCGGCACATACGATCATCCCATCGTAGGTGGAGATTTCAACTGTATTCTCGAGCCTACAGACCAATACCCTCATTTCACCACATGTACGGAACTTCGCTTCCTCGTCCGCCGCCTTCGTCTCCTCGACACTTGGAGAGTGGAACACGGCAACCGTCCGGGGCAAACACACATCACGAGCCACTCCGCCAGCCGACTCGATAGAATATACGTCTCTGACGCTCTAAAATCCGTTCTCCTCGACGCGGAACGTTGGCCGCCTGCTTTTTCGGATGATGATATTACATCTGTACCATGAACCTACGTAGGCAATCTATATGGCACAGTGTAGGACCTTGGAAACTCAACGTCACGCTACTGCGGGACCCTGAATGTCGATAACAGGTGACCGACACGTGGCACACTTACGTTCAACGCATCATGCGATACGGGACCACTTTGCAGTGGTGGTTACTGTGCGCCAAACCGGCCATCCGACCCACTTTGACCCACTATGGCAGAGCCAAAGCCAGGCGGAACCACCACACAACAGATTTCTACTATAGCGCTCTAAGCGAGCTCTAAGCAAGCATCATTCTCCATCGCCGGATCGACTAAAAGAGGCTCAACGCATCAAGTCAAAGATTTGAATCTTGACCAGGTGCCGTCTAGATGGCACACAGTCAAGATAGGATTAACGGTGAAGAACCTTGTATGCATCAGATTGTTCAAAATGTTCGACGCCGACAGGCTTTAATGACAACCCGATGGACGACGGCTGACTTCGCAAGCTATCATTGCGGATGCCTTCACAACGCACTACAGACTTTTCTATCAAGAAGTGCCTGCCGGTGCAGAGGCCATTGCTGAGGTTGCCCAGAAGATGCAACCTTCCTGATTGCGGAAGTGACCAATGACGACGTCCACGGCGCTGTGGCCAAAGGATCAGCGGATCGGTCTCCCGGCCCGGATGGTTTGCCTCTCGAATTTCACAGAACCTTCCAAGATTTGATGTTGCCACGATGGAGAGACATGTACTGGGACCTTTTGTCCGGCGCGGCAATCCCGCCACCAATGTTCATGGACGGCTTACTCGTACCAGTCCCGAAACTGCAGGAGGAACACGACTCGACAGATATCGGCCGATCACGTTACTCAATTCCGACTTCAATATTTTCACACACCTTCTAGTAGTGCGATTCAAACATGCCTTACGATACATTGTTTCCCACGAACAAACGTCCTTAGGCGGCGATCGTAATATATAGACAGCCCTCAGTGAATATCGAGATATGATCACCTTGGCAACACACTTGCTACTGCCAGGCGCTTTAATCTCCATCGACTTCAAACAAGTGTTTGACCGCGTCAATCACGCATTCCTCAACGCAGTGATGGACCGGATGGCGATTCCCCCGACGTTGACGCAAGTGATTATGCGACTCATTCCAGGCTTCTTGTTAACGGCAGACTTACAGAACTTATACGGGTTGAATGCTTTTTGCCATTGCGATGGAACCACTCATTTCTGGATTACGGTGACGTTTGATAGGTATTCCGCTCCGGGATCATACGTTCTGCTGCCGAGCTTATGCGGATGACTTGGCCTTCGTCGTACATTCAGCGGCCGACGTACAAGCTGCGATGCAGTGTATTACCCGTTACAGTGTATAAAGGCACATTTGCATGCCGTGCGTGAGTTTCCTCGGAAACGCGAAATCTTAATTAAATAATTAATCTGTGAGAAATAAATAAAGCCTATGGCACAGAACTGCAGCGCTGTGTCGCTGATAAAACAAAAACACAATTACGATACTCTTATGTTTGATTAAGGAGAGAGAGGTCTTGGACAAGTGGTGCTGGAAGCACGTATATTTTATTGACTGGCACACCACCATATTTAATGTTATATAAGATCACTGCGAGTTGCAATCTTACTAGGCACTCGAATCTGTAAAGAATTTATATTTATGAAAGTAAGTAGAATTATTTAACTGCAGGCTTATTCGTTGAATATATCTGATTTAACTAACTGTGTAAACTTTTTATGTTTAGTAGACAGTCACCTCTGTACGACGTATTGACATGGCTGGCAAATTATTCTAATATTGAGATTTAGATTTGAGTCCGCACCTACCGCAGCAGTCTTTGGAAACGATTTAAATACGAAGTCCGATTATTTGAGTCTTATTTCACGGTCAACTACGAATAACATTACGTTTACGAAAAAGCCATTGTCAAGCGTCTGATACCCAATAATTAAACGTCCAAGTTCCAGATACGCAAATATTAATTACAACCAATCACTATCATACAATAATACATAATTAATATTTTATTTTATTTTATTTTATTTATTTTATATTGGCGACTGCGTGTCGGACTTGTTATTTTGTCATTTGTTACATTGTTCTCTTTGTTTCATGTGAAAAATCAACTTTCTGGACCTGGACTTGACTATATGAGAAATAACAAAAATCTGAAGATATTTGCCAATTATAAAATTTTGCGGGAAGACGCAATGAAGCTTCCAGCAAAATAAGGTAAGACGCAGCATCTTTGCATTGGCAGGCTTGACCAGACGCATAATTCAGTGTATTAGCTCTTCAGTAGATTCTGTAGTATTTCTTTCGCGCGTAGCAGTTTTCAGTGATAAATTTCATTCACAGTACTTTTCCTTAAACAATAACTTCTGCAACAATACCGATACACGAGTGTACAATATGGCCGGCTTCTGTACGATACGTTGTAACATGGACAGCAGCCATTAACAATAATCCCATATTCAGTTTACATTTTTAAATTAACAAACAGCCATTGTTGCTACGAGCGATTCATGCTCAACTGCGTTTTATTTTAAAACCAGTGTCAAACATTAATTTCTTGAAATATATATCACGTGTGGCATGGTCATAACCAGAAAACAATACGCAAAGATGGAACAGCAAAGACATACTATTCAGACGCAATCCGACTCGGACGAGAGACAAATGTTAGAAAATGACTTTACGACAGCAACCGGTAGTGACGATTCATCAAATATTGACGCAAGTGTTAACGGAAATTTTCACAATAGGCCGTCCACCACAAAAATTTCAAAGTCTCAGTCAGAGCCCATGTTAATACATGACGTCACGTCTAATGACGCGGCGGGGGCAGAGACCTTGCAAACAGTAAACATTGCCAACATGTTACAAATGCTAATGAAACAGAACGCGGAAAACATGGCAACCTTAAAGACACAAAATGACGAAATTAAATCTTACCTCATAGCAATCAAGGCATGTAATGACACTTTGTGTAAACGTGTGGAACTTATAGACGCCACACTGACCAAACAGATGACTGAACTCAGTACGAAATTTTCCAATCTTAATACGAGACAAGAAAAGACTACAAATGACGTAGCACTTTTACAGACACAATTAAAAAACCTTAATGTCACGTGTGAAGCTCTTACTGAACAAATTCAAACATATCCTTCAGTACACGACAACCTTGAAAAACGAATTACTGACGTGCAGAATAAATTTGACGATGTTGAACAACACCTGACTGACATCTTACAATCTGATGCCACAGCTCATTTTCAAAATATTAATAAAGAATTTCATGATTGGGTAGAGAACAAAGACAAACATTTTGATAGATGCATACGTGAAAATTTACCAACAATTGTGCACGACTCCGTAGCGGAATACATCACTAATAACAAACAGCTGATTAGTGACGCAGTACAATCCGTCACTGCACCCATGAGACAATTCACCGATCAACCACAGTCTGAATGTAACGAAAATATCAGTCAAAATGTACAGTTCAGAAACCAATATACATACGAGTGTGACGCACACATACCGCACACAACATACACACAAGAACAAAACACACCACGACAACAACACATACCACAACGTGCAAACACAAACACAAGCTATTATCATGGTAAACCACAGCAACATTATCGTAATTACTCGCCAGATGAGCATTGCAGTAATTACAGTGGAACAAATCCATATCATAATGCAAAGGAAGAAGAAAGCTTAATAAAACACAGGCAATTTCAGGCTTTTATCCCAGAGAAACGAACCATTCATCCGGTGATTTTTCTTAAATCTTTTAGTAACGCATTTCCACGCACTTGGAGTGACCGGAAAAAGATTTCATATATTGTCGGTTACATCCAAGGCGATGCAGCTGTCTGGGCATACAGTCAAGCTGACGTATGTACCACGTACAGTGAGTTTGAGCGTGCCTTTCTGAACAAATTCTGGTCGCAATCCGTCCAGGAGCGACTCAGGAGACAAATTTTAGAACCTGAAACTTTTAACAGTAAAAATGGTAACTTACGCAGATATTTTGAAAAATACTTGAACATGGGACATTTTTTAGACGAACCAGTCGCAACACGTGATATACTCCGTGCGTTGAAGGCCAAATTGCCTTTCAACATTAAAGAAAAACTCTTACATATTCCGGATGACGATCCAGATTATTTTTTATCAGCTTTAGATTCGGTTGACATGTTACTAGAAGATCAGCGCTTCGTGCGGCAAAACAGCAGCCACAATGTTTATACTAGTAGTATGCAAAACATGCAGGCTTGCCAACTCAATTCTGGCGCGCCCACAGTTGGATACGCGGTACAGCAAAAACAGCAAACTCACATGCCGTCTCAATACGGAAATCAAAATCAACACGCGTATTCCAATACAAACTACAATTACAACAGTAATAACACTTAATGCGGCAATCCATACAAAAGGCACCGCGGTAATAACAACAACGGTAACAACGGATACAAATGTAACAACAAAAACACAAACAGAAATAGAAATAATAATAACTACGAGCCAAGACAGCATCAAGGCTGGACTCGTAGCGATCAATACTTTCATTCAAACACTGCTTTACCACAGCAGCCACCAGGACAAAATTGGAGCATACCTTACGACCGACAGGTAAGTTATAATGCGCAACAGCAACAACAACCGCAAAAGTTTGGAGATCACAATAGGCAATATCCGAATGTGAATATAATAGAAATGACACCTGATACACAACCTCAATCTGTGTCAGTACCTAGTACAAATGCTAATCCAACAAACTAGAAACAGTCACTTCTATGCCCCTGGTCGTGGCTGAAGAATTCTTGGGGGGCGACTTCGATGTTAACCAGTTATTTGACACCACAATTGAACAACAAAATATTGATATGCCTAATAATTCTAAACAAAAGCTACCTGTTTTATTTATAAGACACAACCACAATGACAATATATCAGATGAACTTTTGCAAGACAGTACACAATGTCGTTCAAACACAAATGAAATTGTTTTAGCATCTACTACTGGTGTAGTAGGTGGGATTCCAACTACTATTATCTTAGATACAGGTGCAGCTGTGAGCGTTTTGTCTTTTAATTTCTATAAAAAGATGTGTGAATTGGAGCCTGTGCCTGAGTTTCCTGCCCAAAACTGTAAAATAACTACCGCTCTAGGTAATAAGTCATGTAGGGTTACGAAGCAAGTTTTTGTAAACATTAAAATAGGGAATGGAACCGTACAATGGCCATTCCTGTTGTACAAAACCTTGTGACAAATTGCATATTAGGAATAGATATTATGAGCGAGAAGGACTGCATTATAGACTTCTCCAAAGGTAAATGTATTTTAAATGATAAAGGCAGTGTAATTATTATTGATTTGGACAGGAGAACTCTAAAGCATGATAAACACTGTACAGGGTACAAAGTTCAGTTAGTACTTGACAATGACATTCAAGACACGCACACACACTCATCTGACACAGAGCTAATGGACTTGAAAACATTGCTCGATCATAAGATAAATGAAGCTACAGCTCTCAGTGTACATGAACGTATAAAACTACATGAAGTGTTATCCAAATATTTACACGTTTTTACCAAACGATTAGGTGTTATCAACACGTATGTGTACAAGATTGAAGTTAAGCCTCACAAGATCTTCTACCACAAGACATATAACGTACCGTTATCTCAACGACCTGCTGTGTGGCAAGAATTAAAACAAATGTTAGACTGGAAGGTCATTGAACCATCCACCTCACCTTACTGTAGTCCTCTACTTGTTGTCAAAAAATCAAATGGTAGCATTAGGCTAGTGTTAGACGCTCGAGCAATTAATGAAATAATTTTACCGGTTCACACAAAACCCGAAAATTTAGAAGAGCAATTACAGAAATTTCTAGATGCAAAATATTTTTCCACAATAGATCTCGCTAATTCATTTTGGCAAGTAGGTATCACTCCTGATTCTCGGAAATACACTGCATTTATATTCGGGGGGCGAACCTATCAGTTTTGTGTTCTACCCTTCGGATTGAATGTCAGTTCTGGGGTATTCATTACAGCCCTGGATACCGTGCTTGGCGATGATTTAGTTGAGACAGTCACACACTATGTAGATGATATACTGATAGCTACACAGTCTTGGGATGAACACGTTGACACACTTCAAAGAATTTTAGAAAAATTTGCACAAGCTGGAGTCACAGCCAATCTTAGAAAATCAAAATTTGGTTGCAGTGAGATAAAATATTTAGGACATATCATTAATTCACAGGGCATACGTCCTGATCCCAGTAAATTAGATGCTATCAGAAACTTTCCTAGCCCTCGAACTAAAAAGCAGTTAAAATCATTCCTTGGGCTATGTTCATTTTTCAGACGTTTTTTACCACAACCACTTTTGAACAGTAAACATCTGCTAAATCTACTCAGAAAGAATCAAGTTTGGATCTGGTCGGAACAGTGCCAGAATGACTTTAATACAATTAAACATGCTTTAGTGAATGCAAACATATTGAGCCATCCAGATTTCAATTTAGATTTTTGTATGACTTGTGACGCTTCACGTACTGGTTTGGGCTGTTGCTTATTTCAAGTTGTAAAGAATAAAGAAAAGGAACAGATAAGAATTATTGGGTTTGCAAGTCGTACTGTAACTGAATGTGAGCGTACATACTCCACTACTGAGTTAGAAACACTTTCCATAGTCTGGGCATTCAAGAAATTCAATTATTATTTATTTGGAAAACATACAGTAATTTATACCGATCACCAGGCCCTGACATTTTTGTTAACTTGTAAACTTGTACATCCTAGACTATCACGATGGGCAGTTGCACTTCAGAACTACTCTTTTGAAATTAAGTACATAAAAGGTAAGGACAACACCATTGCCGACGCTTTGTCTAGACTTCCACAAGGTATGAATCAAACCAACAGTGACTTAGAAAATATAAGTGACTACAGGATTCTCTTAATGCAAGACAAGCAGTATCACCAATATTATATTGATATGTGCAGAAACATGGCTAAATTACAAAAATCTGATCCTCACTGGTATAAGATAATAACATTACTGGTAGAAAAACACAATCATCCTTTGACTAGGTATTACAAGTTACACAATGATGTGTTATTTTATCGCCGACATCCAAATGCTACTAACTGGTGTGTATGCATTCCCAAAGAGTCAGAACGTAATTTGATTTGGCACACACACTTAGTTTGGGGTCATTATGGGACGAAAAAGTGTTTGGCAAAGCTCAGCACATACTGCTATTTTAGCAATATGAGAAGAAAAATTTACAGGGAACTGAAAACATGTGTCATATGTCAAAAATCAAAACCTCAGAATTTATCCACAAAAACAGATTTACATTCTATTTTACCGAGTAAACCCCTGGAATTTCTATGTACTGACATCAGTGGACCGCATCCAGCAAGCTCTGGATACATTTTCTAAACATGTAAAACTTTATGCTTTAAAATCCGCCACTGCAAATGCTATAATACGAAGATTCTCAAGTGATTACCTGACGCACGTGGGAAAACCTAAAGCAATTCTGTCAGATAATGCAGCATACTACTCTGGGTACAAATGGAGAAATTTCTTGAAGGACAATAACATTAAAAGTATATTTATTTCAAAGTTTAGTCCACAATGTAACGCGACTGAAAGACTTTTCCGAGAACTAAACCGATTCATGAGGACCTATATTTCATCAAAACATACTAATTGGGTGTCCTACCTAAGTCTTTTTGAAGACGTACACAATAACTTAAATATTTACAATACAAATTACACACCTAACGAGATCATGTTCAGTTGCAAACAGAACGATCAATGGATAGAACCATTACCTAAGTTGTGAGACAAGGAAATCACACATGAACATAAAATAAAAGAAGTATTGACTACACTGACACATCACGCACAGATACGAAACAAACATCACACAAACATAATAAAAAGAAAACAAAAATTCAAGGTAGGAATGCTTGTACTACTTCGTACTCATCATAAATCTGTAGCACTCAAACGACGCAATGCTAAGTGGCGTCTGCTATATGAAGGACCTTATATAATTGTTAACATACCGCATCCTGGTGCGTATCTGTTACAACATCCTAGAACTAACAAAATTATTGGGCTATACGCACACCGAGATCTTAGAGCATTTCATGCCAAATAATGTCAAAGTCATACCCATGAAAACATTGCTAAGTAACTCGCAAAACTCTGTTTGCTACAACACAGATAATAAGCAGTATAGAAATTTTCATTTCAGCGGTTCCAGTGACGCAGTTGAAGACAGAAGAACTTTTCTTTCAACGCCGCAGCACCACCGAGAAGACTGAATATTAAAGTAAAATTTATGATTACGTAGCAGTGAATGATATATAAATTTTTCACGGAACATTTCTGACTGTAGGTACCACTGACTTGGTATGACACCTGACGAACCGACAGACGTCATCTGTGAAGCGATCTTTTACTTCGAGAAATAGATTAGACGCACATCTCTCAGCAAGAAAAGCATCTACCAGTAGCCAAGGCCACACAGACACTATACACACACGCACAAAACGTGAGGAATCTAACAGCTTTCCGTCTCTTATTATTTTGAATATTTATTGAGTAGTGAAAACGCCTGGTCTTGCCTACTGATGTAATGAATGTTGTGTCTAACCTATCTTAATTTCAGATGACATCACAAAAAACATCGATAAAATCCCAGCAAAACCGTTAAAGAGGACGTAAATATCTGCAATCCATGTAATCAAATGTGACACAATGTAATAATTTATAGCTATGTAATAATGATGTAAACATGTTTATGTGTAACTGTATTATGTTTATGCTAAGAAAATATGTGATGTATATATGTATGATTACTTATGTTTTTTTTTTTTAAACTGATGTATAATGTAACTGTTACTGTGTGAAAATTTGAACGATAACGAGTGCCAAAATGTGAAAAACTTTTTTTTAAAAAAAAAATGGGTAGTGAACCACTGATCACGGACATTAACGTACATTACTAAGTCTGCAGCTATGCAGAAACCTATGTGAAAGAAACTGTTAATGACATTCATCATGCATCGTACCTTTGTAAACGCGATGAACGATTTCTTTGATGAGTAACTACGAACATTTAGGTGAGCTATATTTAGCAAAAAAAACTGAAAATGTGAAGTGCGTAATTGGTGCATCGTCTAGTGACATTACTACAGTATCTAACTTCAAGATGTTAACTGGACTAAATGGTCACAACGTGCCTGTCCAGAAAACAACACGATGAGTGGAAGAATTTTGGTTGGAACTTCAGGGAATGGTATGTTCTCGAAATGTGACGGACACACTTACCTGGACTGTCCAAGGATCGACGCCAGCTATGTGCCGTCCGAGGTTCTGCAACCAAGCTTCCACGGAATATCGAAAACGAACTGCATATGGACTAATTACTCGACGGGTCACGTCTGATCTGTAATAAACAATGCTTTTTGTCACAACGAACTGCATCACAACGACTATAATGGAAATAGGAAATGGACATGCTTATGTATCAATCACGTTGTTATACAGCGATGTTACTGTGATCAAAAAACTTTACCACGACGACACTAACCTGTGAAACAGTACTGTGCAGTAGATGAATATAAACTGTAATAACGACACGATGTATATAGGTCAACGCACCTGAAACAACAGGACATTTTTCGTTGAAGCATTTCATTGCAATACTATGTAACTAAGAACATTCAACAATCTAAAGTTGTATTGTATTATAACAAATATTGTAATTTTAAAACTAAGTTACCTGTCATAGAATGTAGTCTTCATATGTAATCTTGGTGGAATATTTTCTTTGTGCAACGACTAAGAAATGCGCGCGCACACGAACAATATGAACTGCAATACTGTGCCGCGTGATCTAAATTTACGATATAACGGCAGTGCCGGAGGCATACTGACGCTTCTGCGCATGCGCGCACTCTGTTTTGCCAACATAAGAACTTTTACGACGCACGCGCGTCATTCAAATGTTGTATATAATATACTGTATAATGTATGTCATGTAAATAGTTGTAGATAACTTAGATTTTCTTGTGCCTTTAGGTGAATTGCTCGCCTGCAGGTGTGTCCTTTCGCCTCGCAATTCAGGGGGCAATATAAAGGCACATTTGCATGCCGTGCGTGAGTTTCCTCGGAAACGCGAAATCTTAATTAAATAATTAATCTGTGAGAAATAAATAAAGCCTATGGCACAGAACTGCAGCGCTGTGTCGCTGATAAAACAAAAACACAATTACGATACTCTTATGTTTGATTAAGGAGAGAGAGGTCTTCGACAATTGGTGCTGGAAGCACGTATATTTTATTGACTGGCACACCGCCATATTTAATGTTATATAAGATCACTGCGAGTTGCAATCTTACTAGGCACTCGAATCTGTAAAGAATTTATATTTATAAAAGTAAGTAGAATTATTTAACTGTAGGCTTATTCGTTGAATATATCTGATTTAACTAACTGTGTAAACTTTTTATGTTTAGTAGACAGTCACCTCTGTACGACGTATTGACATGGCTGGCAAATTATTCTAATATTGAGATTTAGATTTGAGTCCGCACCTACCGCAGCAGTCTTTGGAAACGATTTAAATACGAAGTCCGATTATTTGAGTCTTATTTCACGGTCAACTACGAATAACATTACGTTTACGAAAAAGCCATTGTCAAGCGTCTGATACCGAATAATTAAACGTCCAAGTTCCAGATACGCAAATATTAATTACAACCAATCACTATCATACAATAATACATAATTAATATTTTATTTTATTTTATCTATTTTATAAGTGCAGGGGCCAGGGAGCGCTATGAACGTCGAAAAATCATGCGCCATGAAGATCGGCCGCTGTCTTCCCGCAGACAGCGTAGTCCCCTTTCAACTGGTGGACACCCTTCGCTGTCTAGTTTTCCGGCGCTACTGCAACGCTTCGGGCCAACATACAAAATCACCTACTACGCCCCCTGAATATGTGCCAGAGAGTCACCTTCGTCCATACCCATCTGGCAGCCCGCATACCCCATATCGGGCAGATTCTGCCCATCACTGCGACAATGGCAGCCAGACTACAGGCGGCTTTCGAGTATTTTATATGTTCTGGACACATCTTCAAAGTCCAGTATGAAGCTCTCACCTTACCGAAGAGGGATGGTGGCCTCGATCTGATTAATGTGAGAGCCAGAACTACTGCACTTTACACCAATACTAAGCTCCGTTTATGGAAAAGGATAGGAATGTTGACCACCGAGCACGCCCCTGTTTCGAGACGCCCACCGATGCCTTTGGGACACATCCCACCTCCGATATTGTACATCGGCCGTTTCTTTTTGGAATACAGCTATATAAGCATTGAGCTCCCCAGGACCAGGAGGACGACCACCCGCGACATACGCCGCCTTCTCCGGAAGTCCCCATCCCGAAACCCATTGAAGCACGTCACCCCCAGGTTTCATGGCCTACAGTATGGAAAACCATCCACCAACCATACCACACCACTGACACCACCGCGACGTGGTAACTTCTCGTCAACGGAAAATATACTACAAGACAGAATTTGCGTCGCATCGCACTGGTAGACTCAATCCTGTGTCTCAACTGCAATGTCGAAGATACATATTTACGTCGTTTTGAGTGTGGGTCAGCAGCAGCTGTCTGGACCCTCGTACGTTTCTCCTACCATTATGATATATCCCAACACGACCTGCTTTCTATCGTCTAAGTGGCACGCCATCACATGGATCAGTGGCATCGCTATCACCTACCTCTTCTGGGACAGTATCGTCGATCCGGCGGACTTTTGGACACGTCTCCAGTACATCACCACACATTCGCCGACATCGACACTATCGGGCCACATTCGCGAACTATTTACGGAGTATTTCCGCCAACCCGTCTCGGAGATGGAATCTCAACGAAATGTGCCACCCAAGAGTGGACGAACCCACGTTGCCCCCCTAATGGTCAATGATAGAATGGACGTTGTTCCGATGGCGCGCCAAAGTGGAGTATGGTGCGAAAAGTATTCCTAATTTCTTTCACTTCTCCTTTCTCCTCCTAAGTGTTTTTCCCTTACACATGTTTATCCTTCTCACGCATAGCTCTCTATCTGCAGCCTATTTGTTTCCTTTCTCCTGTGCTCTCTCATAAAAATAAAATAAAAAAGTTGGGTTGCTGCTGATGTTGAACTATACTTATTTACGTTTACAAAAAGAAAAAAATAAAATAAAATAAAGTAAAATAAAATAAAGAAAAAGAAAATAAAAAGGAGGATGTTGCGAAAATATACCTATTTATATTTTACGTTTTCGAGGAATATTGGGTTATTTTATGAAGAACGTTGTCTTTTATTTTCATATACTAGAGTTGTTTATTTGTTTTCTAATTACCTGCAACTTTTTGCTCATGTGGTAGGTGTTTATTCCATTTATTCTCAAAAATAGAAGAAAAGGCCGGTTCAGGCGGCCATTCTAGGAAAAAAATACAAAAAAGACAAAAAAAAGGTCAGTAGAGCTCAGATGGTAGAGCACTTGCCCGCGGACGGCAAAGGTCCCGAGTTCGAGTCTCGGTCCGGCACACAGTTTTAATGTGCCAGGAAGTTTCATATCAGCACACACTTCGCTGCAAAGGGAAAATCTTATTCTGGAAGAAGTAATGATAGTAATAATAAAATGATATTGAACAGTATTGACGGTGGTATTACACAATACGTGCGACACAGCCGTAGATGAGAGCCAGTTTGGCCTCTGATCTTGTCTGAAGCGTTAATTTTGTTTTAATTGATTCACCTGTTGTGCTTTGTGAAAAATTGTATTTTGTATTAAATAAACGAAGCACATTTTTAGCCTTGTTAGACAAACTTTATTATTACCTCACGATCTGAATTTCGGGATATAAGCACATTTTATAGTACATAACCGACCCCAAAGATGAGAACCAAAAAGTATCAGCTTTTGAAATGTATCGATTCTTGACTTCGGCAGTTTGAGGTGAACAGCCAGCAGTGATGGATGTTAGCTGTGAGAAGTTAGCATTGGTGGAGGGTAGAGGTCTGAAGTGTTAACGTAGGCTAATGATCTGTACATGTTCGTCTTGGAGATTGAATATTATTCATGATTATATACCTTTATACTAGATGTCACATTATTAAGGTAAAAAATACATTATTCGGTTTGCAACAACATATTTACTTTGCTAACCACATGCTTATTAGTAGTTAGTGGCTTTAGTAGTTAGAATATTTTATTTACCTGGCAGTATCGACGCTCGCTGTATTGCAGTAGTTCGCATAATGAAGATTTTTGTGATGTCAGCGCTTAATGAAATTTATAGGTTATTGTTAAGATTTCTTTATAGTCAGGACTACTCTTTATTAATTATTTGAAGTCAGGTTGTAATTTTTTTGAGCAGTCGGATTGCGTTGTGCTAGAATATTGTGGGTCAGTGTTGACATGATAAGAAAACACTAAAGAGAAAGTAGGCTCATTACGTTCAATTTTACTCAGCTTTTTCAGAATCAAATGACGTAGAAGTTTCATCTTCTCAGTCATTCTGCAATTTAAGTACAGACACACTCATTTAAATAAACAAGTTTCAACAGACATTGTTCTGTGGGCAGATTGTTCACAACTGAATGTCGAGTTAGGCTGCCAATGGGATTGTCCCGCACACGAAAAGTGGAAACCAATTACCTGTTATCACAAAGTGGGAAAGTGCTACAAGTGATATAGAACAAGGTGGATATAAGAGACAGGCTGACATTAGCAAGGAAAGTGTTTTTAGGAAGGTGAACCTTGTTAATTTAGAATATAAATTTAAGTGTTAGTTCTGTTTTAGGTTATTTGTCTAAAGTGCAGACTTTGTCAGAAGTTGGCCAAGAATGCCAACTTGTTCAGAAAAGAACAGCAGTTTTCGAAATGTGGTATTACAGAAAAATTCTGGTTTTAGGTGAGTGGATGATGTAACTGAGAAGGAGGTGCGGAATAGAACTGAGGACAAAAAGCTGACTACATGAAGGAATCAGTTGATAAGATAAATCCTGAAGCTTCAGAAAATTGGCAAACTGATAATGAAAGAAAGTGAGGAGGATATGAACTGTAGAGTCACATGGTTTGACTACAGTAGGCAGGTTCCTGCGAATGTGGGTTGCAGTAATCACGCAGAGAAGAAGAGGCTTGCACATGTCACGCTTAGACTATCGTGGAGACCTGCATCAAGCCAGTCTTCTGACTGAAGGCTACACTACCAACAACAGCAATAACAGTAAAAGTTATCGAAAAGATTTAGTGGTATTACACGTCCTTTCTGTTGGGTGCAATGTTTAGTGTAGTACAGCAGCAGAAGCGGAATGAGAGTGGCGTGGGGTGGTCACGGTATACTGCAAGGTACGCTTACTGGTTTTCGCGAAAACTGAAAACACATTACTTGAGTACCCCGCTGTGCCTGTGCCTGTGCGTCGGCAGCCCGCGGCACACACGGACACTGCCTCTGCGCTTTCAGCGCCGTATCGCCTGTGGCAGGCGCGGCCACTTCCGGCGCCGCGCGGCGCGGCGCAGATATTTATGGGCCAATAAAAATCTAAGCCGCCGGATGAGCGGATCCTACTCCGCGGCTGCCGATTTATCTGCCGCTTGTTAGGAGGAGCCGCAGGTCCCTGACCCGACGTTCGCACCTCACACCTCAACCACCTGCTGTTCCCGCTCATACCATTACTAACATCGTCGTTTAGCTTATCCTTACCTACAAATGTCCAGAGCAGGATTGTCAATAAAGCATTTTGTATGTCCTCTCCAAAGACGGCAGTTTATTTCCTGTTACTATTAATAAAGTTTTCCACGTTATATGATCTGCTGAGAAATCGAACAGAGCGGAAGATCTGCGGCTTTAGCTTAAAGCACAGTGAGACAACTTGCAAGACCAACCCACATAGAATCCCCGTGGTTGGCTGACGCCCGTCAGCCTTCCGCACCGGTCTGCCTAAGCGAGTCTTTGAGGTGGTTTTCCAGGCTCGTTTTGGCAAACGATGGGCTGGCCCCAGATCTCTGACTGAGAAAATACGAAGTCCATGGCGAGGTCCATCTTTGCAACCACGACAGCATGCAGCACCAAGCATGTGAATGCCATCCTCCTACCGATAGTGCAACCATATCGGCAACATACAAGGATTGGCGAGGCATTCGTCTTCATGGACGACAATTCCTGCCCCCATCGTGCACGTCTTGTGAATGACTTCCTTCACGATAATGGCATCGCTCGACTAAAGTGGCCAGCACGTTCTCTAAACATGAACCCCATCGAACATGCCTGGGATAGATTGAAAAGGCATGTTTATGGACGACGTGACCCACCAACCACTCTAAGGCATCAACAACGAATCGCCGTTGAGGAGCGGAACGATCTGGACCAGCAGTACCTTGATGAACTTGTGGATAGTATACCGTGACGAATACAGGCATGCATCAGTGCAACCGGACGTGCTACTGGGTATTAGAGGTACCGGTGTGTACTGCAATCTGGACCACCACATCTGAAGGTATCGCCGTATGGTGGTGAGCAATAAAAAGTGTGGAAACGATGTTTATGCTGATCTCTGTTCCAATTTTCTGTACAGGTTCCGGAACTCTCGGAACCAAGGTGATGCAAAACTTTTTTTTGTTATGGCGACTACTTTTGACATTATAGACAATTAAGATTCCTTTTTCTACTCGTCTCGTTTTCAATTTCCTTTCCCTTATACACTTATGGCACATGATGATAATTAGAAGATAGGAACCGGTAGTTAATGAAGGTTTCCCTCATCAACAGTTCTTGTCGGTCACAAAATATGGCATTTTTCAAATATCCGCCAGCCGTGGTTCACCACCTGCACCTGCACCTGTTAAGACTTATTCTTCTGTTCTTTCATTGCCTTTTCTGTCTTATACCTGTTGAATCTCCCCTTTAACCATACTGTTTATTTAATGTCGTTTTTATTACATAATTACAGAAGTTTCCAACTTCTTTTTCTCTTTTTGCACTTCCCAAGACACATTTTCTCCTTTTGACAGTGCTGCTAATGGATAATTTTTTTAGCTCGAAACGTCTTTTGCTTAAGGCATGGTAACTGACCGTTCAGCGCTCTTCGTATTCATCTGGTTCTAACATTTAGTGTCCAGTGATCCTGAAGCAGCTGGTTCAATTCCAGCTGGTGTAAGACATTATCATCAACAGTTCTTGCTACCCCACTCCGGGGGACACCACCTTGACGAAACACTGTCCGTGCGGGCGGAGAGGCTTGCGTATGTGTGAGAAGATGAGGACTATGCCGAGGGTAGAGGACCTACTGCCGGAAAGGCTTCAGCCGATGGATCAGACTAAGAGTGTCCCACAACGTCCCATCTTCCCTATCCACTCCTAGTCCTACCTTATTCCCTGACCCATCCCAAGGTATGATGTGATCCGTTCTGAGGGGTGCGTGGCACATGGGAAGATGTGTTGCAAACGGAGCCTCAGAGGTACCAGGCGACCTCTCTGAGTAATTAGCCTTATACCAGGCGGGGACCTTTTAGATCCCCAAATCTCGTGAGACCAACATGGACACAATTACAGAAAAAGAAAAAGAAACTGAGGGGCAAATTGAGACCTCAGATACCCAAACATCGGGGACTGAACCGATGGAAGGCATTTCCACTACTGAATCAGGGTCTAGACCTGAGCTAGAAGTGGGAACTGTAACCGAGAAGCTACACCAGATTAAGATCAAAGGCTTGTCTGGGGCCCAAAGGAGGAAGCTACTCAGGAAACAGAGAAAAAAGGAAGGAAAAGAATGGCTTCCTAAGCACAAGTGGAGGGAAGTAAAGGGACTAGAACCCAAGACCCACAGGGAAAAACAGTCTGAAGGGGACACGCAGACGCCCACAACGTCAAAGAAAGGTAGTAGGCGGATAAGGGAGAAATCAAAGACTTTCTCCTCCCTGGATAAGCGAGCCTAGATATAACCGAAGCAAGAAATAGGGAAACAGGCCTATAATACTGCAGTCTCGGTTTTTAGGATGGCAGTTATCCAGGAAGGTTATCCACCAGTGGCCATCACCTCGCAGCAGGAGGAACTAGTACGGATGGCCCTCTTTGAAAAGATTGGGGGGGGGGGGGACGCTGGCCCAGGTCCCAATTTCAGGAGGGTCTATCTAGATCATGGTGCACTCATTTTTGCCTTTGAGGGGGTGCACACAGCAAAATGGCTCAAGGACAAGGTGCCCATGGGAAAATGCAAAGCTGCTGGTCAAGACGGCAGCAGAGCTTCTTAAAACAGCAAAGATATCATTATGGGTACCCAAGATCCTTAAGGTAGTCTCTCCCAAGACTCTGTTCGGGAAAATAGGGTCCCAGAACCCAAAAGTCCCGACAGAAGACTGGAGAGGGATTAACCAGAAGGTTGCTCCGGAAGGACGAACCCTGGTGGTGGAGGTTGGTGAGAAGTCCCTGAAGGCGATGCGGGAGCAGGACCTGAAACTGTTTTTAGGTTTCTCGCAGTTCACCGTCAGGGTTCTCAAAGACCTCAAACATGGCAGTAAGACGGAGCCTGGAGGTGCTGCAGATTAATCTGCAGCACATTAAAGGGGCCTCTGCTGCCCTGAGCCGCTGCCTGCGGGGAGGGGGGGGGGGGGAGACAGGAAGCGGTCGTGGCCATGACACAAGAACCCTATTTATATAAAGGGGGTGTATTGGGCCTCGGAGGCACTGGAGGTAGGCTGATCTATGCTAGGAATCTAAGAAACTTCAGAACATGCATCTATGTTAGAAATGGCATTTCTTTCATGCCAATGATGGATTTCTGCTCTAGGGACTTAGTGACCATCAAAATGCAGCAATGTGAGGAAGGTATCACGAGGGAAATTATTTTGGCCTCAGCATACCTTCCTTACGAAGACAGTTCTCCCCCTCCCTTGGAGGTGAGGAGACTGATAGAGACTTGCCATCGGCAAGGTGACCAACTGCTGGTGGGGTGCGACGCCAATGCCCACAACCTAGTGTGGGGCAGCAAGGACACCAACAGTAGAGGTGAGTACCCTCTTGAATTCTCCTTAGCTAACAGCTTAGACGTCCTGAATAGGGGCAATGAACCTACATTCAGGAATAGCGCAAGGGAAGAAGTAATTGATATAATATTTGGTTCCATGACGATGGGTAGCTATGTCAAACAATGGCATGTGGTGTTGGAGCCATCCTCATCAAACCACATATACATTTCATTCAAGGTTGAAATGGGAATCAGACAGACCATGACTTATAGAAATCCCAGGAAAACAGACTGGGAGACATATAGGAGGGACCTTGATTTAGGCTTATCAGAAATTAAAACCATGATAAGGAAGCCAGTAGAATTTGAGGAAGTAGGAGAGGCTGTTATCTCTGCTATAGTGACCTCAAATCAGGACAACTGCACAATCACCAGGAAGTGCACAACTAGGAGTGTTCGTTGGTGGAATAACAAATTGGAAACGCAAAGAAAACAGGTTAATATTGCGAGACGTAAATGACAATGGGCTAAATATCGTGAGGCCCTTGTCAGTTACAATCTTGCAATAAGACAAGCAAAGGGGGCATCCTGGAAGGCATTCTGTGAGGAAGGTACGGCTGCACAAGCCAGACTTCACAAGATTCTCACTACAGTGCCAACTAATCCAGGAGGTACGTTGAAGAAGGAGGATGGGGAATATACAAATACAGCACATGAGACGCTGGAATTGCTCCTCAAAACTCACTTTCCTCAATGTGCTCTGCCAGATAACACAGACCAGTATGTGACCCCAGAGAGACAATGGTTCTCAGGCACTCGAAGAGAGGACTGGGAATCGGCCAAGGAGTGAGTGAACTTCAACAAAATCCAGTGGGCAATGGGAACATTTCAACCGTTCAAGTCACCTGGCCCAGATGGAATTTGCCAGCTCTCCTGCAACAGGCAGGAGGAAAACTTATAAGAGTCCTATGCAGGCTATTCAGCGTTAGCTTAGCAGTAGGAATCATTCCCAATGTTTGGAGGGCAGTGAATCTTGTCTTCATTCCCAAGCCAGGGAGAAATGGTCATACCAAGGCCAAGGACATGAGACCAATCAGTCTGTCCTCCTCCATTCTCAAAACATTGGAAAAACTGGTTAATGTATATGTTGGGGAGAGGAGGCTAAGTAGGGTCCCTCTACACCTGAACCAACATGCATACCAACCAAGTAAATCATGTGAGACAGCTCTCCACCATCTCGTTGGGAAGGTGGAAAAAGCACTTCACTTCCAAGAAATAGCCCTCTGCATCTTATTGGATATCGAGGGGGGCCTTTAGTAACACGACCTTCGATTCCATGGTAAGGGCAGCAGTGGTGCATGACCTTGGGGACCATTATATGTAGGTGGACCAGAGCTATGCTTAGTGGAAGGAAGGTAGGGGCTACCATGATGAATGAATTGATGGTAATTAAGATCAATAGAGGCTGCCCACAAGGACGAGTTTTGTCTCCTCTGTTGTAGAATATAGTGGTGAACGAACTCATGAGGAACTAAATTCCAGACAATGCTTCTACCAAGAACACGCAGATGACCTTGTCATAGTAATACTTGGCAAATTCACTGACACAGTCGGGAATATGGTACAAGGAGGGTTGGACATTGTGCAAAAATGGTACATTAAACAGGATCTGAGAGTAAATCGTATGTTGTGGTGCCATTTACGAAGAGACATATTCAGCATACAAGTTGGAATCTAAAGCTCTTCGATGAAACTCTACCTGTGAAGGGGACAGTGAAATATCTAGGGGTAACCTAGGATGAGAAGCTAACTTGGACCCCTCTTATTAAGAGTATCTGCTACAAGGCAAAAAGCACTTTAATGAGTACTAGGAGGGCTTGAGGCAGAAACTGGGGCCTAAGCCCCAGGGGTATGCACTGGATATTCACCACAGTGGTTAGACCTAGGATTTCCTATGGGGCTGTAGTGCGGTGGAAGAAGGTAGAACAGCGGGTTGCTGCTAAAGAGCTTGCTAAGGTGCAGAGATTGGCCTGCTTAGCCATAACGGGCGGAATTAGCAGCACACCAACCGCTGGAATGGAAGCCATGCTGGATATGCCTCCACTTCACCTTTGGGTTAAGATGGAGGCAGCGGATGGGGCATACAGACTTAAAACTGGCCAAAACTGGGTCTCATTCGGATATCCAGAATAACACACTAACATAGTGAGTGAGGTAAATATAGGGATGGCTGGGGAAATGCCAGCCGACTATATAATAACTCTCAACTGCTTCGGCAAGCCTTATAACACAATAATTGGAAGTAGGGAGCAGTGGGAGAACACAGTTTGACACCTGGGGGGGGGGGGGGGGGGGGGGACATCGTTTGGTTCACTGATGGGTCTAAAACAGATCAAGGCGTTGGGGCAGGGTAGTATGGGGAAGCAATAGGGTGTACCTATGTGTGTCCCTGGCCACTCAGCGATCTGTGGCAATGAACAAGCCGAGAGATTGGCTAGGATGGGGGCTACAACTCCATTTATTGGACCGGAACCTGTCTTGACAATCATCAAGGCTCTGATCAAGTTAGAACTACAGAACTGGCTTAGGAAACAGCATATTGGACCAAGGATATTGGACCAAGGTCCATAAACAGGACATTGGACCAAGGTCCATAAACAAGAACATGGTAAGGTAATGATGCCCAAGCCATGTTTTAAAAGAAGCTATGTAATCCTGGGATTGAACAGGAAAGAGATCAAACTCATGACTGGACTAATGACCGGCCATGGGAACTTCAAAAAACACCTACACACAATGTGTATAACGGAAGAGGGCCCTAAATGTAGGATCTGTGATGAGGGTGAAGAAACTGCATCACACCTAATCTTCGAATGCATGGCATTGGAGAGGAAAAGATACAGAATCTTCGGGATAACTAGACCTCAAGAAATTGTGTCTAACAGAAAACTGGTAGAGGGACTCCTTGCACTATTTAAGGCCACTGGTTGGCTTTACTAGATATACAGGGAGCGATACCGCACAATAAACTTAGTTTCGGTGCGGTCAGTGGCGGGTCAGACCTAAGCTGTTTTAGCTCTCCTGTTAAAATCAATCAATCAATCTATCTATCAATCTTGGCTACGGAATGGAAGGTGATTTTGTGTCCTTAGTTGCCAGAACTCTGAACAGTATCGTAGGTTAAACCGCAAAACACACCACTATGTATTCAGTAACGCTCCGTGACTCTGCTGATGCTGGAAGTTCATCAGATGTTGAACTACCACCCGGTGGCCCTTTTTTTAGCTATTCGAGGCGAATAGGATTCCTGTCGGCAACGGGGTTCACCCTCTCTCTTTCTTTGCATATTAATTCGTTAGCAACATAAACATGGTACTATACTGCACAAAGATCCATTACAATCACATACGCTTTATCACGATTTGGAAGAAGGCAGTGCCAAACCATTCCCATTATGATCTTCTCCACAATACAATGAATGATTCCTGCATTACATTCAACACTAGCCATCTGAATATGTGACTGACTTTGACGATACATGACAGCTATTTTGTATTTGATGACTCGGATGGGCAGATGGCCCCAAGTAATGCCTCAGGAAAGTTCCTTCGATACGAAGCTCATACTGTATTTCTTATTACAAGTTACACAGGCGACAAGACAGTTGAATACGATTAACAAGTGTCCCTTATCTAATGATGGACTATGGAGCTTCTGATCATTCAGTTCTAGCATGAAAGGCCGGCCGCGGTGGTCTAGCGGTTCTAGGCGCGCAGTCCGGAAATGCGCAACTGCTACGGTCGCAGGTTCAAATCCTGCCTCGGGCATGGATGTGTGCGATGTCCTTAGGTTAGTTAGGTTTAAGTAGTTCTAAGTTCTAGGGGACTGATGACCACAGAAGTTAAGTCCCATAGTGCTCAGAGCCATTTGAGCCTAGCATGAAAGACACGTCACATGGACATGCAAACCACATAACCCTGGCGTTCTCTAGCTGAAATACAATGTCTTACCTGAAGGAGAATCAATAAATCCGCTTCCAAAACCTGCCTCATATAACCGTTGTTTTTGTAATACTACGCGTTTAAAATGTTGAAGTGTGGTATCTTTATTTATGATGTTCATGTATCTAATACGTTATAGACTTCAGACGTCGTTATGGCTGTCAAAATCAATTGGAAACGGAGTATTTCGTGCTGGTGAGTGGAATGTTGTAAACATGTATGGTTTCTAAATACTACCAAATGCCCAAAAATGAGCAATAAGAAAACAAAACAGAAAGACCTGTTAATCTTTAGTTTTCACTCAATGAGAAGGATCCGATTTCACATCTAAAGCACGCCCTATATGAAGGAAGCAGATTCTCCATTATTTGACTGGTAAGTGGAGGAGAGCTTGTGAGGTAAAGGAACTTATCACTAAACTTTGCGTCAGCCATCTTCTACATTAAATTTCAGAGATATCAGTAGTGTCTCATGCAATGAGGGGATTTGACACTGTTTATTGTGGCCCTCCTGTCGAATAGGAACGTCAGCTGTACCCGTTCCCTTGGTGTTATTCGAGAGGAATTGGCCGACGGTTGGTTTCACCCTATCTCTTCTCGCATTATCAAATGACACAAACATGATAACACTTTAGACATACACCTACTACAATCTCCTACACTCAACAGATACACTTAAGACACGTCTCCCTCGCGTTCAAAGAGATGAAATCCCTTTCAACTTAGGTGACTGAGCAGAGCCTTGGTGTTCTGCCAGCCAAAATGATATTCAATTTTTTATTTCTTTGCTACTTACGCATTTATGTTTACCGTGATATTTATCTTAGCTGCCTGCGTCGCATTAGGATGCCAAATTAACAAAAGTTTACCACCTTCCGTAAATGAACTCACACGAAAGAAAAATCAGTAATTCTTTAATATCTCTTCTGGATGACGATGATATGAAACTGTTTAAAATGAATATTTTATTCAGTAACAGGATGTGAGCTGCTTTAAAGCTTGATGACACATTAGAACTGTGAGATATAACACGCATTTCAAAGGCAGTGCTCTAATATGTTGAGCTAATCGACACCACACACAATCCTTCCCCACAGTTTCAATAGTAACAGATTCTATGACTTGCGCTGGGTTGGTATTAAACACAATATACGACATGAAATCGTGCCAAAGCAGTTAGAATGATATGACCTCCTTATACTTACGTTATCAGAAGTATAAAGTTTTCCTTTTAAGAGACTCACCATTTAGATAAACCAAACCGTATATATTTTGCAAATAACTACACAGGCGGTTGATTTTCAACACTCGACATCCATAAATAAACATAGCACCTGACTGGAGAATATATCATTAGGTACAGACGAGAACTATTAATGGACAATAAAAAAGTTCCCGTACGAAGAAGTTCCAGAATCTGTATGGCAATCAGATAAAACCGCCGTGAAAATTGAGTCAATCATCCCAGTGACGCACTATGCTAAAGATAACCGCTGTGCACCCTCATCCGAATCTGTATGGCAATCAGATAAAATCGCCGTGAAAATTGAGTCAATCATTCCACTGACGCACTATGCTAAAGATAACCGCAATCATCCCAGTGTCGCACTATGCTAAAAATAACCGCTGTGCACCCTCATCCGAATCTGTATGGCAATCAGATAAAACCGCAGTGAAAATTGAGTCAATCATTCCAGTGACGCACTATGCTAAAGATAAACGCTGTGGACCCTCATCCGACAGGAATCATTGACCCTTCAAGGTCTTTTTTAAGGGACCGAAGTCATAATCACATGCGAGAGATCATAACTTTAGGCCGGCTTTTCGAGTGTCTTCCACTTGAGTTGGTGTTACTTCAGCGTTACGACATATGCGATATGGGAACGTGGGTTTTCATGAAGCAGGAGCACAGCTTTTTGCACCATTCCACAACGGTGGTTTTCGACAGACACGATACCCCATACACATTCTTCATTCTTCGATTGATGTCTACCGATGTTTTTCCTTCGGCAGCCAAGAAAAGAATAACAGCGCGTTCGTCCTGTGCAGACGCATTTGGTAGTAAATTCGCCATAGTTCACGTTTCCGCATTTACCGCTCACACGTCGGCAAGATATGAATGCCACACTAACCCCTTGACTACTTTTCGGTGCTTATATACGCTCATTGCAATGGCGCTGTGTTGCGTATACGCTGCAGTACTGTTATCAAACGGAAACTTTTTGATCGTCTCTGATATTTTTCGATGATATACAACTGACGAATAGACAGAAGCCGTACTTTAAAAATCGGTATTGACAGCAGGCACTCCGCCAACGATATCTTAGGCCATAGTTCTGAAAGGCGCCAATGCCGCTGAGTTTAGGTCGTACATAATTTAGCGGAAAGTGAGAAGCCAAAACCCTTAATGGTGTGGCGTGCAAACTCTATGTTTACAGAGGGCACTAACAGAGGGCAGTAAATTTCTTGATTCAAAACACCGGGCTGTCCACAGGTGACGGATAGCGGATAGGAATGTGATGGGATGGGAGGCACAAATTTGTGTTTACCGGTAAAACAGATTCTGTATTGACGTTTGTGATGGTAGTTCGGAAGTATGATGTCATTCAGAATAGCAGCAACTACGCGAATCTATCGAGAAGCGACATACACAACCAGCTCTGCTTACAATAACCGTACGCCTCTCATACATATTTCGGGAACCGTGAACACCGCAACATACGCCTACACCATCAGCCAGGTCACTTCTAAAGCATCAGTATACTGCCAGTGCACCTACTTATCTCGTTACACAATGTACTCTCCAAGAACATCGTAAGCTATATAGTAGCAGACGTCTCCCACTCAGCATTTGTGGAAAAGGATACTGTCGTTTCTGTTCATATGAGTGTAGCTCCTACATAATGATAATATACCTTTTATATATAGCTTTTATATATAGGGGGGGGGGGCGGACATTTCATCAGAGTATTCGTTCTGTTAATCCCTTAGTACTCGTGTAATTGTGCTGACGAAGAAGTTTTGTGCCATAAACATCAACGAAATGATACACAAAAGTAACTCACCAGTGGGATTTTCCATTGGACTGTAGGATCACACCATCGGGATAAGCATCGGTCCATCTTCAGGATTCTTTTATGACCAGACCAATCGATTCTAAGGGATTTGTGCCTGTGTTTGCAGCCGAAGTAAGCTTGTACGGTTGTCGATACTTTACTGCCCAATAAAGAAGAAAAATACAGGAGCCGCCGAACGGACGGAATGGGCGAAGGAATTTACGAGGCAGGTTGTTAGAGCGTCGCGGTCGAGCGACGGGTTTATCGCCGGTCGAGGACGGGCCCTGACTGTCCCGCGGGGTTGCCTAACTGCCGCAGATAAGTCAGCGCCGCAAGCCGCGCACCCGCAAACACCTGTGCGTCCGGTTCAGGTACCCTACCTCTTCACTCGATTTCCTCAGCACTGGGCTGGTTAGTCGCTAAAGAAGATTATGCCCATCAAAATATCACGCCTTGTAAGTAGTGGAGACTTCGAAGAAGTATTTATTAAAAGGGCTCGTTACAATTTTGTGCCAAATACACCCCTGATCCCAGAAGCTGTTACTGGACTAAATTTCTTTTTCGTCTTCAGTGAAATAATATATCTTCATGAAATATCACAACATGATCGTTACACAAGTAGCCTGCACATTACTGATAAAGCAATATGACGACTGGCAAGTAAATAGTGAAACTAGAGCGTCCCAGGCTACAAACGGTGCTCCGTGTGACAACTATCTGTATCCACGACAGCCTTGAACAGCACTAGATAGTTATCTACTTCTCCCCGAAACGTCTCAGCTGGACCAGGAAATATACAGGGTGTTACAAAAAGGTACGGCCAAACTTTCAGGAAACATTCCTCACACACAAAAAAAGAAAATATGTTGTGTGGACATGTGTCCGTAATCGCTTACTTTCCATGTTAGAGCTTATTCTATTACTTCTCTTCAAATCACATTAATCATGGAATGGAAACACACAGCAACAGAACGTACCAGCGTGACTTCAAACACTTTGTTACAGGAAATGTTCAAAATGTCCCCCGTTAGCGAGGATACATGCATCCATCTTCCGTCGCATGGAATCCCTGATGCGCTGATGCAGCCCTGGAGAATGGCTATTGTATCACAGCCGTCCACAATACGAGCACGAAGAGTCTCTACAATTGGTACCGGGGTTGCATAGACAAGAGCTTTCAAATGCCCCCATAAATGAAAGTCAAGAGGGTTGAGGTCAGGAGAGCGTGGAGGCCATGGAATTGGTCCGCCTCTGCCAATCCATCGGTCACCGAATCTGTTGTTGAGAAGCGTACGAACACTTCGACTGAAATGTGCAGGAGCTCCATCGTGCATGAACCACATGTTGTGTCGTACTTGTAAAGGCACATGTTCTAGCAGCACAAGTAGAGTATCCCGTATAAAATCATGATAACGTGCTCCATTGGGCTTAGGTGGAAGAACATGGGGCCCAATCAAGACATCACCAACAATGCCTGCCCAAACGTTCACAGAAAATCTGTGTTGATGACGTGATTGCACAATCTCGTCAGCCCACACATGTTGATTGTGAAAATTACAATTTGATCACGTTGGAATGAAGCCTCATCCGTAAAGAGAACATTTGCACTGAAATGTGGATTGACACATTGTTGGATGAGCCTTTCGCAGAAGTGTACCCGTGGAGGCCAATTAGCTGCTGATAGTGCCTGCACACGCTACATGGTACGGAAACAACTGGTTCTCCCGTAGCACTCTCCATACAGTGACGTGGTCAACGTTACCTTGTACAGCAGCAACTTCTCTGACGCTGACATTAGGGCTGCACGAAGAATTGCCTCGTCCATTGCAGGTGTCCTCGTCGTTCTAGGTCTTCCCCAGTCGCGAGTCATAGGCTGGAATGTTCCGTGCTCCCTAAGACGCCGATCAATTGCTTCGAACGTCTTCCTGTCGGGACACCTTCGTTCTGGAAATCTGTCTCGATACAAACGTACCGCGCCACGGCTATTGCCCCGTGCTAATCCATATATGAAATGGGCATCTGCCAACTCCGCATTTGTAATCATTGCACTGACTGCAAAACCACGTTCGTGATGAACACTAACCTGTTGATGCTACGTACTGATGTGCTTGATGCTAGTACTGTAGAGCAATGAGTCGCATGTCAACACAAGCATCGAAGTCAACATTACCTTCCTTCAGTTGGACCAACTGGCGGTGAATCGACGAAGTACAGTACATACTGACGAAACTAAAATGAGCTCTAACATGGAAATTAAGCGTTTCCGGACACATGTCCACATAACATCTTTTCTTTATTTGTGTGTGAGGAATGTTTCCTGAAAGTTTGTCCGTACCTTTTTGTAACACCCTGTATAGCTGTCGTGACACAGCTAGTGCACTGATTGATGATCGCACATTGCGTCCAGCATTCTCTACCGTGGCAACAGTATCTTTTTCAACAATTTTTAGCGCAATTGACGGTCAGCCTCTCCCAGGAGCAATTTCTAAACAACCAGTTAATTCTAACTTTCGAATCATCTTCTTCAGTCCCGGTGTGAAAGTCGGATCTCACTGTAGTCCTTTAAAGCATCGATACTCGCCAAGAGCAACAGCACTATTGTTGTTGTTTAGATAAAACAGCTTTACTGGTAAAGCTCTGCTCACTTTTCCAGACCCCTGTTGAGTGTATGCAAATGTAATGCACACTGATGCTTGTTTTTCAACCCTAAGTCGCAGTAGCAGTACCTGCGACTAACGGCAAGTCATGACACTTACACAATTAACAACGTCAAAGCTGTGAATACTTTTAATGTATGCCAAAGATTATTTGGTCAGTGGCTGAGAACAACGTCGTGGCACTGCATTAAACGGAGCTAGGGGGTAACTGAAACCTGTCTACAATAACATCGTCGTTGACAGGACAATAAATTAAAATCGTTCATGCTTTTCACATTTTTGGGTCAACATACTAAAGCATCTATTGGGATGCATATAAAGCTTGCAAACGTACTATTTTCACTTAAGGAATAATGTAACAGCCATTTGACTGTACACACGATCTAGATTTCAGCCTTCAGCCATTTTCAACACGGAGGAAACCTTCGAGCTTTTAAGGAGTGGCTCCAAAGGGAGACTCGTTGCCGGAGCTCTAAACCCCAATGTTTCTCCCTCATTGCAAATGACTCATTTTAGGCCAAAATACGAGACAGCTTTCGAGATGCATGAAAATTTGTTGTCCTACTGTTTTGAATTTGGGATTACTGCTTTCGTGTGTGGTTCCTCCGTCACCTAGGTGGTGGTGGTGGTGGTGGTGGTGGCAGTGGTGGTTTTCAAGTCAGATTCGTCGACAGTCTTGTAAACGTAAAAATCTTTAGAAGTTCTGGCATTGGAATATCTTAAAAGAGCAAATGAAATTCAATTAGGCCTTTTCACTCTGAGTTGCCGCCAGTATTTTATTTTCGTACTTCACGGCGCTTTTGCTGCTCACCTTGGAATCCCTATTACGGGTGCCCTTATTTGCCATGTCGTTCTGGCTGCCATGCGGCTGTTCGCTCTCCATATTACGATTAGAATCTCTTGTTAGGTGACACTTCACGCCATGGCACAGCCCCTCTAATCAGAGCCTACAGCGTCCCATGTGACTGTCCACTTTCTGGCGACTCGTACTGCATCTGCAGCAGCAACTTGAGCAGCAGTTGGCACGGCAGTGACACAACGAACTGTTACAAACCGGTTACTTCAGGGGCAGCTCCGACCCAGACGAGGTGCTACGTGCATTCCACTGACCCCAAACCACCTCCATTTCCGACTTCCGTGGTGTCAAGAGAGAGCTCACTGGAGGGTAATGTGGAGGTCTGTCGTGGTTTCTGAAGAAAGCTGGTTCTGCCTCGTTTCCAGTGATGGCCGTGTGGTGGTTAGTTGGAGGACAGTTGAGGGCCTGCAACTAACTATCTGCGTGCTGGACACACTGGGCTTACATCTGGGATTATGATATGGAATTATCCCAAGCACCCCGGCTGCAAATTTTACGTCAGTCTGGTGATTCATGAACAGCATTGCCGGGGGTTGTTTTCCAGTATGATAACGCTCGCCTACTTACCGCTGTTGTAACCCGATATGCCTTACAGAGTGTCGACATGTTGTTTTGGCCTGCTCGATCACCAGATCTGTCTCCAGTCGTGCAGATATGGAACATCATCGCACGACTCCAGCGTCACCACGTTAATTATGCACCAGCATTTTACTTTTGCAGTGACTTTTCTCGCGTTTACATTAACCTATGAACGTTTACCGCTACAGGCTCGAGATTTGTTTTCCACTACATATATGTAACTGTTCACGCAACCCTACGATACTTATTTTGAAACGCAAATATCTCTTCCTACCTTTCCCTTGAAGCTTCCTACCTTCCCTTCACGGTGTCCTTACCACGGCTGGAACTACGGCTGTGGCTGCAAACGTAAAGCAACTGCAAGCCGCGCCCGCGCCCGCGAGCAACGTACAGTAGCTGCCTACTAATGATGTTCACCTCCACATGCTCTCAGGGTGCCGGAAGAAATCGGCAGCACTTTCCATCGGAAGTGGCTAACTACGGCTTTAAAGTAAAGACAGCTCCTGACATGAAGTTTTTTATTGCCTTGACCTCGTGTATGTACACTGGATTACTAGTTTCGATAAGAATAAGATGCCGTCTTCAGACCGGCAGAGTAGATATTGCGAAATCACACTGTGCGATAAACCGCTCGTTTGTATTTGTGCCATCGTAATGGACTCGTAATAAAAAGAGAGTAGAACATTAAAAAAATATAGCTGTGTCTTGATGGCAACACAGAGTCATACAAGTGTGGCGATATCAACAATTGCTGCATATGTCTAGGTTGGCTGCCTGCTATATACTCAGTTTCGCCATGAAGACACAGCTATATTTTTTAATGTGTTCTCTTTTCATTCTGAGTCCATTACTATGGCACGAATATAAACGTGCGGTTTATCGCACAGCATGGTTTCATAATCTGTTCTCTGTGGATGTGATGATGACAGCTTAATCCTGTCAAATCTAGTAATCCAGTGTACGTAAGCGCTGTCTAGGCAGTAAAAAACTTTAAATCTGAAATTTTCGTTACACTGAATTAGTTGATCGCCCTTCAGCCGACAATGTCAGGTATTTATAATATGACTTTAAACTTGCCGAGCTACAGCTCACCGAAAACTTCTACCATGTAGGAAATGGGCGAAAATGAATTCTTTGAACAAGGGTTAACTGCTAGAAACCCGAATTTGAAATATTGGCTTCGCATAACCTGAAAATCAGATGAAGTGTTCGAAAGCTGAGGATGAAGACAAAGTTTTGCCTACTTCAAGCCCCCGTTGAAAATGATATAAAATGAAATTCTGGCTATCCTTGTAGCCTCGGAGCAGCGTCGTTCCCTCCTCCACAATCAATAGCTAGGCAGACAGTAGACATAGCTCCCAATAAAAAACAATTTCTAAACTCCTACCAGTGCGACTAACATAGAGGGGACAATGGATTTCCGCTCTCACCAAGAGGTAGGCGTATGCCCAAATTTTTCCACCACTACAGCTACACACACAGACAGTTTGTGTGTGCTCACAGTACAGTTCACACCATGACGAGCCACTTCTGGCTATCACGTTTTAAAAAATGGTTCAAATGGCTCTGAGCACTATGGGACTTAACATTTGAGGTCATCAGTCCCCTAGAACTTAGAACTACTTAAACCTAACTAACCTAAGGACAACACACACATCCATGCCCTAGGCAGGATTCGAACCTGCGACCGTAGCGGTCACGCGGTTCCAGACTGAAGCGCCTAGAACCGCTTGGCCACACCTGCCGGCTATCACGTTTTAAATTTGTGTTGCATGTTGAGCTAATTTTTGTTGCTGGGCATTTGTTTCTTCTGCTGGATTTGATTTTCCTATTGTTGATTTTGGCTTCGTCTTAATAGATATGACGTTGGAAATTGTATCGACAAAAATTATAGTCAAGTAAAGCAATATAAAGCCATACTTCTGCCCTTTTCTTTTGAATTGGAACGCTAAAAGGCAATTAAACAAAAGTAGGGTAGGAGTGGAGTCGCTTCAGAGTACAACATATACTGGAAATCCATGAAGGATAACAGATAAAGGAAACTACCTTGTTGTGCATACACAGTATAATACTAAGAATACATTATTAATTCCTTGGTGACTTGGAGGTGTGCCAGTACACAGAGCTACCTACTCTGGCAGCAACAACGGCCCTAATTCGTGCGGCATAGTCGAACTGAGCGTGGAAGACTCATTCTAAACGTCATTTCTTGGTTGATTTGGAGGGGAGGAGACCAAACAGCGAGGCCATCGGTCCCATCAAATTAGGGAAAGATGGGGAGCGAAGTCGGCAGTGCCCTTTCAAAGAACCATCTCGGCATTTGCCTGAAGCGATTTAGAGAAATAACGGAAAACCTAAATCAGGGTGGCCGGACGTGGGTTTGAACCGTCTTTCTCCCGAATGTAGATGCGGGTCCAGTGTGCTAACCAGTGGGCCACCTCACTCGATGAGACGTCATTCCCTGCTGCTCCATGAAAGAGTTCACAAATCATAGGAGCTAGCAAATGCCTGCATGACAGTCTCTCGGCAACCCATGGTCAGATGACATAAAAGTTTTCTGGGAATTGTACCGCGTCATAATGTATAAAACTACTGCTGCTGGAGAAAAACCAACGTTCCGGCCACGGTTGCTGCGGCCTTCTTCTGGGTCTAATGGAGCGGCAGTAGTTTTATGCATTATGACGCGGTACCATACGCAGAAGACTTTTATGTCGGCTGAATCCGGCCGCGGAAGCCTACGCAATTATACCATGATCAGATGTTATCAGGTAGAGAGAGATATAGAGAACGTGCTGAGCAGTATAACACAAAACCCCTGGGTATCGACGAAGGTCAGAACATCACGGGAAACGTACGGTCTTGCGTTATCTTGCTGATAGTTACCTCACACAGACTGCGAAGACAGGACACAACCACCAACTCAGCCTCAACACGGCAGAGATAAAACGACTGATGTCCAAATTACCAGCTTTAGGAACCAGATGGCAACACATACATCACGTCAGCTGCTGGACTACTATGCCATGATGAATGCAACTTGCCAAGGTTCATTCTCCTCAGAGCCTCCACATTTGGATATGTCCATCGTCATGTTGTACAAAGAATTGAGTCTCATCAGTGTCCGGTGCTAGTCGCAGGGTGCACCAATGTCTACAAGCTTCTCCCTGCTGATGCTTCAAACGAAGCTGCAACAATGGTCGCAGTGCTGACGTTCAGTCGTGAACCAGCTGTCGCCGCGTTGTACGTGTGGATACTTGTCTTCCGATAAACAAGTTTCATTTGCTGACCCAAGGTACAAGACATGGCTGTACAATCCTGCACGGCCGAGCATACGGTAGTTCTGTGCTAGTCCTTTGGAGCCACTGAGAACTAGAATAGCGTCGACTATTGCCCTCCTGGACCCATTCCTTCACTATCTGCATGACAGCCGTTGGACCATATTAACGTCAGCAGAAAGGAGGAACGTCAGATTTTCACTCTCAATAGCCTACGATGCTGCTGCTATCGAATTCCAACGTGTGCAGGTAGATGTTTTTGAATTTTGCATCAGAAAACCACCATCTTCTCACAAATAACAAATAATCAGACACTATTTCTGAATGAGATACGCCATGCCAAATCGCCCCTTATAAAACGGAACATAGATGGCGTTATTATTAACGACATTGTGCGATTGTGCTGAAGTAACACCAGTTTGCATTACGATGCACGTACCAATTTGGCGGGTTTCCCTCAGGGTAGATCCCCGTAGAAGCAGTCCCATTGACTCCTGCCAGATTAGTGGCTGTATGCATCGAGAACTCAAATTTGAATCTCTGGAGGGAAGGCGATGTTCTTTTCGAGGAACATTATTAACAAAATTTAGAGAACCGACATTTGATGCCGACTGCAGAAGGGATCTACAGCAGCCAACATACATTTTGCGTATGGACCGCGAAGGGAAATTAGTTCTCATATGGAAACATGTAGATAGTCTTTCTTCCCTCGCTCCATTTGCAAGTGGAATAGGAAAGGAAATGACTGTTAGTGGTACAGGATACACTCCGATGGCTTGCGCATTAGGCATACAGATACAGATGAAAATTTAGTTTACTTATTAAGATGTCATTCCATCAATTTATAGGCACACAAAACTCACTGAAGAACGTTGTCTCTTATTTATCGAGAAAACAAAGGACGCAACTTATGCTGCTGATTATCTCTCTGTAAAAGATCTTTCTATTAGTTCTAATTTTCTCATTGCAGTCACATCGCCAGGTGTATATGAGAGGTTGTAACACATTTGCCCACAACACTTGGAAGAAGCGGTACAGAGCTCATCTCTCAACTCCCCTTTCGTCACAGCATCGCTTACCTGCGTTATTCTTAAGCATCTTCCAGTGCTCTATATGGAGCATTTGAATTCACCTGATTTCGACGAGTAAGAGACGTCCCTCGCCAAGTCACAGATTCATCCACGCTAATCTGCTCGAAATCCCATTGTATTCCGAAAGCATTGTCTGCTCCTACACCCATCACTGACTAGATGTAGGGGTATCACATTAACGTATAGGAGGTAAGTCAAACTGATGCAGAGTATACACGGACTGCACAAAGAAATCCAAAAACATATCATCTACAATTCATCGATATCGAATAATAGTCTATAAATATCCCCCTGTACGTGACCTAATCTTTTTTGCCGTACTCTCTTAATTACTACGCTAGAAATACGATAATGTAATGGTGTCAGAGTCTTCGTTGATATCGTCGCGTTTTGTGGGAATACAACACCCTTTTTCAAATGTAGCATACTTCCATTATGCGAATTTAACAGTATCACAGAGCTTCCAACACACTATCCATTGAATATTTTACATCGGAGCAACAGCCTCACCTAGGCAAGGTCCTAGTGGAAGTGGTTTGCCATTGCCTTCCTCTGACCGTAGTAGGGATGAAGGATGATGATGAAGAGGACACAACAACATCAAGTCATCTCGAGGCAGGGAAATCCCTGCCCCGCCGGGAATCGAACCCGGGACCCCGTGCTCGGGAAGCGAGAACGCTACCGCGAGACCACGAGCAGCAGCATCTGAATTTATTTGTGTAGTCCACGTATACTCTGCATGGTTTTGACTTTCCTCCTGTACGTTTGTGTGCTATTTTACTCGTTATGATACCCCTCTATATAGTCAGTGCCGGGTAGAAGGCTAGACAGTGTTGTCGAAATGTGATGAGAATTCGAGAGGATTTGCGTCGATTGAGACTGGGCGAGGGACGTCTCTTACTCATCGAAATCAGGTGAACTCGAATGTTGCATATCGAACACAGGAAGATTCTTCAGAATAAGGCAGGTAAGCGGTACTCTGATGAAAGGGGATGTGAGAGGTGAGCTATGTACCGCTTCTTCTAAGTACTGTGGGCAAATGTGTTAAACCTCTCATAAACGCCTCACGAAGTGACTGCAATGAAAAACATTAGGGGCCAAGAAGAATATTTTTACCGAGAGATAATGCGCCTAAATTTTCTCGATACATAAGAGACAACATTATTCTGTAAGTTTTGTGTGCCTATAAGCTCATGTAGTTACATCTTAATAGGTAGATTAAATTTTCATCTACATCTCTGTGCTTACTTCATAAGTCATCATACGGTGTGGCAGGGGGTATCCTGTACCACTAATAATCATTTCCTTTCCTATTCCACTTGCCAATAGAGCGAGGGGAGAAAGACTACCTATATGTATCCGTATGAGCGCTAATTTCTCTTATCTTATCTTCGTGGTCCTTATGCGAAATTTGTGGTGGTGGGAATAGAATCCTTCTGCAGTCAGCTTCAAATGTCAGCTCTCTAAAGTTTCTCAGTAGCGTTTCTTGGGAAGAATATCTCCTTCTGTCCAGAGATTCCAGTTTGAATTCTCGAAGTATGGAAGTATCCAGCCACTAATTTGGTAGGAGCCAATATAAATGCTTATATAGTGCTGTTTTCTGCCAGGTCTCCAAGCTCATACATGTTTGGCGGTGGTGGGGGTATCTTCTGTTCACACGTAGGCCGGTGGCGGTGGGGACGGGTGCCGGTGTGTTGTGGGAGTGGAGAAGAAAGTGAAACATCATACTGCCCCATTGACTGACGGGTCAGGATTATTTCTGGAGCAGTATATCAGAATTCTAAGTGACACACTTCTATCACTTTGACAATGCAACCGACAGAAAGAATGCGATTAGCGTTGGATGTATTCGGCAATTTGAAGACGGTTACCACCCTGTCTAGTATTGGATGAAGTGATTCCTTGCCTGTGGGAAGTTCCCAGAGGCGTCAGAGAAGCGTCTTTAAAGGTTACCTGACGATTGTAACGTGATTGCAGGAAGAAGTTACTGACCATGCAAAGTTACTCTCATGACCAATTTAATTAATTAGTCAACCAATTTGATATCAATGACATGCTGCCAGGCAGGTGGAAGCGAGGGCGAGTGTACCACGGATATGATTCGCGATTTGGAGCGGTAATCAGACTTTATTTCGATGCGACGAGATCTTTTGAGGAAATTTGAATCTCCCACCTATACACAGAGATATCATCATCGTAATAAGATCAGTTACATTACCGAATTTATAAAGTGATATGTAGTGCTAACCCGATATTTACTTCTCTGTGCTGCTACCTTAAGAGTCTTCGTTGGTGACGAAGCATTTGGCTACTTTAAGAGAGTTCGGAAGTGAGGAGGCTCCCCGTGGCAGAGGTAGAACATGCTCTCTGCACTCTGTTATGAGCCAAAAAAAGTGTAATACTCTAGCCTGTGTTGCAGGATATAATAGATATTAAGCTGGTAAGAAGATATTTTCATTGACCTGATGGGAGAACACTTGGAGGAAGTTTATCCGCCGCCATACTGTAGTACAGAATTTTCATGACTAGTAACGATATTTTGCCGATGTGAAAACGCGTGTGTGCTCTGATTCGCTGTGTCTTCCAAAATAACTAGTACATTTTTTTAGGGATATTAGTGGTGTAACGCCAACGACACCCCGTTTCGGATTGGGTAAAGTGGATTTTTTTAACTGAGCGGTTTATGTCGGGGGTGCACCAGTTAGAACTATATACCCGAGCCACACCTGCTTGTCTCACATGTGCTGCGGCCAGTAGCAGGAGTGGGCACAAGGCTTCGTCCCACCGGAAGCCCCGCCTTAACGTCGTACGACCAGCAGGTACAAAGAATGCCCCGACCTGTGTGCTCTTGCCTGCAGCCACGGGGACATGTCCCGGCGGCAGCGCCCACAGCGCCCAGTGTATGGCTGAATAGCGAAGTAGCCAGCATGCTGGCTGAGTGGTGATAGAAGCGGATGTGTGTGTTGCTTGAGAAGATTCAGTATGGCGAGTATTTACGCTGGATGGTTGTTCCTCCACATGAATTGATCGGTTGACTGCTGCTGAGCAGTGGCAGTCTATCCAGCCTCCGTGCATCTGGTACAGCTGGCATGTGGGTATATGGACATAGATGTACACACAACGGTCGGCGTGGCTGATGTGGGTTGGTGTCTCTAGTCCTGTCTCGTACGCCATGTCTGTAGCTCCTTGGCAGTCGGCAGATGGCACACGCTTCGCGATCATGAGTGTGTGCGACTGGAAATATTTTTTTTTATTGCTTGTGTTCTCAAATGTCGTGCATACATGACCTTAGATACATTCAGCGCTGCAATCTATCTGTGCCGGCGTTTAGCTACTTGATTTGAAAAATGTTTGCATGTGACTCTCAAACGTTGAAAATGTTTTATTACAATGAAGAATATCCACAAGGCGGCGGTGAGTGTTTTAAGTTATCTATTTGAATCCTGAACACTGTAAAACAATTAATTTGATAGGGTAGTGCAAATGGAGTATTCCCCGCCATTTTCATATTGCAATTGCTCGAGCTCTCCCTTCGTCCCAAGCATTAGCCAATAGGAACACAGTGTTCGGAGGAGGGATGAAAACCTCTGTCTGCATGTTTGGACATCTTAGTTCATTCATGTGTTCAGACAAACAGGAAGTAACCACCTGAGAGAGACAAAGACAGACAGCGAGTCTGGAATTTTCCAGTCAAAGCAATGCTGCAAAAAATGTGTGTTAAATCTTATGGGACTTAACTGTTAAGGTCATCAGTCCCTAATCTGACACAATACTTAACCTAAATTATCCTAAGGACCAAAACACACACCCACGCCCGAGGGAGGACTCGAACCTCCGCCGGGACCAGCCGCACAGTCATGACTGCTGCGCCCTAGACCTACCGGCTAATCCCGCGCGGCAAAGGAATGCTGCCACCTGATGCTTTGTTCGGGGCCACAGTAACAAATGGAGGTCCCTCAGACACATCACTTTGGTTTACAGGTTTGAAGTGCAGGTGTTACATGAGCCAGTAGCCACCTGAGAGAGAGCGGAGGTGTTTCCCCAGGTATCGAACATCTGGTCGGAGGTATTTAGTACTGTGATTTGTAATTAGGATATTGGGCGGTTTTCAATCTCTGTTCCATGCAGATCTGCAGGCCCGGTGCTCCGCCCAGTGCCTGGCAGCGACCATACGACAGACTTACGCGTGGGCGTATGTCTGCCTAATATATAGTACATCATTTCATTCCTTGGTGCTTTCAGTTACAGTACTTAGTTATTACGTCTTGGGAACTGGGACCAGGACTGAAGATATGAGCTTTACCCAATTTGGTGGGCGAGGGGGGGGGGGGGGGGGAGGAGGGCGAGGGAGCAGTAAACGGATTAAATTAAGAATATGCAAATTCAGTTGAACAGTGTTTTACTGACGCTGATTTGAATTTCGTCTCGTTAGATCCTTTCTCTCCAGCACCTCACTCAGCACAGATCGAGTCTTTTTTCATCCAATTTCCACATGGAAAGGGGAAATGTGGGAGGGGAGTGTATGACTGGGAGATTCCCCAGAGGAGAGCTGGTAATTAATTGATCAATTTTTTAACTAGTTAGTTAATTTGACATGAACCTGCTGTCGTCGGTTTGAGGGAGGGCTGGAGATTTCCCAGAGGGGTGAGGGAGCAGGATGGGTGGAGTGTTTCTCATAAGGCCTGATTAATCCAAGGGGTCATAAATCCATTAGCATAACAGCAGGTTAAGGGGAGGAGGATAATTAGACCCTAAATGTATCCAATCCTCACAAAGGAAATAGATGAGAACCGGCGGTACCTCAATACTTTCAGACTTAAGATAATGAAACAGTGGGCCGAAGTGGCCGAGCGGTTCTAGGCGCTACAGTCTGGAACCGCGCGACCGCTACGGTCACAGGTTCGAATCATGCCTCGGGCATGGATGTGTGTGATGTCCTTAGGTTAGTTAGGTTTAAGTAGTTCTAAGTTCTAGGGGACTGATGACCTCAGCAGTTAAGTCCCATAGTGCTCAGAGCCATTAGCTATAATGGAACAGACATCATATCTCCAGAACAGGATGGAAGATTTCTAAAAGCATGTAACGTACAATCATATCTGAATTTCCTACAACTAGTATTGTGTGGGCATTCCATTACATTTCTTAACGCTGTTACTGTTTCCAGTGATTTAACGTAACTGCATTTCCCATCTACCCATGCACGATACGTTACATACCTCTGGGTTGAGGGTCAACTAATAGTCACTGCTCCAGTTCTCGAAATTCTTCAGGTGTGCCTTCATAGCACTATAGGTTTCCGGCACTGCCAAGCTTTGTGTACAGAACAAAATTGTCAGCGAAGCACGTCACGTAGCTTCTGAAGTTATACCGTGGATTGGTCATACAACACTTCCTTAGATTACCCTCGAAGCCATTGCTACATCTGTTGATTTCATCCCATTAACAATGTTAAGGAGTCGTGAATCCACTTAGAAGTCTTGTCCAAAATTCTGTAAGTTCACATTTCGGTTAATTAAGGATCACTGCGTAACTGTAATTAAGGATCACTGCGTAACCGTCCTTAAATCAAAGCACACCGCATTTTGGCTCCAAGTACTATCGAAGACTTGACGGTCCATACTCTAAAATGGTTTCTTACCTATACGATCCTATAATTATACCGGCAGTCACTTTTTCTTAGAAACGCGAGCGGCATGCTACATTTAAAAAAACTGGAGCAGAAGTCATATGTGTAGATCACACGCCTTGTTTCAAACTGATGTTGTTCACTGCGCAAAATATGGACTGGTCTCTGCACTGGCGTCAACCAGATAGGTAGTGTCCGTTGTCTAACTAACAAGAGTGAACCGTAGTCTGAAAGAGAGAGCTGCATATCGTTCAGGTGAAGCCAGAGAATGGTAGCTCTTCACCAGTCTTGGCATCGCTTACGATGAACACTTTCCGGGCCTGGAAACCATCGTAATTCACTACAAAGGCGTTCCAGGGGACCTGATGAGACTACCGACACTATCTGACCTGCTTCAAAAGGACCTACGATTCCACTTAAGAAATGCATCCTAACATCGTGTTTGTGGCAATGCCTTCTAAGCTGCAGTGAAAGACCACTCACTGCTCACACCGAAAATGCAATGTCAACTGTGGCAGTCCAGGAGTAGCGGCGCCGATTTTCGGGATGTTACTGTCACATGTCTATTCGGAGAAGGACATAATAATTCCAGATTGAGATTTTCACTCTACAGCGGAGTGTGCGCTGATATCAATAATTCTTTCTTGTGGGTAAATTTTGATGGCTATTCTTCTCTAAATCTTCCTCTTTTCCTATTATAATTTATGTTTGGACGCTGATATATTAGTGCGAGATGAACGGTGCACTGTTTTAAAGATCATTAACTTAAGAATTTACACAGTGGTTAAATATCTTTGGCAAAATGGTCACCGAACTATTTTACAGCATCAATAAATATGAATTGAAATTTTGCGCGCCGTAAATTAAGAAACATTAACTAACATGAAAGGCACTTAAATCCCAATGAAAACAAACTCAGTGAGTTAACTATAGTTATAATATCAATTTAGTCTTCGATAAGAACCTGTAAGAGAATTTTATCGTAAAAAACAGACCATAAGGCTTCAACCCGATAGCAGAAAAACGCAAGATCTAAACTTACTACACCGTAAGCACTAAAGTGGAACAAATTCCGGTATAGAAAAACTCGGTAGAAAATGAATATTACATTGCCATTATTGAAAAGAATAAGAAAGTCTCGAATAAAGCCCCACAAAAGAAATTTTAACGTACAGGGAGAACAAGGTAAGTACTGGCCCCAATAAAGGTACACAAACTCTTGATACATTAGGACACTTGGGATACTTAGACTCTAGTGTCTGATATCAAAATAGCCGGCCGGAGTGGCCGTGCGGCTCTAGGCGCTAGTCTGGAACCGTGAGACCGCTACGGTCGCAGGTTCCAATCCTGCCTCGGGCATGGATGTGTGTGATGTCCTTAGGTTAGTTAGGTTTAAGTAGTTCTAAGTTCTAGGGGACTGATGACCTCAGAAGTTGAGTCCCATAGTGCTCGGAGCCATTTGAACCATTTAATATCAAAATATCTGAAAATGATCCCTTAGGTAACTTAACTGCACTCCAGAAACTGCCGGACGATATGGCGTGGCTTAGTCCCAGGTACCACTACCGAATACAGGACCACTTAACCTCAAGCGTGGGCATAACTCGTCCGCGTCCTAGCCAAATTCCGTTCGGGCGGGCACAGAAGACCAAACACGAAGTGAAATGCATAAAGAAAGTTGGTTACGCGATGCGCAACCACCAGCCCGGGCTACGACTAATGTAATCGTGGGGTGGCTACCAGGTATACGAAACACAGATCAGTACATTGAAATAACAAGGTTAAATATAGCACATAAAGATCAGACGTAACACCCAAGAACACACTAGACAGTTTATCACATGATTCAGCAATTTCGGCCGCCCTTGTCAACTGACGTATAACCGATTACAAGTTCAAACCAAAACCTGAGAAGCAACATGTGCTTGCACATGAACACACAACAACCATATCATAATTAATAAGATCGCCTACTTCTGCGCTATGAGGACAGAATAAAAGATTAAATATAACCTCAGGTGAGATTACTTGACCTAGTATAGCAATCATTTAAAAACACAAGTATAAATTTAAAGCAAAACTTTAAAAAGGGTTAAATAACTAGATTTGATTATTATCCTGGATTATAGCAGAGCCACATGAATGCCAATATTTATGAACTTGGAGTAGTTAAATGTGGTTTGATGCGGCCCGCCACGTATTCCCCTCCTGTGCTAACCTCTTCATCTCAGAGTAGCACTTGCAACTTACGTCCTCAATTATTTGCTAGTTCGAATCTCTGTCTTCCTCTACAGTTTTTGTCCTCTACAGCTCCCTTTAGTACTACGGAAGACATTCCCTCATGTCTTAACACATGTCCTATCATCCTGTCCCGTCTCCTTATCAGTGTTTTCAACATATTCCGCCGGCCGAAGTGGCCATGCGGTTAAGGGCGCTGCAGTCTGGAACCGCAAGACCGCTACGGTCGCAGGTTCGAATCCTGCCTCGGGCATGGATGTTTGTGATGTCATTAGGTTAGTTAGGTTTAACTAGTTCTAAGTTCTAGGGGACTAATGACATCAGCAATTGAGTCCCATATTGCTCAGAGCCATTTGAACCATTTGAACCAACATATTCCTTTCCTCTCCGATTCTGTGTAGAACCTCTTCAGTCCTTACCTTTTCAGTCCAATTAATTTTCAACATCCGTCTGTAGCACCACATCTCAAATGCTTCGATTCTCTTCTGTTTCGGTTTTCCCATAGTCCATGTTTCACTACCATACAATGCTGTACTCCAGACGTACATTCTCATGAATTTCTTCCTCAAATTAAAGCCGGTATTTGATATTAGTAGACTTATCTTGGCCAGGAATGTCTTTTTTTCCATAGCTAGTCTGCTTTTGATGTCCTCCTTGTTTCGTCCGCCGTTGGTTATTTTATTGCCTAGGTAGCAGAATTCCTTAACCATCAATCCTGATGTTAAGTTTCTCGCTGTTCACATTTCTACTACTTCTCATTACCTTCGTCTTTCTTCGATTTACTCTCAATCAATACTGTGTATTTATTAGACTGGTCATACCGTTCAGTAGATCACTTAATTCCTCTTGATTTTCACTCAGAATAGCAATGACATCAGCGAATCGTATCATTAATATTCTCCCTGAATTATAATTCCACTCCTGAACCTTTCTTTTATTTCCATCATTGCTTCCTCGATGTACAGATTGAACAGTAGATGCGAAAGGCTACATCCTTTTCTTACACGTTTTTTAATACGGGCGTTTTGTTTTTGGTCGTCCATTATTATTATTCCCTCTTGACTGTTGTACATAAGGTATTTTACCCCTCTCTCCCTATAGCTTACCCCTACTTTTTTCAGAATTTCGAACATCTTGCACCATTTTACATTGTTGAATGCTTTTTCCAGGACGACAAATCCTATGAACGTGTCTTCATTTTTCTTTAGTCTTGCTTCCATTATTAACCGCAAAGTCGGAATTGCCTCTCTCCTACCTTTACTTTTCGTAAAGCCAAACTAATCGTCATCTAGCGCATCCTCAATTTTCTTTTCCATTCTTCTGTATATTATTCTTGTAAGCAAATTGGATGCATTAGCTGTTAAGCTGATTGTGCGATAATTCTCGCACTTTTCAGTTCTTGCCGTCTTCGGAATTGTGTGGATAATGCTCTTCCGCAAGTCAGATGGTATATCTCTAGACTCATACATACTACACACCAACGTGAATAGTTGTTTTGTTGCCACTTCCCCCCAATGATTTTAGAAATTCTTGTGGAATGTTATCTGTCCCTTCTGCTTTATTTGACCTTAAGTCCTGCAAAGCTGTTTCCAATTCTGATTCTAATACTGGGTTCCCCATCTCTTCTAAATCGACTCCTGTTTCGTCTTCTATCACATCAGACAAATCTTCCCCCTCATAGAGGTTTTCAATGTATTCTTACCACCTATCCAATATCTCCTCTGCGTTTAACAGTGGAATTCTCGTCGCACTCTTAATGCTACCACACTCACTTTTAATGTCACCGAAGGATGTTTTGACTTTCCTGTATGCTGAGTCTGTCCTTCCGACAATTATTTCTTTTCGATGTCTTCACATTTTTCCTGCAGCCATTTCGTCTTAGCTTCCCAGCACTTCCTATTTATTTCATTCCTCAGCGATTTGCATTTCTGTATTACTGAGTTTCCTGGTATATTGTTTTTACTACTTCCTTTCATCGATCAACTGAAGCATTTCTTCTGTTACCTTTAGTTTCTTTGCAGTTACCTTCTTTGTAACTATGTTTTTCTTTCCAAATTCTGAGATGACCCTTTTTAGAGTTGACCATTCCTCTTCAGCTGTACTGCCTGCAGAGTTATTCCTTATTGCTGCATCTATTGCCTGAGAGAACTTCAAGCGTATCTCATCATTCCTTAGTCTTTCCGTATCCCACTTCTTTGCGTTGAGATTCTTCCTAACTAATGTCTTAAACTTCAACCTAATCTTCATCACCAGTATACTGTGATCTGAGTCTGTATCTGCTCCTGGGTAAGACTTACAATCCAGTATCTGATTTCGGAATCTCTGTCTGACCATGAAGTAATCTAACTGAAATCTTCTTGTACCACTCGGCCTTTTCCAAGTATACCTCCTCCTCTTTTGATTCTTGAACACGGTATTCGCTAGTATTAGCTGAAACTTTTTACAGAACTCAATTAGTCTTTCTCTTTTCTCTTTTCTTTTCCAAAGCCCATATTCTCCTGTAACCTTTTCTTCTACTTCTTCCCCTACAACTGCATACCACTCCGCCATGACTATTAGATTTTCATCCCCCTTTACATACTGTATTTTCCTTTCAATATCCTCATACACTTTCTCTATCTCTTCATCTTCAGCTTGCGACGTCGGCACGTATACCTGAACTATCGTTGTCATTGTTGGTTTGCTGTCGATTCTGATAAGAGCAACCGTGTCACTGAACTGTTCACTAACACAATTTCTGCCCTACCTTCCTATTCATAACGAATCCTACTCCTGATATACCATTTTCTGCTGCTGTTGATATTACCCTTTACTCATCTGACCAGAAATCCTTGTATTCTTTCCACTTCACTTCACTGACCCCTACCATATCTAGATTGAGCTTTTGCATTTCTCTTTTCAGATTTTCTTGTCTCCCTACCATGTTCAAGCTCCTGACAATCCACGCCCCGACTCGTGGAATGTTATTATTTCGTTGATTATTCATTCTTTTTCTCATGATAACCTCCCCCTTGGCAGTGCCCTCCCGGAGATCCGAAGGCGGGTTATTCCGGAATCTTTGGCCAATGGAGAGATCATCATGACACTTCTTCAATTACAGGCTACATGTCCTGTGTATACACGTTACGTGTCTTTAATGCAGTGGTTTTCATTGCCTTCTGCATTCTCATGCCGTTGATCATTGCTGATTCTTCCGCCTTTAGCGGCAGTTTCCCATCCCTTGGACAAGAGAGTATCCTGAACCTCTGTCCGGTTCTCCATCCTCTTTGACAAGGCCGTTGGTCGAATGAGGGTGACTTTTTATGCCGGAAGTTGAGTGTATACCGCACTTAAACTGTTGTATTAAATGATACATACGGTAATTGTCCACAAGGGGAGAGACTAAAGTCAAATATTTTAAGCTTCTGAGCGGGTGAAACGGATTAATAAATATATAACCTGCTAGCTGGTACACAAAATAGCCTTCAAAAAATTAAATCAAGACTCTTTTTAAAGAAAATACTTTAAAAAACAAATTCGCAAAATATAACATATAAAAAACAGCATATGACAAACACAAATTTAATAGCGTGATAAATCATTTGACGTCACAGCTCGGGAGCAGAATGGGAACAGTCTAACGGACCAATCGTTTCATTTAACCGGTCTATTCAAAATGTTCCGATTATCTTAGAGAAGAGTCCACTGGATTATAAGTACTGAGGAAAGAATGTCACTAGAAACAGAAGCAATCACCATCACCTAAACGTGTGACTTCGGCTTCATAAATAAACAGCAGTCAGCTTCATAAATAAACAGCAGTCCTTCAATGACATAAGATGTCAATTACACAGGTAGCCTGCTGGACCTACGGCAGACAAGCAGCTCCCCTTCTGTCTCTCAACCACAGTGCGATCCGCTTCCTCTCCGTTCCGACTGCAACTCTCATCTTCATCGCGACGGGGCCTCACTTTTAGCTTACCCCCAATCGCCGCCAGTGAGCGCCAACACCCGTCTAACACGTCCTCGTGGACAAACCGTGCACTTCCGTGAAGAACCGATGACCAGAGAGCCGCAATGACGCACAAGATATCTTTTTTTTAATATCTTCTTTTAGCACAAAATCGATCCTAATACACATTTAAACTGCGATCGAAACGTAAAACTGTAAAAAAGTTGATCGAGCTGTAGTAGTCAATTGTCTTCAGTAAGTTCGGCGTTCCGGCCGCAGACGGGCCAACTGACTCCTGTGTCACGCTCTGCCAGTGGCGCCATCGGATGCTGTGTGAGGGGGCGTGTGGTCAGCAATCCGATCTCCCGGGTGCTACGCGTTTCTGGACCTTGGATCCGCTACTAAGCTAATAGTTCCTCAGCTGGCCTCACGCGGCCAATTTCACGGCGTTCCAGTGCTCCCATCAACAGAAAATCCCTGGCAGTTGCAGCAGTCGAGCTCGGGTCCTATTCATGGCTCTCAGCCGCGCAGACCACTCAGCTACAGGGGGCGGACGGTACTGTTTAATAGCTGGCAACTTACAAGAAAACTTCACGTTTCTTGATCATCTCCCAAGTTAAGGAAAAATCAGATTTTATCGATGATGAGTGAGAAATAAATAGACTGAGAGGTACGCTTGATGGTGCGCATTTCCATCTACAGCCATCATCTGTTGAACCAGTCTGTTGATTGGTTGGTTGATTTGGGGGTGGGGACCAAACAGTGACGTCATCGGACCCATCGGATTAGAGAAGGATGGGGAAGGATGCCTGTCATGCTCTTTCAAAGGAACCATCTCGGCATTTGCCTTCAGCGATTTAGGGATATCATGGAAAACCTAAATCAGGATGGCCGGACGCGGGTTTGAACCGTCGTCCTCCCGAATGCGAGTCCAGTGTGCTAACCACTGCGCCATCTCGCTCGGTAGCCAGTCTGTTACAACCAACTACCGGACTACGTTTTTCAAAGCAGCGGAGATGTTATAAGATGATTATGCGTGTGGGGGCACAGACTCACTCAAAGCCAACCTATTTTTTGCATACATTGCTTAGTACGGGTATGTCGTGCGTCTACCGCTTCATGCTAGAAATGGAACTCCGCTCAGTAATGGATAGAAACTGCCAGTACTGCGCTAAAGGATCCGAGGCTTATTTTTTGGGTGCGAAATCAATCTTGCAATATTTAAACAATTACTAATGGATAAAATGAATCAAAATACGTAAGGAGAGCCTGGAATGCCAAAGGGGAAAAATCTGTCTACTTTAAAGATAGTGGACCTGCCCATTTAAGTGTTTCGTAAATGAAAAGAAGAGATTTGAAGTACAATTTGCTCCAATATTCTCTGTATTCACCCGACAGAGCGTCCCCCTTCAGGAAGGGAAGCTCGAATACTTTGGAATCCTTGTGCAAGAAATAGTCTTCAATGCTATATATACACTCCTGGAAATTGAAATAAGAACACCGTGAATTCATTGTCCCAGGAAGGGGAAACTTTATTGACACATTCCTGGGGTCAGATACATCACATGATCACACTGACAGAACCACAGGCACACAGACACAGGCAACAGAGCATGCACAATGTCGGCACTAGTACAGTGTATATCCACCTTTAGCAGCAATGCAGGCTGCTATTCTCCCATGGAGACGATCGTAGAGATGCTTGATGTAGTCCTGTGGAACGGCTTGCCATGCCATTTCCACCTGGCGCCTCGGACCAGCGTTCGTGCTGGACGTGCAGACCGCGTGAGACGACGCTTCATCCAGTCCCAAACATGCTCAATGGGGGACAGATCCGGAGATCTTGCTGGCCAGGGTAGTTGACTTACACCTTCTAGAGCACGTTGAGTGGCACGGGATACATGCGGACGTGCATTGTCCTGTTGGAACAGCAAGTTCCCTTGCCGGTCTAGGAATGGTAGAACGATGGGTTCGATGACGGTTTGGATGTACCGTGCACTATTCAGTGTCCCCTCGACGATCACCAGTGGTGTACGGCCAGTGTAGGAGATCGCTCCCCACACCATGATGCCGGGTGTTGGCCCTGTGTGCCTCGGTCGTATGCAGTCCTGATTGTGGCGCTCACCTGCACGGCGCCAAACACGCATACGACCATCATTGGCACCAAGGCAGAAGCGACTCTCATCGCTGAAGACGACACGTCTCCATTCGTCCCTCCATTCACGCCTGTCGCGACACCACTGGAGGCGGGCTGCACGATGTTGGGGCGTGAGCGGAAGGCGGCCTAACGGTGTGCGGGACCGTAGCCCAGCTTCATGGAGACGGTTGCGAATGGTCCTCGCCGATACCCCAGGAGCAACAGTGTCCCTAATTTGCTGGGAAGTGGCGGTGCGGTCCCCTACGGCACTGCGTAGGATCCTACGGTCTTGGCGTGTATCCGTGCGTCGCTGCGGTCCGGTCCCAGGTCGACGGGCACGTGCACCTTCCGCCGACCACTGGCGACAACATCGATGTACTGTGGAGACCTCACGCCCCACGTGTTGAGCAATTCGGCGGTACGTCCACCCGGCCTCCCGCATGCCCACTATACGCCCTCGCTCAAAGTCCGTCAACTGCACATACGGTTCACGTCCACGCTGTCCCGGCATGCTACCAGTGTTAAAGACTGCGATGGAGCTCCGTATGCCACGGCAAACTGGCTGACACCGACGGCGGCGGTGCACAAATGCTGCGCAGCTAGCGCCATTCGACGGCCAACACCGCGGTTCCTGGTGTGTCCGCTGTGCCGTGCGTGTGATCATTGCTTGTACAGCCCTCTCGCAGTGTCCGGAGCAAGTATGGTGGGTCTGACGCACCGGTGTCAATGTGTTCTTTTTTCCATTTCCAGGAGTGTAGCTGGTAGGAATAGGAAAGTTCCTGGCACAAATCATTGATCACCAGCCATTGCGGCAACGTCCTTGACTAATTCTAAAGCTATCTACAGTGTCTGACAGGGTGTAGGAATGGACATTGTTCAGAAGACGGAGACTTTAAGCACGGCGCGTAGAGTATCTGGAACCGTACTTCATCGCCTCAGCTCCTTACATTTAAGATATATCCATTAAAAGAGAAAGGCAACACCACACTGCACATGCACCTGACACGTTATATTTCATCGGTGTAGTGTATTCCCCTGGGATTTTGCGCAGACCAGCAGAGTTAGAAATGCTGATGACCTGAGTACATTGGTGAGTGAGTAAAAAGGTAAACGTCTCATCCAAAAAACAGCTAAAATTCTACAAGTCTCACTTTATATTTCCATTGTTGTTCATTTCGCTTTCTGGCCACAGAGATGAAGACCACTTTCACCATCTTTTTCATTTATTCATTCTGTTTTTGCGTTAAAGGTTTAAAGAGTTGGCTCAGAGGTCAATGGTCTCTTACTGCTGCTTTTTCTCATACTTGTAATCCAGTTGCCAGTTTGCATAATTTACTTCTTCCTCGCCTTCTGTTTTTTCCTTTGTTAGCGTGTATTATGAAACGAACATCTTGTAGCTAGGTGCTTACTTTCTCCAGGAATCCTAAATTTATGCGGCTTACCTTTAAACACTTAGGCCCAATTTCTCGGTACTGAGCCTTTAATGTATTCTTTTGAAGAGGATCTACGAGAATCTCCAGAAACACTGTAGAAGGGAACCGATACAAATTCAGGTATTTCTCAACGCCGAACGGAGGTTTCTCTTTATAGCCCGTTTCCCTTGAGAAGACATGTGATGTATTACGTACAACAGAAAAGAACAAAACTCAGCCTGTACACTTTGCTTGTAATTAGAGCTACAACTTTCAAGTGTAAAAATATGACGGAAACGTTGCAAAAATGTGCGATGTTTAATATGAAAAAAATCTAAAGTTAACAATTCCAAACTAAAAAAAAATGAAATGCACATATAGCTCATTAAAATGTAAAGGTCCAAAAATAATTCTCTGACAAATGTAATGAAATATATCACTTTACATACTGACCTATTTCAGTTCATCAATCAGAAAACTTTTTCAACAAATGACACTGAATGTTTCAATCTGAGTGAAACTGCATCTGCGATAGCAAATATTTGTAAATGGAAAAGGCATATTCTACACAACAGAACAGGAGGTGGGCATTTTCTTTTTGAACGATGGTCAATATTCTTCTCCATTACTACGTCTTCCATACCACGGTCTTTGATTAAGCTTTGCTCGAGCTTTCGTTTTTTAATACATTCAAGAGCATTCTTCACGTCTGTAAAAGCAGTCCATTGAATTTCTTTGTTAACACTTTCCTCTGCCAGTTACCTCACGTTTGTTGTCAGAAAGGAGTGTCGGTGTACGGCATAATGATCGTCTTGGAGTGTTTATTACTTGATAGATCTTTAGTCTTTCTTACAGTCGAATAATCGTCTAAAAAAGCATTTAAATATGGGCATCAGTGCGAAAGCTGTTGTAGACAATCACTGCAACTTTCAACCAGGTACCCCGTCTGTTGATGAGCAAGGCGGTAAAGGAAGACTTTAAATTTGTAACCACCGTTGTACTCTGACAGGAACTTTCTTCAAGATTTTCATAATGCAGTTTCGTTTACGTAAAGGCGTTCTTCATTTAACGCATCACAAATACGAAGAGAAGCGTGCACGGTGCAGGTCACTTATTTTAAGTTACAGAACGTGGACTAGAGGTTTGAAAATGTATGTAAAAATGTTAGAAGCTTCACCTGTAAGCAGTAGCGACGCTCGGTAACTCTTACAGACTACTACACAAAACATGTGTTGCTGAAACTGTGCATTACCATATAATTAATTTGGAGAGATCTGCTTCAGTCGTACTAATTATTTGTTCAAACCACGACCAGTTTCGGGATTGTAAAATCCCATATTAAGATGTATGAAATTATTATATTTGGTAACACGTAACATGTGGTCGGCCCAGTCAGTGGGGGGAGCGGCTTTCCTACCATGCGGCTACCCGGCAGTGAAGTCCCGCCAACATGTAATGATTGGAACTCTTACACTGATTGGCGGACCGCATGTTGTGTGTTACAGAATACAATAACCTCATACACCTGAAGATTGGATTTTAAAATTCCGAAACCGGTCGTGGTTTGAATAAATAATTAGCACAATTGAAACAGATCTCTCTAAATTAATTATCGTGGTTCTCAGTTATGGATACCCTAAGTACCACATCTTTTGCTATGCGTTATGGTGGCATCGTCTGTTTTCTCAAGAAAGCAAGTTAAAAAAAAACAGGGATTTAATTTGTTGTCCATTCAGCAGGCCCATAAACATGTACACTACGTATTAAAAATCTTTGGATCATTATCTATTTTTCGTTCCAATCTAAGTCATCAAGAATTGCAATGTCTAAATATTTAGTTGATTTCAAAGCCTTTAGATTTATGTTATTTATCGTGTAAAGGTAATTTAACGGAGTCATTTTATACTCATACGTATGGCTTAGAGTCAATTGCCACCTTTCGCACCACACTGATCATCTGATGACCCCATCATCTGCAAAGAATCTGAGATGACTGCTTAGATTGTCTACTATATTATTTGTACATATTAGTGACAGCAAGCGCCTATAACACTTCGTTTGGAAACGCCAGTTATCTCTTCTGTTTGACCCTATGAATTTCTTTCAGTTACTACGAACTGTGACCATTCTGAGAGGAAGTCACAATCCAGTCGCACATCTGAGGCGATAGTTCGGAGGCATGCAATTAGATTTGAAGTCGCTTGTGAGTAAAGATGTCGAAAAGCTTCCGAATACCTAAAAATACCGAATCAATTTGACATCCCGTGTCGATAATATTCATTATTTCAAGTGAATAAAGTATAGCAGTGTTTCACAACGACGATACTTTTTGAATCTGTGCGGACTGTTTGTCAATAAAAAGTTTTCTTAGAGGTAAGTCATAATTTTCGAACACTACATGTGTCCCAAAATCCTACTGCAGATCGAGTTTAACGATATTGGTCTGTAATTCAGCGGATTTCTCCCATTTCCTTTCTTGTTATTGGTGTGACCTGTGCAACTCTTCTGTCTTTAGGTAAGGATCTTCCGTCGAGCGTTCGGTTGTATATGATTGCTGATTATGGAGCTTCTGCCTCAGCGTACTCTAAAAGAAACCTAATTGGTATACGGTCTGGGCAGCAGAGCTTTACTCTATTAAGTAACTAAAGCTGTTTAGTTACACACAGGATACCTAGTTGTAAATTACTCAAGTTGGCAGTTGTTCAAGATCCGAATGCTGAAATATTTGTTTCGTTTTCTTGAAATCTCGGGAAACCGTGTTTGGTAGCTATGCTTTATTGGCACTGTAATCAGTAACATCACCATTGTTATCGCGCAGTGAACGTATTGATTACGCCTTGCTGCTGGTGTGCTTTACATACGATCAGAATCTCTTTGGAATTTCTGCCAGACTCCGAGACTGAATTTTGTTGTGGAACTATTAACAGCATCATGCACTGATATCCGCACTAAATTTCGAGGTTCAACCAGCGTCTGCAATCCCTGAATTTTTTAAAAATTTCGCGTAGTTTTTTTCTATTTCGACAACATGTTCTGACCAGCTGTGAGTACCATGGCGAATCAGGACCATTTCTTACTAATTTATTTGGTTTATATCTCTCAACTGCTGTCGATACTGTTTGTTTGAATTTAAGACCCATCTGGTCTAGGCTTATGTAATCTGTTCGGAAGGAGTGGCGACTGACTCTCTTGAAGGCATAAAACGAACTTTTATCTGCGTTTTTAATACACATACTTCACGCTTATTTTTGCTTGATTTGGAGTCTACAAAATTCAGTCTTGCTACAACGAGCTTGTGGTCACTAAGCCCTGCTTTCGTCATGATGTTCCCTATTTACTCAGGATTATTTATTAGTAAGAGGTCAAGCAAGTTTTTGCAACTACTTACACTCCGAGTGGGCTCCTCAAGTAATAAACAATTTTCGGGGAAAGCAGTCGGTACAGTTTCGGAGTATAGTTTATGCTTACCACCTGCTTTGAACAAATAATTTCGCTGACATATCGAGATATCGAGGGTAATTTGAAATCACTACCACCTATTGTTGTATGAGAGGTTTCTGTTTGAAATGAGACTCAAGTTTTCTTCGAACTGGTCTTCAACTGCATCATCTGGCACTGGTGCTTCGGCAGGGGGTGGGGGGGTCGGAGGGAGGAACAACCAATTATTTATTCCAGTTGTTAACCAGTTGTTAAGTATAATCTTTGCCATACTAACAGGGACTGTCTAGATCATTTTCACAACAACCACTTCTAACAGCTACAACTCTCCACCTACATCATTATGTAAATCCTTTAACACCGTTAGGTCGTTTGTAAAATTTTCAACTGAACTTAATCTATAGCTTTAGCTAGCTTTCAGAACCTGTAACAATTTGAGCTTCAGTCCATGGAGCTCTGGTTCTTTCCGAACACAGCTACTACAATTTTCAACTACAGTACTGATTGTTGCTAGATCTACCTTCCTGTGTTTGCCCTGCACCCAATTAGAATGAAATCCTTCCTGTAATTTCCACTTTTAGATGCACTTGATCTGGGCAGGCCTCTGAATAGCGGTAACTTAAAAGGATGCGTCAGACAGTCAGGGCTGCTTTGCAGTGACGTCATGTCAGCTCTGCGTCCTTCGGTGGCGTGTATCCGTGGCGCTACCCGATGCGGAACAGCCAACGGCGGCGGCCCACTGGCGAGAGGTTCAGACTGCCGTCTGTCCCGTAGTTGCGGGGCGCGACGGCTGCTGTCGACGCAGATGCTGTCGATACAGCGGTATCTACTTTTTGAGCTTTTTGGTCACTGTCGCACCAGTAAACGGCTGTCTCATTGCACTGTTGCCGCGTTGTAGTTCCTTGTTCCACATGATTATATACTTCGATATATTTGATACTGATCTTGATGTTTTCCGTGGGGCTGTTCATAAACATTTAGAAAATTTGTAATAACATGGTAAAACACTTTAAGATTTTTGTACGTATTTTGCAATTCGCCTCTGTTTTGTAGAGTGTTGCCATCACAAAGGCAAATTATAATATTAAAATCAGCTCATTCTCTTTCAAATACTTCGTGTATGAAAGACACAATTGACAGCTTTCCTAGCTAACAGTAATTTTAATGCCAGCAATCGCGTTTATTCGACATGGTTAGTTTGTTGTGTGGGGCGTAAAACTTCTACCTGCCTGCGGCGAATCTTTCTAGATTTCCGTGGAATTTTACTACGTCTCATTCTGAATTAACGATACACATTTTACTTGGAAAAGGAAACGGAAATTCGTCTAGCTGTTGAGATCCGCCGTAAAAAGCACATAAAGCCCGAACAGAGGAGATGCCGAGGCTCGTAAATTCCGCTGCAGCAGCTAAAGTTTCCCAGCAGTCCATGAGGGGCATTATTACCTGCAGAAGCCCTCGGGGCAACGGCTCGTGTCATGTACTACTTTGGGCAGTAAAGATGCAGGAGACGGCCAGGCGGGTAGAATGCTTATCAGTTTGCTGGAGGTCTCGTGAGAATGCAAATTTTCTTGCAGGTTCAAATGATGATGATGCGTCTCGTCGTATATGAGGAGTTCTAGAGAGAAATCTAGAGCGAAATTAAAAGAGAAATTCTTTCCTGAAACAAGCTACATATATAACGTATCGAACCAGCGTGAAGTGCACAGCAGAAAATACGTCCCACAGTACCAGTTATTAGGTTTTCTTTTTTAACCTTCACGTATGGAACGCGGGAACAATGATTGTTTAAATGCCTATCTGCATTCTGTAATTAATCTAATCTGGTCCTCACGATCCGAATGGGAGCGATATGTCGGGGGTTGTACAATATTCCTAGTGTCAGCATTTAATGCCGGTTTTTGATACTTTGTAGTTAGGCTATTTATTGGATAGTTTACGTTACGTTCAGGAGTCTGCCAGTTGAGTTTCTTCGGTATCTATGTGAAACTCTCCCAAGAATCAAACGAATCTGTGACTATTCGTGCTGTCCTTCTCTGTATACGTTTATTATCTCCTATAGTTCTATTTGATACGGGTCTCACACACATGAGCAATATTCTTCGGTGGGCACACGAGTGATTTGTATCCTATGTAGACTGATTGGATTTCCTCATTGTTCAGCCGTGAGAGGTAGCTGCGATTCGCACGGCTCCCCCCCCCCCCCCCTCCCCCCACCCCCTCCCCCTATCGGAGGTTCGAGTCCTCCCTCGGGCATGGGTGTGCGTGGTGTTGTTCTTAGCTTAAGTTAGTTTAAGTTAGATTAAGTAGTGTGTAAGCCTAGGGACCGATGACCTCAGCAGTTTGGTCCCACAGGAGCTTTCAATTTTTCCTACTGCTCTACCAATAAACCGAAATCTACGAGCTGCTTTGCCCACGGCTGAACCTATGTGCTCATTTCGTTTCGTATCCCCACAAAGTGTTACAACCAGGCATTTAAAAGAGTTAATCGATTCATTTTTGTCTCATTGATATTATAGTCATAGGATACAATAATTCTTCGTTTTGTGCAGTGCACAATCTACATTTGTGAATATTTAAAACAACATGCCAATCTTTACGTCATTTTGAAATCTTATCAAGGTCTGAATTAACATTTATGTAACTTTCTCCAGACAGTGTTTCAATATAGGAAGCTGCGTCATCTGTAAAAGTCTGTTACTATTAATATTGTCTGCAAGATAATTAATATAAAACATGAACATATGAGTCCCAACACACTTCTGTGAGGCACACCAGAAGTTATTTCGAGATCTGTTCACGATTCTACATCCAAGATGATATGTTGCGTCCTCTCTACCAAAAAATCTTCAACGCAGCCACAAATTTCGCTTGATACGCCATACGGTCGTACGTTTGGTGGTAAGCGTAGATGTGATACTGAGTCATGTACCTTTCGCGAATCAAGAAACACTGCATGTACTTAACTGCCTTGACGCAAAGCTTTCAGTATGTCAAATCAGAAAAGTGCGAGTTTTTTTCTCACAGCTAGAATCCTCTGTATGTTGCCGGCCACGGTGGCCGAGCGGTTCTAGGCGCTTCAGTCCGGAACCGCGCGACTGCTACGGTCGCAGGTTGGGATCCTGCCTCGGGCATGGATGTGTGTGATGTCCTTAGGTTAGTTAGGTATAAGAGGTTCTAAGTTCTATGGGACTGATGACCTCAGATGTTAAGTCCCATAGTGCTCAGAGCCATTTGAACCTTTGTTTGTAATTACAAGTGCTGTTCGTATAAACTGTTGATTGCAGCGTAGGTCTCCATTGTTACTACGGAAATTTATTTGAAAGAATGTGATCATATTTGGAAAGTATTTTATCTTCATTGTTCCGTGACAGTGTGTCCACATCTTGTCAAACACAACCGAGGCATATTTAGGAATGAGAAACTTCCTTTTCTAGTTCTTTGTCAAACTCAGCTATTGCCTCTGATGAAAGACATGTTATTTCCTCTCATATCATCATCTTTAGCAAGATACTCCCCACTAAAGAACGTCGCTTAGAAGCAGAAGCAAAAGGGTGGATTATGAGGGTAAGGGCATATATCAATAATATTAATTTTTTTTTATCTTGGTAGATGAATATTCGCAGGATTTCACGTCTGTAGTCAGTTTCCACAGAAGTTTACTAGGTTGTCGGCTATTTTAATTTGTGAAGATATGAATCTACACTTCGACAAGTAGTAGAAGTGGCCCTCATCCACTACTCTTTCTTCTTCTTTTGCCGTATCTGTCAGTCACTGGATTTATATGAATGTTGCCACTTTCAGTTGTGAACTGGAGATATCTTCGGATCTATAAATGAGGAAACAAAAGCACCTAACCGAACCAAATGTTGCTTATAAGAAGTTAAAACATAATGTTTGTTTTAACTTCTTATTTTTGTTTCCTCCTTTATAGATCTGAAGATACGCAATGAATGCGTAACAATCTTATGATTTTATTGTTAGATAGTGTTCCTCTTACACTGTACTCCTGTATGTAAGCTGTTTTAAACATTACTTCAACGAATGGGGCAACACGAATTTGTCTTTGTTTCAAGCTTTCTTATTCTGTTACACTGATTTGATGCCTTTAATCCTTTCCTTCTATAACGTTATTGTATCTCTTTAGTTACTTAGTTTTGTTTTCTTACTAACAAAATGTTTCAAGATGTTTTTAGATAACAGTTTAATCCATTACTGTAAAACGAAAACCAGTGATTGTTGTTTGGTATAGCAAAAAAAAAAAAGTATAATTTTTCAATCATGGCTTTCTCCTAATCGACAATTATGTCGTATTTTAGTACAGTATGTATTATTCATTTTCATGGTTTCGTCTACATTCAAGTGTATTATGGATGTTGGTGCATTTGGTGCAAGCAGTAAGTCAAGTGCGAGATGGCTTGTTGAATGAAAGAAGTGTCATCGTGGTTCCTTTGTATAGCGCACGCAAAATACGTACCGTGGCCGCTAGATGCGCAGTCTGCTGGGGAAATGTGCGAGGAGCGGCAGTGCTGTGGGGCACTCACAGCGCTGTAGGGGAAATGCCGTCCGTTGAAGGGAAAGTGCCGTTCTAAACTGAACCTTACGCTCACATTTTTGTAGATATTAAGTGGGGGCCCTCAATGCCGACATTTGCATGGTGGCCATTCAAAAAGATCTACTGAGACCGCTGCTTTCGTTAGTATCTAAAAATAATTCCGCCGAAAATACAGCGATTTATTTTCGCCTGGTTTATTAACCATTTGTAACTTTCAGAGAAGCGTCATGAGTTGCGGATTTTGAGGAAATCCTACGCATTTCTCTTACTGGCATGTCAAAATTTGCTTCTTTTGATAAAACGTGGAGGAGTTTACATTGTCTCACCTCACCATGTTGTGCAAACAAACTTGCGAGAGAATTCTGAAACAGTGGTTTATTAAGTTTTTTAAGTGACGAACTGAGGAAAGGTAAAGTCAGTAGCTTATGAAAAAGTACATCCTCAGAACAAAAAAACGTGTAATGTCTTCACATATGTTGTTCCAAAGCCCATAACATATCTCGTTTTATCAGCTATCGATAGCCCTTAAAAATTACATTTTTTCACAGATAAGTCTGTAGTTATTGGAATAGTACAGTAGATAACAAAGTTTTATGTAAAATCGATATGGTAAAATACTATGCTTTTTGCATGCTATCATTTGCCAAAATCTCCTTTCGATACCAGAAACAGTTTATGAAATATTTGGAATGTTGTGGATATTTCACTCTGGCTTCATCTCTGGCGCGGCGCGATCACAAATGAGTGGACCACATCAGATCAATTTTCTCGAGATTGTTGACAGATAGATACATCAACCCAAGTGTAAAGAAAAATTCAATATGTTAGCTAAATTTCATATGCAACATATTATGTAATACCCACCAAACTCAAAATCATATCGACCTCTATTTTCCATTGCACACATTTCCGAATGTACGCAGTGTCTTACTTTCACGTCAATATCACAATAACTATGACCAATAACGAAATGGTGTGCACATCATCATGACCCTGACATATAGGGTATAATTAAAGCAGAAAAGAAATTTTTTACCAAATAGTTTCTGTAAAATCGTTTGAGAAAGACTGCATGGTGTGTGTTTAGATTCTGTCATAGTTGATCGGCCGAAAGGTGGAAAACACTTATCGGCCTCTCCTTCCGAACAAAAGAATGAAATCGTCCACGCTTTGGACCAAAACTGATCACTACACATCGGCCACAGTGTCCTCCCGAGCTATAAATGGTGGCAGCGTCCAGGTCTTCATCTCATAATCTGCATTTAGGTTGTCTGTGATTTCTCTGATGCTTATCATGAGTTACGAGTTGAACGTGTTCCGCTCAGAGCATTTTGATGGCTTAAAAGACGTTCTCTTGAAGGTGATCGAAGGTGAAAGTACTACAACCACTGATGGCAACATCAAGAAAGTGTACCATTTCGAATAATTGGACAATTAGTTATTAAAAATGTATGAAATAGCTAATGCCGTAAACATTTTACAAGAAACAGTGCTGTACATTTCACACCAAGAACTGTACATGAAAAAAAAAAGGTTCTGAGCACTATGGGACTTAACATCTGAGGTCATCAGTCCTCTAGAACCTAGAACTACTTAAACCTAACTAACCTAAGGACATCACACACATCCATGTCCCAGGCAGGATTCGAACCTGCGACCGTAGCGGTCGCGCGGTTCCAGACTGAAGCGCCTAGAACCGCTCGGCCACGCCGGCCGGCCAACTGTATATGAGAAACCTTGTACAAAATTGGTCCCACATTGGTACAAAAACTGGGTAGTACAATGTTTCCATGGGTTCAAAAATAACTCAACCGGTTTGATGTTGGATTTTTTTAAAGGGAGACTTGGATCCATTTTTCATGTCAGGAATGTGGCAACAATGAAAACTGCGAGTAGAAACCGATTTTCGTAACCCATAAAAGGAAATGTCTATTCTATCTGCCAGCAAGATACCTAGCCGGCCGCGGTGGCCGTGCGGTTCTAAGCGCTGCAGTCCGGAACCGCGGGACTGCTACGGTCGCAGGTTCGAATCCTGCCTCGGGCATGGATGTGTGTGATGTACTTAGGTTAGTTAGGTTTAAGTAGTTCTAAGTTCTAGGGGACTGATGACCTAAGATGTTAAGTCCCATAGTGCTCAGAGCCATTTGAAGATAACTGTCCAGGTTTTCTGGACTGCAAAAATGTTTATGCCACGCTTACATTGAAAAGGTTAAAACAATTGCTTGTGATTGTTTTTCAAGCCCTCATGAGCAACAATAAAACATGTGAGAAGAGATGTATTTCTAGAGGAAAAAAAATTAATCTCCATTCATTTGAGCATTTACAGGGGCTTTGATACATGAAAAACTTAGAATTTAAAATGTACGTTATTTGAGATTCACTCTATTCAGCAGATTTAACAACATATAATTTTCAGCCGTTCTCATATCTACAAAAAATCTATACTTGGAAAACGTTTTGTATCCAATCAAGGAGTTTTGGAGTGTGAGTATTTGGGAACCCTGCTGGACACAATCGCCTCTGCGGGTCTTGCTCTGTGTAGTCGTGTTTAGCGTCTTCTTGGCGGCGCATTGGGAGCAGTTAACGCCACGCAGTTGCCTTTTCTCGCATCGTAAATGTCATGGATTTGGCGACGGCTCTGTGCGAACACACAGTGAATTATTGTTGTCACTCCTTTCCGTTACGCCTGACACTCAGTCATGTGACAACAGAATGTAGTGACTGTGATGATAAACAGCTGCAATGTCACACTGCAAGGGATCAGCGAATTAGCCATAAATATCTCTAGCTCTACACTAACTTCCTTAACGGGCCGTAACAAATGCGCAGTAAAATAAAGCACCACTTTTAGATTCTAGGCACAGATTCTTGTTGATTGTTGTTTCTGCATGCTTTGAATAGTTAATAATGCCAATTTGTGTTGTACTCAAAAACACGGAGAATAGGTCTGGATTAAAAAATACAAAGGAAAAATTGTATGATTGGGACATTTAATGTGGTTTTGGCTGCAGAAAAACTCATAATCTTAAAATACGAACCGTTAGAAAATTCACTCAGTTCACTCGGTTTTTATCTGTTGCAAAATCTAAACGAATACACTGACGAGTCAAAACACAATTACAACCGTCTGCTTAATATGAAGTAAGTCCACCTTTTGAATGCAATACAGCAGCGAATCTACATTTCACGGATTCTGCAAGTCACTGATAGGTCTCCGGAGGCATGTGTCATCAGATGTCTACTCACAGGTCACCAAATTCGGTGTTTTCTGGCCACGGATTTTGGGCACGATAGCGTCAGACATGTGTTCCATCGGACTCAGATAAGATGAACTGAGTGACCATGACAACAACGTGAGCTTACTCAACCCACATAGCACAATTATGACCTTGTGACGTGGACAGTTATCCTGCTGCAACCTGTCATCAAGGCCAGAGTAGACAACAACCACGGAAGGATGAAGGTGGTCCAGAGTGATTGCATAATCCACAGCTGTCATGTTGCCTTCGACTAATATCACAAGTCTAATAAAAGCCCAAGTGAATGACCTCTTTAATTTAATACTGCTCCCACCAGTCTGTGTCAATTATGTGATACATGCTTCGAGTACTCATTCCTCTGGATGACCATCGACCTGGCGTAACAAGAAAGAAGATCCTACCGGGCACCTGACGCATTTCCGCGTCGAATCTCGATGACTGAGATGGTGTACCAAGAAACGTGGTCCTATCGACCAGTTGACACCTTTACATTTATCGGGGGACCAGTCTCGATAATCTAACTGCTGTAACAAGAAATGTGGTCATATCGACCACTTGACACGTTTCCAGTGATTAGGTGTCCAATTTCGATGATCGAACTGGTACAACAAGAAAGTGGTCCCATCGACCAGTTGACTTGTTTCCATGGAATGGGGTCAAATCTCGATGATCTCGTGCCCACTCCAATCGCAATCGACGATGTTATTGAGTAAATATGAAAACTGGTATAGTTTGTCTGCTGTGATGTCCCACGTTCAATAATGTGCACTGAATGGTGTGCTTCGAAATACTTGGGCCTATATCGACATTGCACACTGTCGTCAGATCTGCCCCAGGTCGCCATCTGTACTGCTTTACACAGAGGGCAATCTAACAGATTGTCGCCTACTCGTTCATCCACTGTCCGTAGATGTTCACGACAGTAGCTTGTAAACAGCCGACCACTACCCTTTGTCGAAGTCGCTTATGTCATTGGATTTCACCATTTTCGGTCCGTATCGTCTCTGTTCCGGTTCTACACTTAATTTGTGCAGCATCACTTGCCCACAACGCTACCAGGCGGCATTCAGGCTGCTGATTCTATGCATGCTGCTTCGGGATGTTAAGTCTACAATACCTGTAGTATTGAGGTAATTTGATAAGTTCTTGTTTTGTCCCTCTCATCTGCGTCAATGTACAATCTTTTGTTGCGTTGGTTTCCGGTTTCGATCTGACAAGCCTATTACCAAACCACAAACCTAAAAATTACAAAATACAGGTGCTACAGCAATGTTTACATACGTATGCGTGTCCTTATTATAAATACTTACATGCTTATAGACACATCTTGTAATTAATCGTAACTAGTCATAACATGGTGCCAAAAGGCACGAATAGCTTTTCTACATGAAGCCATACTGTAAGCGACAAGTACCCTCATTGATAAGATTGCGCCGACCAGAGTGGCCGAGCGGTTCTTGGTGCTACAATCTGGAACCGCGCGACCGCTACGGTCGCAGGTTCGAATCCTGCCTCGGGCATGGATGTGTATGATGTCCTTAGGTTAGTTAGGTATAAGTAGTTCTAAGTTCTGAGGGACTGATGACCTCAGAAGTTAAGAACCATAGTGCTCAGAGCCATTTGAACCATTTTTTTGACAAGATTGCCTATGTGTCTCCTGTTGCACCTGACCAACACAACCAAAGTGACAAGTATAACATTTAGTGGTGAACAGGACTCCTTGGTTGTTGTCGCTCTTATTAATAACGTTCATGCACATATTGCTGCCTGTTAATATATTACGGTGCTGCCGTATCCACAGTCATTTATTGATAACATTTTTAAAAAGTGGAGAAACATCAGTTTTACATTACAGATAATCTTAACAATTTTGTTTTACGGAATAACGTAGTATCCAAATGAAACATATAAGCACAGGAAGTGATGACATAGCGCTCTATCCTGTGTACAACACAGTATTTTTATTGCATGTTACAATACCAAAAATTACTACATTCTATCCGGAAGTCAATACTAAAATCTAAAATATAATTTTTATGTGTTATCCAATTACTGTTTCAGGAAATGAAAATAGGATGAAAGACATAAAACAGTTATATCTTTTTTAAACTAGAATGTACGTATAACCTTTGGTAACGAAACTCTACTTGCCAATAAATGAACATCACTCAGCATCATACTAAATATCATCCGACGCAATCATCATCCATACGCGAAGGCAACATTCGAAGCCAAAGCGTTGTTTGTACATTCGTCAATCATGCGTATAACAGTAGGTAAGAGTGTTATATAAAAATGGCGTTAATATATCGTTCAGTAGGGCTACATGAAAAAAGGACCGGTGACAAATAACGTACGTCATCACGATGCATGCAGTAAATGGTCATGCACATTTGAAGGAATGTATCAAACGACTACGCACGCACGCAAACTACGCGCGCTAGTATTCCAACTCTCGGTGCATAGTGGTTGCAATGTTCGGCTCAGCAGCGAAAGTACTTGAAAAACTTTCTGTGCCCAATAACGAAGTGATACACATTGAAATTTTGCAGAACTCTGATAATCGGTCTCCGAAGATGGCACAAAAATAGACAGTGTGCGTGTGACAGTAGGCGACAATCTGTTAGATTCCCCTCTGTGTAAAGCAGTACAGATGGCGACCTGGGGCAGATCTGACGACAGTGTACAATGTCGATATAGGCCCAAGTATTTCGAAGCACACCATTCAGTGCACATTATTGAACGTGGGACATCACAGCAGACAAACTATACCAGTTTTCATATTTACTCAATAACATCGTCGATTGCGATTGGAGTGGGCACGAGATCATCGAGATTTGACCCCATTCCATGGAAACAAGTCAACTGGTCGATGGGACCACTTTCTTGTTGTACCAGTTCGATCATCGAAATTGGACACCTAATCACTGGAAACGTGTCAAGTGGTCGATATGACCACATTTCTTGTTACAGCAGTTAGATTATCGAGACTGGTCCCCCGATAAATGTAAAGGTGTCAACTGGTCGATAGGACCACGTTTCTTGGTACACCATCTCAGTCATCGAGATTCGACGCGGAAATGCGTCAGGTGCCCGGTAGGATCTTCTTTCTTGTTACGCCAGGTCGATGGTCATCCAGAGGAATGAGTACTCGAAGCATGTATCACATAATTGACACAGACTGGTGGGAGCAGTATTAAATTAAAGAGGTCATTCACTTGGGCTTTTATTAGACTTGTGATATTAGTCGAAGGCAACATGACAGCTGTGGATTATGCAATCACTCTGGACCACCTTCATCCTTCCGTGGATGTTGTCTACTCTGGCCTTGATGACAGGTTGCAGCAGGATAACTGTCCACGTCACAAGGTCATAATTGTGCTATGTGGGTTGAGTAAGCTCACGTTGTTGTCATGGTCACTCAGTTCATCTTATCTGAGTCCGATGGAACACATGTCCGACGCTATCGTGCCCAAAATCCGTGGCCAGAAAACACCGAATTTGGTGACCTGTGAGTAGACATCTGATGACACATGCCTCCGGAGACCTATCAGTGACTTGCAGAATCCGTGAAATGTAGATTCGTTGCTGTATCGCATTCCAAAGGTGGACTTACTTCGTATTAAGCAGATGGATGTAATTGTGTTTTGACTCGTCAGTTTATATTTTGTAACAGATAAAAACTGAGTGAACTGAGTGAATTTTCTAACGGTTCGTGTTTTAAGATTATGAGTTTTTCTGCAACAACGTTGAAAAATAGGCAAGACTGAAAAAGAATTTCACACTGATGCGTAAACGCCATCGTGTTTAGCATATTGTGTCGTCCAGTGGTTCATAACTTTGGCTTCGGTAAATGATGAGGCGGCAGTGCAGTTTCCCAGAGTGGTGGTCGGTACCCGGAGAGTGCTGCCGTTGTCTACACTCTAGCAATGTCCGTCTGTCTATAACTACGACCTACCAACCGCCGTGCCGCTTCTCTGAGTACGCGGCACCGCCTAGTTACATTCGCAGCAGTAGTGCACCGCTGGAGGAGACAGTTGCCGTAGTTTGCCGGCTGTGGAAATTTCGCGAGCGTTGTGCTGTTGCTGCCCCAGTGTCCACTGTTCGTTGTCCTCCTCGTGCAGAGTTTCCTGAGACCAGATGCCGTCGTGACAGAAGTTGGCAGCGCGCTAAGCCGGAGCTGTAACTCCAAGGCGGCGCTCCAGGCCGGCAGCTGGCCCGCTGGGCAACCACGGTGGGCGACGTATGGAGCCATTGTGTCGCGAATACGTCTACGTTGAACGTCTCATACGCCATTCTGAATATTTAAGGAAAGCTGAAGAACCTTAAAAATAAGCTTCACTGAAAAACTATACACTGATTCGTAAAATACGTTATTTATGGAATTGGGACATCTAGTGGTTTGTAACTGTGGTTTAGGTTGTGTAAAACAGCTTGAAACATCTGACTACTTTACAAATGACTTAATGGATTAAATATTTGACATTAAGCATGAAAGAGACAGAAAGTTTAGAAAAGATTTGAAATCATGCTTAAAATTTGCTGAAAGCTCGAAAGTCCTCTCTAGTATGAAACACTAAATGGATGTAAACTGTGCAAGTTGGATTCCATTTTGGGCAAAAGCAAATATTTCAAGTCCTTCAATGTTTGTGACGTCATATCTCCTTAACTATGTGCCGTGCAATGATATAATTTTGCAGTTACACCTACATGCAGTAATACACGTAGATACTGTCTGGGAAGTTTGTTGCAAATAGAGTTAATAGCGAAACGTGGTAAAGACGTCATGGCTGATTTATGTTGAAATTTTACTGCGTGTCGTTTTAAGCAGAAGCTAGTTTTTCATCCATCTAAATGTCTATGATATTACATCTGCAGAACCATAAGTTGTACGATGATAAAATTTTGCAAATATTTTCAATGGTGTTTCCGGATACTGTTGCATACAGCTTTGTACACAATGGTAAGGAGAGTTAGACTGCACAGTAGTGCAGCGACTATCATCTTAGGTAAGCTGCATACGTGCAGAAATGATTCGCGACGAGTTACCGCAACAAACTAAAGATTTACCTAACTTTAATTTCTCCACGTGCATGAAGACTCATCGCAAATAATGCTGCAAGAAATAAGAGTCCAGCTCATACAACAACAAAAGATGAGGATCGCTGTACTACGCATGGACAATGGTGTCGTAGAGATGAAGATCCAGATGTAAGTGCGCTGAGTAGCTGCCGCCAGCCGTCACATCCTACACCCATCAAAAAAGTTTTGCGTCTTCTCGGTTCCCAGAGTTCCGGAACATTTCCAGAAAACTGGAATACAGAACAACATAAACATCATTTGCGCCCTTTTTATTGCTCATGAAAATCTGAAAATCACATATTGCATCTTGTACCACCATAGAGCGAGACCTTCAGAGGTGGTGGTCCAGATTGCTGTACACATCGGTACCTCTGATACCCAGTAGCAGTTCCTCTTGCATTGATGCATATCTGTATTCGTCGTGGCATACTATCCACAAGTTCATCAAGGCACTCTCGCTCCAGACTGTCCCACTCCTCAACGGCGATTCGGCGTGGATCCCCAAGTGTGGTTGCTGGGTCACGTCGTCCGTAAACAGCCCTTTTCAATATATTCCAGGCATGTTCGAGAACATGCTGGCCACTCTAGTCGAGCGATGTCGTTATCCTGAAGGAAGGCATTCAAAAGACGTGCACTATGAGGGCGCGAATTGTCGTCTATGAAGATGAATGTTTCGCCAATATGCTGCCGATATGGTTGCACTATCGGTCGGAGGATGGGACTCACGTACCGTACAGCCGTTACGGCGTCTTACATCACTACCAACGACGTACGTCGGCCCCACATAATGCCAACCCAAAACAGCAAGGAACCTCCACCTTGCTGCATTCGCTGGGCAGTGTGCATAAGGCCTTCAGCCTGACCGGGTTGCCTCCAAACACGTCTCCGACGGTTGTCTGGTCGAAGGCACGTGCGACACTCATCGGTGAAGAGAATGTGATGCCAATTATGAGCGGTCCCTTCGCTATGTTGTTCGGTGCATCTGTACCGCGCTGCATGGTGTCGTCGTTGCAAAGATGGACCTCGCCATGGATGTCGGGAAGTCGGGAGTGAAGTTGAGTCGTAAGACAACGTCCTGTGCCGGCACGAAAAGCGTTATTCGACATGGTGACGTTGCTGTCAGGGATCAAAAATGGTTCAAATGGCTCTGAGCAGTATGGGACTCAACTGCTGTGGTCATCAGTCCCCTAGAACTTAGAACTAATTAAACCTAACTAACCTAAGGACATCACACACATCCATGCCCGAGGCAGGATTCGAACCTGCGACCGTAGCAGCAGCGCGGCTCCGGACTGGAGCGCCTAGAACAGCACGACCACCGCGCCCGGCTGTCAGGGATCCTCCGAGCCTTTCGTAGATAGCGGTCATCCACTGCAGTAGTAGCCGTTGGGCGGCCTGAGCGAGGCATGTCATCGACGGTTCCTGTCTCTCTGTATCTCCTCTATGTCCGAACATCGGTCTGATTCACTCCGAGACACCTGGATACTTCCTCCGTTGAGAGCTCTTCCTGACACAAAGTAACAGTGCGGACGCGATTGAACAGCGGTATTGACCGTCTAGGCATGGTTGAACTACATACAACATAAGCCGTGTAACTCCTTCCTGGTGGACTGATTGGAACTGATCGGCTATCGGACCCCCTCCGTCTAAAAGGCGCTACTCTGCATGGCTGTTTACAACTTTGGGCGGGTTTAGTGGCATCCCTGAACAGTCAAAGCGACTGTGTCTGTCTTGAGTCGTGCGCGCCTCGTGTTCATTCTGTTTATTGTTTGTCATCTTCTCTTACCGTACTGCCGACTCGTCTTCTTATTCCATTGACTGGCGTCACTAACTTCCTGCCTTACCTGCCCGTGAGTAGCAGCAGCAGCACTTATCGATAAGTGTTCTGTCGTACTATCTACGGAGCGACCGGGTCGTCGTGTGTCTGGAAGTCAGTCACGCACGGAGCAGGAGTCGGGGACGGAGCAGCGGTCAGGGACGAAGGGGAGTCGGGCACGGATCGCCAGTGAAGTGCGTACAGCTAGTACTCGCCGACCGCTGACGACACACATGTACTGTCCGACGTATAGAGACTGGAGCGGGAACGACTGCTGGTTGGTCGTTCGGGCGGTCGTCGACCGCTTACGGAAACTCTGTGTGTGTGTGACTTGTCATTTCTCCTTGTTGTTCCACGGTGTTTTGTTTTACGATTGTTCGAGTTCTTGTGCAGATTTGTTTACGTGAAACCGTGTGTAGCTACTGTGATTTCCACTGAGCAGATAAATGCTGCCTGCGTACTGGAGTAGTCAGTCGGTCGGTTGAAACAGAGCAGCGAGTGTGTCGGGTGGAAGGGAACCGATTAGGCTGTTGATTGGTTCCTCAGCCGTCCCTAGGTCGTGTTGCCACCCGATTCTTCAGTGTTACGATTGGCTCCCAGTCTCAACTAAACTGTGGTGGAGTTTCCTCCACAGGCCGACTCTTGGAACAAAAAAAATGAATTGTTCAAATGTGTGTGAAATCAAATGGGACTTAACTGCTAAGGTCATCAGTCCCTAAGCTTACACACTACTCAACCTAAATTATCCTAAGGACAAACACACACACCCATGCCCGAGGGAGGACTCGAATCTCCACCGGCGCCGGGACCAGCCGCACAGTCCATGACTACAGCGCCTTAGACCGCTCGGCTAATCCCGCGCGGCGCTCTTGGAACAATTCTGAGTACCACTGTTTGTTGTTTGTAATTGTCATTTTCTTTAGTCGCAGGTACTGCGCCAGGCCTTCAGCCGTGTATTAATATTGTCTGTTTGATGTTGAGCATGTGGCCTCCAGCCGAATTTCATAACAACTTTAAGATTAGGACTTTAACAGTGTTTCATTTAAAATTCTTGTTGCTCTGCGTTTAGGCCTTCAGCTGCGTTTGTTTCAGAATCTGTGGCTTTAATATATAAATCCTTGTCTGTAAAGTTTCTCTTTCATTATACTGAATTCTTGAAACGGCCTTCAGCCGTGTTCTGTAAATGTTTATCTTAATGTTATCTTTTATTATTCTTGAGTAATCGTTTGGGCCTTCAGCCGACAAGATACTTTAAGTTTTCTTAAGATGTTTTCCAGTTGTACTGTGTAAAAGCTTATCTTTAATGCCTCTCCTTTATTATGTAAGGATTTTTTTTCTTATATTACGCTTTCAGCCGAAGAATTAACTTGAATCTTCCTTAATATGGCCTTTAGCCGGAATTTGTAGATGCTTGGCTTTTAACGAATTTCCTTAGCTGGTCTGAAATATTATTTCGTCCTTTATCCGAGAAGATATTGTAATTTTACTTAAGTAAGGCCTTGAGCCGTCTCTAAATCCTGTTGTTTTAAGAGCAGCCATTTAAACTTGTTCTGGGGAAGTTACTTGGGACCTTAGCCTTGAATTGATCTTTGTTGTTTTAAAGAGAAATCTGTGCATTGGGTTGAGGATTAAAGTTGTGTGTGTTCTTGTATGACTAACAGTAATTGACCTTGGCCCCTTTCGACATCCTGCTCCGCTCTGTCCTGCGAAACCGGATTTCAGTCCCCAAAGTTGTAAGGTGGCAGAATAAATGTTCAGATTCGCACCTTACATAAGACCTTTACAAAGCGCTATGAGAAGGTGAAGATGACACCTAACGTATATCGATCGTTATGATAACGTTCGCCTATCAATATGTAATGCAAAAAGGGATGGCAGTCAATTGACAGTAATTAAAACACCGTTCCTACACAATGTATGTGTTTGAGTGGAAGGTAGTGCAGGGAACACCATTCGAGTCGCTTTTAGTTTTGAAAAGCCAACTCCACAACGGCGTAGCGAAACCTCACGGCGGGAGTTACGCCGGCGACCACTTGGCAGGAAAGAGGACGGCGATCCCGAGCCAGGTGGTTCAAGATGGAGGGTCGCCTGTAGCAAGGGCATCAGTACAGGGGCAGAGAAGAAGCTTTAGAAAACTGCGTTTCGAAATTCCAAAGGGAGACGAACAAAAGCAAGTGACGCATTTTCGTTAAGCGAGTGCAACATGTGGATAGGTCAACGTACTTTATGCGTCTAGAACGGGCAAAAAACGTCCGATTGGCGGAAACTCTCTAGGAAGGAGAAAACTACGGAAGTTTCGACGCAGTTTGATAGAAGGTACGTTGCGATTTGTAGAGGGTGTTTCTACAAAATAAGAGGAACGCTCCTTTGGCCGGAAAAAGCCGTGACATGAGAAAGGAATCCAAGTGGAGGGAGGCAGTTCTGCCATGAGAGGACAAAAGAGAAATCTTGATGAGGACTCTCCTCTGAACTGGCGTCAAATGCAGAACGGAGCGCTTAACGCTCCGTACGACGCAGAGAAGAAGTTGGTGTGGACACTGCGTTCACAGCAGCTGAACTCCAGCTAAAATTAGCTGCAGCAACGTTTAGCTCCAACTGTGAAGAAACGAACCAGCCAAATTAGTTAATAGTTCTTGCGAGAACTGAGAGGGCACTATAATATGCACGCTGCTCCAACCATGCGTGTGTATATCGCCGCATGATTAGACTAGGGCTGAGTACATGTTTTCTCGCATAACGAGAAACATAGGGAAAGTTTCTGCTGGAAAGTTCAGCAAAGGCCAGATTAGTTTTGTAGGAATTTCAGTGGGCGAGAGCGGCCTTGCAGACAGCAGTACGTCGCAGCTTAAGGTAAATACCGCGTACAGAGGCGCTCAAATTTGTCACTTGTCTAACCATCTACCGTAGACTTGATTGTCATCCGAAATAGTACCGAACTTTGAACCGGAATCGGACGATTTTCGTAGTACTGACCAACATCTTAACGTATGTGTAGGAGCAATTTTGTAAAGAAACGTCCAATTAAACTTTCATATTATTGCACTTAGGATTAATGTAAAGAATCTTCCAATTAAACTTTCATAATATTGTGCTTAATATTAATGTTCTTTCAGAGATTTAATATTTAACATTGTTTTGTATAAACTTATTTCACTTTCTGATGTTGGGGAGATGCGTTATCCATTGCGCTGTTTTTATCTTGGCGAGTTGAAAACTGCGTGAAAAGCTGTAATTTGGTGAGAACTATTGCGACATTAAACTTGCCATTTCACCTCACACAGTGTTCTCAATTCAAGAATAAGCAAAAAAGATAACCCCCACAACCTTACAAAGTAAGTGCCTATCCTCCGGAATTCTGGGAACCAGGGTGATGCAAACCTTTTTTTGATGTGTGTATGTTGTGGCGGCCAGGGCACTCTTAGCCCAGAGTCGCCGGAGGTGTGGCTTAACAGGCGTGCAACATTGGGTCCACCAGATCCCACGCGACTGCCTTCGGCATCAGACAGAAAACTGCTATACTCTTGCCAACTTTGCGACTCCCGCAGTGTGGTATCGGTATGTGAAATCACAGATACAGACTGCAAACTGTGTTGTGATTAGAGTTGCTAGTAAAGAAGTAGTAAATGAAACCACTATTTCCGATGAACAGCGAAACTCTAGTAAGCGATAATATGTTTTCCTTTCATTATTTTTTGGGTGATGTCAACGAGAAAAAGTTTTGGTAAGGTTTAAAATTATATGCAGAGTTTGATGGAAATCGCTGTGTTCTCTGCTCAGAATAAAGTACGGCTGTTTACTCGTCGCCAGTGTTTTTGCCTCAAGAAAATAAGACAGTTTTTAAACGTAATTTTTCTTTTACTGTGTTAAACTTTTAAAATAATATTACACTTCTTAACGAGTAGATTACGATAACATTTAAAATTTTTAATCTCGGTCAATAATTACGCGAAATTCTGAAAATTAAATTTTTTTAGCCATTAGAGAAGCGATCTGCAACTGGTCCAGTTTCAGGTGCCGGGCTATTAGCTTAGTAACGTACAGGAGGTGGACGAAGGTATGGAAACGCAAAAATCATAACACATTACCATGCCTAATCGGTGCAGGAAAACCGTTGGCATTCAAAGCAGCTTCCTGTCGTCTCGGTATGGATAAATGCAGGCCCTGTATGGTTTTCCTGCAAAAAGGTGGCAAGTTCTGGTACCGATGATGGAGGTGGATAGCGATCACGCACCCTTCTCTCCAAAGCAGACCACAAAGGCTCAGTAATATTGAGATCTGGTTGACTGTGGTGGCTAGGGGAAATGGGAAAAATCATCCTCATGCTCAAAAAACCGATCCCGGACGATGCAAGCTGTGACAAGGAGTCCTGTCGTTTTCGAATACAGCGTCACCATTACGGGACAAATATAAAACCATGGAATGGGCCTCATCAGCCAAAATGGTCACATATTCCGTGGCAGCGATACGATCTAACAGCGTAAATGTGAAGTAATGGCTCAGCCATCAATGAACCCATCTAAATGTCACATAGATCTGTACTGGATGACCTTACTAATGATTAGGTCGATCACTATGGAATCATGTGACTTTAATGACAGGTTTGTACAATAGATAACTTAATGAATTTACTTTGTTAAACAGGGATGGCCCTAGCGTATGTGAAATGTGGGTGCTGTAACTCACAAGATGATAAGATAGGGAGTTTCATCAAACTAATGCATGAAACAATGCTCAATATAGAACCCTATTTACTGCAATTTGCTTTGTACTCGAAGTTCAACACAAATGCACAAGGACATGAAATCGTCATTATAGAAGTTACAATAAAATTAAAATATCAGCTCGTTGGCAAGGGTTGGGTAAGTGGGATCAGCTCAAAATGTAAAGTTAGCAAGACATTTGGTAGAAAAATTATGTTTTCAGAAATTGCACAGTCATTGCCGAATGTTAATCGGGACTGCAGAAAGAATCATACATGAACACACTACCCTATCCGAGCACATGTTGAGTTCGTGGTTGCTAATAAACGGACTTGTATTAGAAATGCAAAGTCCCTAATGTCAATCTGAAACTCTCCTAGCATTTGATTTGCGATCGCTGCAGTTGCTCACCATACTTAGCGTTACTGGTGCCTCAAAGTGGCAGCTACGGTGGCTGGAAAATCTAAGGCTGCACCAAAGGCTATTCTCAGGACCTGGAATCGAAGTTACTTTCTCGATAAATGTGTCCCCTGGCAAGTATCGGATACAAGTAAATTCCACAACAAGGAGCAAAATGTTTATCTTTTTGCGCATGAGCCTTGTGCATGGTTTTGATCACCAATAACAGTGGTTCCTCCGAGTGACGCAGAATCAGGTGTACGCTAATGAAGCAAAATACTCAGTTTTAAAGCACCTAATCAGCCGTACGGTCCTATTAGAGTGGGAGCTCAGAAACAAGCATCTTCTGACTCCCGCCAGCTGCCCTGTTTCGCGTTTTAGCCAACCAGGCTTTCGCAACGTAACTGCAGTGATTTCTGTTCTCTCGCTCTAGACTTTATTTATATCACGCAATGGTAGCTACCCTTACTGTTACTTAGCAGAGTCAACAACAAGGGAATTAGGCTCCGTTGACTTTCCCGGCGTAGTAATTTGTGATATTCATTTCGGGTCTCCAGCCGGAACATATCACAAAATAGCGGTAAGCTGTAGGAAGAGTCAGATAATATACGAAGGTAATCCAAAAAGTAAGGTCTCCTATTTTTTATAAGTACAGAACTCTGTTTGTGTGGCAGTTGGTCACACTGCTATGAAGAGTGCTTCACGCGCTGTGTGCAAACATGGGTACGGCGCACTGAGACGCTCAGTCTTGGCTTGGCAACCGTTGAGAATGGAGCTCCCGTTGGATGTTACCGCCAAGTGCGAATTGCGCGCAGTTATTCGGTTTTTGAACGCAAGGGGCACTGTGCCGATTGAAATCCATCGCCAATTGACGGAAGTGTATGGTGAGTCGTACATGGATGCCAAAAATGTTCGTAAGTGGTGTAGAGAGTTTGCAGCTGGTCGGACCGAAATTCACGACGAACAAAGGAGTGGGAGACCGTCAATTTCTGAGGATATAGTGTTGAAGGTTGAGCAAAGCATGGGTGAAGATCGGCGGATCACCCTGGATGATCTCTGCACGTTGGTTCCTGAGGTTTCCCGAAGCACCGCTCACAGAATTTTAACAGAAACATTGAGCTACCGGAATGTGTGCGCAAGATGGGTGCCACGCATGCTGACTGGGGACCACATGCGGCAACGAGTTGATGCTTCCCGCGCATTTCTTCACCGCCTTGCAGTCGAACAGGACAACCTTCTGGACTCAATTGTCACGGGTGACGAAACCTGGGCATACCACTTTACACTTGAGACCAAGCATCAATCACGCCAGTGGTGGCATCTGTCTTCGCCAAAGCCGCGGAAAGTCAAACAAACAGTCCGACAACCGTTTTTTGGGATCGGAAAGGGGTATTGTTGGTCGACTTTATGCCCACTGGGACGACAATTAACGCTGACAAGTACTGTGAGACTCTGAAGAAACTCAAACGGGCAATTCAGAACCGGTGAAGAGGAATGTTAAGCAAGGTCGTACACATTCTCCATGACAACGCTCGCCCACACATCGCTCGGCAACCGTTGCTTTCCTGCAACAGTTTCAGTGGAATATAATCACCCACCCACCCTATAGACCTGACCTGGCGCCCAGTGACTATCACCTGTTTCCTAAGTTAAAATAACATTTGGCCGGAAAGTGATTCAGCTCCGACGACGAGGTGAAAGAAGAGGTTCATAATTTTCTGAACAGCATGGCGGCGAGCTGGTATGACATGAGCATACAGAAACTGCCACAGCGTCTACAAAAACGCATTGAAAGAAATGGTGATTATTTCTAAAAAGAGCTAAAAGTTCAAGCAGTAAACTGATGTAAACCATTATAGAAATGAACAGGTCTATGTACTTATAAAAAAATAGGAGACCTTACTTTTGGGATTACCCTCGTACAATATGTCCAAGAGCCGAGAGGGAATAATAAGAATGGACGACCAGGAACGAAGTGCTCGGATTAAAAAAGGTTTAAACAGGGATGTAGTCTTTCGCTCCTACTGTTCAATCTGTACATCGTGGAAGCAGTGATGGAAACAAAAGAAAGGTTCGGGAGTGTAATTAAAATTCAAGGTGAAAGGATATCAATGATACTATTCGCTGATGACATTGCTACCTTGAGTGAAAGTGAAGAAAAATTACATGATCTGCTGAATGGTATGAACTCTCTAATGAGTACAGAATATGAACTGAGAATAAATCGAAGAAACATAAAAGTAATCAGAAGTAGAAGAAACGAGAACTGCGAGATGCTTAACATCAGGATTGATGGTCACAAAGTAGATGAAGTTAAGGAATTCTACTACCTACGCAGTACAAAACCAATGACGGACGGAGAAAGCAAGACATCAAAGCAGAATAGCAATGGCAAAAAGGGCATTCCTGGCCAAGAGAACTCTACTAGTATCAAACTTAAGCCTTAATTTGAGGAGCCGGCCGCAGTGGCCGAGCGGTTCTGGGCACTACAATCTGAAACCGCGCGACCACGACCTCAGAAGTTAAGTCCCATAGTGCTCAAAGCCATATGAACCATTTTTAATGTGAGGAAGAAATTTCTGAGACTGTACGTCTGGAGAACAGCATTGTATGGTAATGAAACATGGACTGTGGGAAAACAGGAACAGAAGAGAATCGAAGCATTTGAGATGTGGTGCTACAGACGAATGTAGAAAATGAGGTGGATGGTTCAAATGGCTCTGAGCACTATGCGACTTAACTTCTGAGGTCATCAGTCGCCTAGAGCTTAGAACTAATTATACCTAACTAACCTAAGGACATCACACACATCCATGCCCGAGGCAGGATTCGAACCTGCGACCGTAGAGGTCGCTCGGTTCCAGACTGTAGCGCCCAGAACCGCACGGCCACTCCGGCCGGCTGAAATGAGGTGGACTGATAAGGTAAAGAATAAGGAGGTTCTACGCAGAATCGGAGAGGAAAGGAATATGTGGAGAACACTGATAAGGAGAAGGAGCAGGATGATAGGGCATAAGACATGAGGATGCTGGAGGGAGTTGTAGAGGGCAAAACCTGTAGATGAAGACAGAGATTGGAATGCATCCAGCAAATAATTGAGGCGTAGGTTGCAAATGCTACTCTAAGATGAAGAGATTGTCACAGGAGAGGAATTCGTGGCGGATCGCATCAAAACAGTCAGAAACTGATGACCCAAAAAAGAAAAGAAATGCTGGAAGGATTTCGGCATAACAGTGATTTTCGGAATAATTTTGATTTTCGTTAAATCCCAGTTTTCTTCCCTCCACCCTCTGCCTCCCACTTTATTACCGTGGTGAGCACCAAACAGCAGTAGACCGACGACCTCGCCGTTTGGTCCCATAACCCCTCTCTATTAATCAATCAATCAGAACCTAAAGGAAATCACCCGACTCTTCTCACAACACAGAACGGCATTAAAAAAGGAAAAACAGGAACCAAACAGCAGTATAACCTGCTATCCACTGTACAGTAAATGATTGTGAGAGAACAAGACCGTCTTCCTTTGTGTCAAACAAGTCCCTCGGTTCTTCGATGGGTGAGGGTACTTCCGGTCGTTTTATATTATTCTCCTATTAAATCTAACCCACGGTGTGTTAGTGGACCACTTGACGTTAACTATGAATTTTCTGATATTTAATGTGAAGGTCTACTAAACCACCTATCCTTGTTCTGAAAGAGGTAAATAAAACGTTCTCATTGAAAATTACACAGGCATATTTACGTAAAAAACGTGCTGAGCGTTCCAGAGGATTTTTCCATAAGACAACCTGTCTAACAAGAAAGCTTAAGAAGGGTTGCATAGCGATTTCCTTTAAGTGTCCAATCACATTGAAATTGTGTTATATGGAATAGGTTCGAATGTTGTGCTTATGGTATTAGTTCACTATCCATCACTTTTCATGTTGCGTGAAATTGCATTAATGTCTCTTTGGACGGTGTTTACTTGGAATTGTATCCCAGTCACTAACGCAACAGGAAAGAAATATGACGTGAGGGAGCGAGGCAGCGGGCCTTTGTGGCTGAGCGGTTCTAGGCGTCTCAGTCCGGAACCGCGCGACCGCTATCCTGCCTCGGGTATGGATGTATCTGATGTCCGTAGGTTAGTTAGGTTTAACTAGTTCTAAGTGTTAGGAGATTGATGACGTCATATGTTAACTTTCGCCGGCCGCGGTGGCCGTGCGGTTCTAGGTGCGTCAGTCCGGAACCGCGTGAATGCTACGGTCGCAGGTTCGAATCCTGCCTGGGGCATGGATGTGTGTGATGTGCTTAGGTTAGTTAGGTTTAAGTAGTTCTAAGTTCTAGCGGACTGATGACCTCAGATGTTAAGTCCCATAGTGCTCAGAGCCATTTGAACCATTTGTTAACTTTCATAGTGCTCAAAGCCATAGTGCTCAAAGCCATTTGGAGCGCAGCAAAGATAATTGTTGAGTAAGGCAAGCGTAAATCCGTCACCACTTTCTCACCTGTGCCATCCTCTTCATCTTATAGCAGCTCTTGCATCCAGCGACCTCAGATATTTGTTGGACGTATTTCAATCTCTGTCTGTTCCTACAGTTTTTACCGCCTACGGCTTCCTCTAGTACGATGGGAGCTACTCCTTGATGTTTAAACACTTGTTCTATTTTCATATCCTTTCTACTTGTCAATGTTTTATATACGGTCCTTAACGATTCTGCAGAGAACCCACTTATTTCATTCCATATAATTTACAACACCTTTCCGTACCACCACTTCTCAGACGCTTCGATTTTTTGTCGGTTTTTCCACAGTACATGATTCATTTCCATAATGTACTACACACCAAACAAACATTCTCAGAAATGTTTTACTCAAGCAAATGCCTATATTTGATACTAGTATACTTATTTTGGCCAGGAACGCCCTCTTTTTGTGTTAGTCTCTTATGCTCTCCTTGCTTCGTCCATTATGTACTTTTTGCTTTCAAGGTTGCAGAATTCCTTCATTTTCTCTTATTTAAGATCCTCAATTTCGCTAATTTCATATCTTGTACTCCTCACTGCTTTAGTTTGTCTTCAATTTACTTCTAGTCCCTATCCTGTGCTGCCCACATTCTGTGCTCAGTAAGCTGTTCATTTCAATCAGAGTACCAAGCAATTCTTTCTTGCTTTTACTTATGACAACAATGTCCTCAGAGAATCGCCTTGTTGATATTTTTCGCCCTGAATTGTTATCCTTCTCCCGGACCTTCCGTTTTTCCGTTATTACTTCTTCGATGTACGATCTGAATAGTAGTGGACAAGGCTGCATCCTTATCTTACTCCGTTTTTAATCCGAGCACTTCGTTCTTGGTCTTCCATTCTTATTTCCTCTCGTCGTAGACGTATTGCATATCATCCGTTTTTTTTCCTATGGCTTGCACGTTTTCCTGACAATGTCGAACATCTTCCACCTTTTTACATTGTCCTATGCGAATAGGTCTTGAGTTGTCTAGTTTCCATTATTAAGGGCGCCTTCAGAGCTGCCTCTCTGCTGTCCTTATCTTCCCTAAAGTCTGACCAATCCTCATCTAACAGATCCTCATTTGTTTCTACATCCCTGTGTGTATTAATCTACACGTAACGTGCTGAAAGCTCCACGTGCTTTAGAGTGAGTAAGTGTGTTACATCTAGATGATAGTGTATCCAGGAATACAAGATATTTTGTGGTCGATACTTCAGTCTAGTGAGTGAATTTAGAATTACACAAAGGAACGCGCATTAGAGACCACCAAAAGCAGTTTCCGCCAAGTTCCACGGTTTTTGTGGTTGTCAGACATGAGGCTGCGTTTTGTGCCGCATTTTTAAATTTTAGGCATCTACACTTTTAAGTGCATAATGATATTTTCAGCTATTTGGAATATATTGTTAATTCTTCAGGTACAGAATTTTATGCTGAGTAAAACGCAATATACTTTTAGAACTATTTATATGTTTCGTCGGTCGTGCACAGTTTTGTACCTTGAAACAGAAAGTCTTTTACTGGGGGAGCATGAGGTACTTGAACTGAGTTTCTTTGATGTCTTAACACTTTTATCTGCTTGAAAATAGAAATTTTTGTTACTTTTCTTTAGTCTCTATTTCAAAATTGTTTAACCTGTAACTGGTTTTTGTTAAAACATATGCTTTACAGTGTCTTCTTGTCGAGGATGAAAACAGAAATCGGCAATGGGCGCGTTATGAGGATCATCCTCAAATTCGCATAAAGTCATTTAGATGCAACTAAATGTGGATGGTCGTATGGGGATTTGAACCGAATAAATATGTCTTAACCACCGTGACAACACTGACTTCACCACAAGTCGTCAGTGAATCAACTTCATCGTGAATCCGATACGCGCCTGGTACTCGCACTATGACGAAACCATGTATGTGGTGGAGATAGGTGGTGGGGGCTGGGGCCTGTTTCGCATTATGAAGGTGTAGAAATCTTAATCTCGAACGTAATGTGTGAAAAAACGTAGAAAGCCATACGTCAGTTGTCTCAGCGGTGATGACCGCATTTCACTGAAGTATTTCCTTGGAAATATTCTTAAGGTAAGAATAGCCTAAGTATTCCCAGATACGAATAATGCCTGTATATTCCGGTGGATGATGAAGATATATTGATATAAGAAACACGATGCTGACGCAAAAGCCTTGAAAATTAATTATTTCATGAGAGGCCATTCGGGTGTTACCATGTGAAAGAGACAACAAGAACCTTGAAATAACAGTTCTATTCCATACTAAGACGTAAAATGCAGAATCAATATGTATTAGTGTTCATTTTCAGAAAACCGTTATTAAACCCATCAAATTTAACTTTACGGATCTCGTTTGTTCGATGGTATGAGAGCTTAATTGCACTGCGAAGCAATTAGGACACTATTTGCATCTAATTAAATTGGGACATACATAATCACGAGGTGAAAGGACAGTTAATGCAAAGTTTTGTGTATATAATTAGTAGGTAATTACGGCAAATTCAGCCTAAATACACACATTGGAGTTTTTAGTACTTATTAAATAATTCTGATCATATCAGACGGTACTCATTTGTACAATTCAAAATACGGACACGAAGGGTTCCAGTATAATTGACGGTTTACATCTACTAGCTACAATAATTGTTCACTACCTAACGTAAAATGCTACAAAAAATTCTTCAAGAAATGTTTTAGCCACTGACAAACACGAAGTTCGATAGCTTATTGTGATGAACTATCATGTTCCTCCATTTAATAGTATAGTACAACGGCAGTAGAATAAAAGTGCTCGTTGGTTTGAAATACAGCCCCTTACCTGAAAGTCGCAAATTCCTGTAAAATATGATCTTAGTAGTGTATTCCCAAATTTTATAGAAATGGCTGTATAAGGATTGAAAACACTTGAAACATGATGGCTAAGATTTGCAGTTCAGAATGATACTATTGCGATGCTTCATTACAGAACCACATCCTTTTTTGCGGCAATTAGGAGGTGTGTGTATAAAATAACGGGACTGGTGCTGTCAGAGAATACGTACGCATGTGCCAAAGATGAAAGATCAATATTTGTGGTGCGTGAAACCTTCTCAGTCGAATGTGACATCCGTGGTGTCTGAAGACAAATCATTGTGGCCGTGCTTTCGTTTGTGTAGGAGGTGTTTTATTTTGCAGGAAAAATGATGTGTAATAACGGAGTAACGAATTGTATTGAAATTTCATAGGAACCTTGGAAAATTGTCTCTCTTTTTACCCAAAGGAAGTGTATGGCAAACACTATTTAGCACGTACGCGAATTTTTGAGTGATTTCAAAGTTTGTAAGACTTCTGAGAAGACACTCAAGATGACTCACACCTTGGACGCCTTTCAACATTTAAAACGGATAAAAATGTCGAAAAAGTAGATAATCTATTTTGATCTGAACGTCGGTTGTGTATTAGATCGATTGCTGAAACTATCGGAATTGACAAAAAGTGCGTAAGGCAAATCTTGCATGACCAATTTAACATCAGAAAAGTGTGTGTGAAACTGGCGCCGAAAATTCTCACGATTGAACAAAAAGAAGTTCGTGAAAACGTTGATCCGCAGGTCTGAATACCATTGAAAATTATCCTGATTTCTTGGAAAGAGTAATAACATGTGACGAGTCTTCGTTTTTTCCACTCATGATCCGGACATTAAGAGCCAATCCATTCAGTCCAACTTCACAGAGAGCGAAAAAAGCTCGAATGAGAAAATTCAAATTCAAATCGATGATGATTGTCTTGTTGGTAATCACGTTACTACCTCTTGGTTCTTGCTCAGCTCCATACGAAAATAAGATAAAAGAAAGACCCGAACCGTGGAAGAACGAGTTTTGCAACAAGAAAACGCACCGGCGCCTACCTCACTATCTGTTAAGAGGTTTCACGTGAAAAACGGCATTCCAGTGCTAGGTCACCCATCTTACTCTCGTGCCCTAGTACCATGCAACTTTTAACTCTTCCCGAAGGTCAAATCTGCATTGTAAGGAACAAGATTTCAATACGTTGAAGTAGTGAGTGAAAGAAAATGCGGGACGTGTCATCAAGGAGCTCACAGAGTACTCTTCCATCAATGAAAAATTCATACGGAGGGTTGTCGGACCATAGGAGGGAAGTATGTTGATGGGACAATAATTAAATACACGTGTTTTAAATACAATGATTTACAGAAATATTCCCGTTATTTTATAGCCACACTTCGTATTACGGCGCCGGCCGCTGGTGGCCGAGCGGTTCTGGCGCTACAGTCT